>NC_081326.1:33141513-33450376 GCF_026419965.1 Kogia breviceps
AAGGAAGATGCAGAGGCCTCTTGGACATCCTCCAGCGTCCTTCCTTTAGGCAGTTCGCTATACACAGAATAGCGGGGAATAGAAAAACGTGAATCAGCGAAGGGCCCAGTGGGTTCTGTCTCTTTTGACATGCTAGACGCAGCCTGTACTAAGGTTGGAAGTCAACTGGGAAACAGGAGTGTGATCCCAAAGGCTTTTTTGCCAATTTTGAAAGCTCCGTTCATAAGGCGTGAAAGCAACCTGAAAAGCATTGTAAGGGCAGCTCTTTCAGTATATGCCAGCATGACTCAGCGTAGACCATGAGTTAGTTTTGTGGAAAGAAGCATTGTGCTTGCACTTCCTAGTTGCAAGCTCATCCTGCTCTGCTCTATAGCAAATGTGAAGCTCAATGTGAGCACTAGCCTCGAAGGAAGAGCTTGACTTGCCTTGCCTAAGTGAAAGAGTGCAACAGCTCCGTGAGCCCTAAATTGCTGTTCTGTGTCAGTTTACGGGGAAGAGGCTTTACCGTTCTCCTTGCCACCTCGTGTCAGCAACCGTTTCGCTTTCAGAACACTCTGTACTCCCACGGTGCTCTGGGCCCTGTATGCAAAATCCAGCATCTCAGGCCTTTCAGAGTCGCTCTGTGTTTGCAGAGAAAGGTGCAGCACACGGCACTTTTCCTTGGGACGGTTTGATTTTCCGACCTCTAAACAGCTTCGGGAACACAGTTCAAGAATCCCTAACTCGCCAAGGACGTGGTCGCCCTTGCCCTAGGTAAGCTCAACAGAACAAAGCACTCTGTTTCTATTTCCTTCCAACACCTCTTATGTGAGGTAAGAAATTCCCCTAGGAGATTTTCAGCGTGCATTCCAAATTCCACAGAAGCACAGTTCATGGTGTAAAACGACAGGCGTAAGGAAGATGCAGAGGCCTCTTGGACATCCTCCAGCGTCTTTCCTTTAGGCAGTTCGCTATACCCAGAATAGCGGGTATAGAAAAACGTGAATCAGCGAAGGGCCCAGTGGGTTAATTGTGCCTCTTTGGACTTGCTAGACTCAGCCTGTACTAAGGCTCGAAGTCAACAGCGAAACCGGAGTGTGATCCCAAAGGCTTTTTTGCCAATTTTGAAAGCTCCGTTCATAAGGCGTGAAAGTAACCTGAAAAGCATTGTAAGGGCAGCTCTTGCAGTATATGCCAGCATGACTCAGCGTAGACCATGAGTTAGTTTTGTGGAAAGAAGCATTGTGCTTGCACTTCCTAGTTGCAAGCTCATCCTGCTCTGCCTTATAGCAAATGTGAAGCTCAATGTGAGCACTAGCCTCGAAGGAAGAGCTTGAATTGCCTTGCCTAAGTGAAAGAGTGCAACAGCTCCGTGAGCCCTAAATTGCTGTTCTGTGTCAGTTTACGGGGAAGAGGTTTTACCGTTCTCCTTGCCACCTCGTGTCAGCAACCGTTTGGGTTTCAGAACACTCTGTACCCCCACGGTGCTCTGGGCCCTGTATGCAAAATCCAGCATCGCAGGCCTTTCAGAGTCGCTCTGTGTTTGCAGAGAAAGGTTCAGCACACGGCACTTTTCCTTGGGACGGTTTGATTTTCCGACCTCTAAACAGCTTCGGGAACACAGTTCAAGAATCCCTAACTCGCCAAGGACGTGGTCACCCTTTCCCTAGGTAAGCTCAACAGAACGAAGTACTCTGTTTCTATTTCCTTCCAACACCTCTTATGTGAGTTAAGATATTCCCCTAGGAGTGTATCAGCGTGCGTTCCTAATTCCACAGAAGCACAGTTCGTGGTGGAAAATGACAGGCGTAAGGAAGATGCAGAGGCCTCTTGGACATCCTCCAGCGTCCTTCCTTTAGGCAGTTCGCTATACCCAGAATAGCGGGGAATAGAAAAACGTGAATCAGCGAAAGTCCCAATGGGTTCTGTCTCTTTTGACATGCTAGTCTCAGCCTGTACTAAGGCTGGAAGTCAACAGGGAAACAGGAGTGTGTTCCCAAAGGCTTTTTTGCCAATTTTGAAAGCTCCGTTCAAAAGGCGTGAAAACAACCTGAAAAGCATTGTAAGGGCAGCTCTTTCAGTATATGCCAGCATGACTCAGCGTAGACCATGAGTTAGTTTTGTGGAAAGAAGCATTGTGCTTGCAGTTCCTAGTTGCAAACTCATCCTGCTCTGCTCTATAGCAAATGTGAAGCTCAATGTGAGCACTAGCCTCGAAGGAAGAGCTTGACTTGCCTTGCCTAAGTGAAAGAGTGCAACAGCTCCGTTAGCGCTAAATTGCTGTTCTGTGTCAGTTTACGGGGAAGAGGCTTTACCGTTCTCCTTGCCACCTCGTGTCAGCAACCGTTTCGGTTTCAGAACACTCTGTACCCCCACGGTGCTCTGGGCCCTGTTTGCAAAATCCAGCATCGCAGGCCTTTCAGAGTCGCTCTGTGTTTGCAGAGTAAGGTGCAGCACACGGCACTTTTCCTTGGGATGGTTTGATTTTCCGACCTCTAAACAGCTTCGGGAACACATTTCAAGAATCCCTAACTTGCCAAGGATGTGGTCGCCCTTGCCCTAGGTACGCTCAACAGAACAAAGAAATCTGTTTCTATTTCCTTCCAACATTTCTTATGTGAGGTTAGAAATTCCCCTAGGAGATTTTCAGCGTGCATTCCAAATTCCACAGAAGCACAGTTCGTGGTGGAAAACGACAGGCGTAAGGAAGATGCAGAGGCCTCTTGGACATCCTCCAGCGTCCTTCCTTTAGGCAGTTCGCTATACACAGAATAGCGGGGAATAGAAAAACGTGAATCAGCGAAGGGCCCAGTGGGTTCTGTCTCTTTTGACATGCTAGACGCAGCCTGTACTAAGGTTGGAAGTCAACTGGGAAACAGGAGTGTGATCCCAAAGGCTTTTTTGCCAATTTTGAAAGCTCCGTTCATAAGGCGTGAAAGCAACCTGAAAAGCATTGTAAGGGCAGCTCTTTCAGTATATGCCAGCATGACTCAGCGTAGACCATGAGTTAGTTTTGTGGAAAGAAGCATTGTGCTTGCACTTCCTAGTTGCAAGCTCATCCTGCTCTGCTCTATAGCAAATGTGAAGCTCAATGTGAGCACTAGCCTCGAAGGAAGAGCTTGACTTGCCTTGCCTAAGTGAAAGAGTGCAACAGCTCCGTGAGCCCTAAATTGCTGTTCTGTGTCAGTTTACGGGGAAGAGGCTTTACCGTTCTCCTTGCCACCTCGTGTCAGCAACCGTTTCGCTTTCAGAACACTCTGTACTCCCACGGTGCTCTGGGCCCTGTATGCAAAATCCAGCATCGCAGGCCTTTCAGAGTCGCTCTGTGTTTGCAGAGAAAGGTGCAGCACACGGCACTTTTCCTTGGGACGGTTTGATTTTCCGACCTCTAAACAGCATCGGGAACACAGTTCAAGAATCCCTAACTCGCCAAGGACGTGGTCGCCCTTGCCCTAGGTAAGCTCAACAGAACAAAGCACTCTGTTTCTATTTCCTTCCAACACCTCTTATGTGAGTTAAGAAATTCCCCTAGGAGATTTTCAGCGTGCATTCCAAATTCCACAGAAGCACAGTTCATGGTGTAAAACGACAGGCGTAAGGAAGATGCAGAGGCCTCTTGGACATCCTCCAGCGTCTTTCCTTTAGGCAGTTCGCTATACCCAGAATAGCGGGTATAGAAAAACGTGAATCAGCGAAGGGCCCAGTGGGTTAATTGTGCCTCTTTGGACTTGCTAGACTCAGCCTGTACTAAGGCTCGAAGTCAACAGCGAAACGGGAGTGTGATCCCAAAGGCTTTTTTGCCAATTTTGAAAGCTCCGTTCATAAGGCGTGAAAGCAACCTGAAAAGCATTGTAAGGGCAGCTCTTGCAGTATATGCCAGCATGACTCAGCGTATACCATGAGTTAGTTTTGTGGAAAGAAGCATTGTGCTTGCACTTCCTAGTTGCAAGCTCATCCTGCTCTGCCTTATAGCAAATGTGAAGCTCAATGTGAGCACTAGCCTCGAAGGAAGAGCTTGAATTGCCTTGCCTAAGTGAAAGAGTGCAACAGCTCCGTGAGCCCTAAATTGCTGTTCTGTGTCAGTTTACGGGGAAGAGGTTTTACCGTTCTCCTTGCCACCTCGTGTCAGCAACCGTTTGGGTTTCAGAACACTCTGTACCCCCACGGTGCTCTGGGCCCTGTATGCAAAATCCAGCATCGCAGGCCTTTCAGAGTCGCTCTGTGTTTGCAGAGAAAGGTTCAGCACACGGCACTTTTCCTTGGGACGGTTTGATTTTCCGACCTCTAAACAGCTTCGGGAACACAGTTCAAGAATCCCTAACTCGCCAAGGACGTGGTCACCCTTTCCCTAGGTAAGCTCAACAGAACGAAGTACTCTGTTTCTATTTCCTTCCAACACCTCTTATGTGAGTTAAGATATTCCCCTAGGAGTGTATCAGCGTGCGTTCCTAATTCCACAGAAGCACAGTTCGTGGTGGAAAATGACAGGCGTAAGGAAGATGCAGAGGCCTCTTGGACATCCTCCAGCGTCCTTCCTTTAGGCAGTTCGCTATACCCAGAATAGCGGGGAATAGAAAAACGTGAATCAGCGAAACTCCCAGTGGGTTCTGTCTCTTTTGACATGCTAGTCTCAGCCTGTACTAAGGCTGGAAGTCAACAGGGAAACAGGAGTGTGTTCCCAAAGGCTTTTTTGCCAATTTTGAAAGCTCCGTTCAAAAGGCGTGAAAGCAACCTGAAAAGCATTGTAAGGGCAGCTCTTTCAGTATATGCCAGCATGACTCAGCGTAGACCATGAGTTAGTTTTGTGGAAAGAAGCATTGTGCTTGCAGTTCCTAGTTGCAAACTCATCCTGCTCTGCTCTATAGCAAATGTGAAGCTCAATGTGAGCACTAGCCTCGAAGGAAGAGCTTGACTTGCCTTGCCTAAGTGAAAGAGTGCAACAGCTCCGTGAGCCCTAAATTGCTGTTCTGTGTCAGTGTACGGGGAAGAGGCTTTACCGTTCTCCTTGGCACCTCGTGTCAGCAACCGTTTCGGTTTCAGAACACTCTGTACCCCCACGGTGCTCTGGGCCGTGTATGCAAAATCGAGCATCGCAGGCCTTTCAGAGTCGCTCTGTGTTTGCAGAGAAAGGTGCAGCACACGGCACTTTTCCTTGGGACGGTTTGATTTTCCAACCTCTAAACAGCTTCGGGAACACAGTTCAAGAATCCCTAACTCGCCAAGGACGTGGTCGCCCTTGCCCTAGGTAAGCTCAACAGAACAAAGCACTCTGTTTCTATTTGCTTCCAACACCTCTTATGTGAGGTAAGAAATTCCCCTAGGAGATTTTCAGCGTGCATTCCAAATTCCACAGAAGCACAGTTCATGGTGTAAAACGACAGGCGTACGGAAGATGCAGAGGCCTCTTGGACATCCTCCAGCGTCCTTCCTTTAGGCAGTTCGCTATACCCAGAAGAGCGGGGAATAGAAAACCGTGAATCAGCGAAGGGCCCAGTGGGTTTTGTCTCTTTTGACATGCTAGTCTCAGCCTGTACTAAGGCTGGAAGTCAACAGGGAAACAGGAGTGTGTTCCCAAAGGCTTTTTTGGCAATTTTGAAAGCTCCGTTAAAAAGGCGTGAAAGCAACCTGAAAAGCATTGTAAGGGCAGCTCTTTCAGTATATGCCAGCATGACTCAGCGTAGACCATGAGTTAGTTTTGTGGAAAGAAGCATTGTGCTTGCACTTCCTAGTTGCAAGCTCATCCTGCTCTGCTCTATAGCAAATGTGAAGCTCAATGTGAGCACTAGCCTCGAAGGAAGAGCTTGACTTGCCTTGCCTAAGTGAAAGAGTGCAACAGCTCCGTGAGCCCTAAATTGCTGTTCTGTGTCAGTTTACGGGGAAGAGGCTTTACCGTTCTCCTTGCCACCTCGTGTCAGCAACCGTTTCGGTTTCAGAACACTCTGTACCCCCACGGTGCTCTGGGCCCTGTATGCAAAATCCAGCATCGCAGGCCTTTCAGAGTCGCTCTGTGTTTGCAGAGAAAGGTGCAGCACACGGCACTTTTCCTTGGGACGGTTTGATTTTCCAACCTCTAAACAGCTTCGGGAACACAGTTCAAGAATCCCTAACTCGCCAAGGACGTGGTCGCCCTTGCCCTAGGTAAGCTCAACAGAACAAAGCACTCTGTTTCTATTTCCTTCCAACACCTCTTATGTGAGGTAAGAAATTCCCCTAGGAGATTTTCAGCGTGCATTCCAAATTCCACAGAAGCACAGTTCATGGTGTAAAACGACAGGCGTACCGAAGATGCAGAGGCCTCTTGGACATCCTCCAGCGTCCTTCCTTTAGGCAGTTCGCTATACCCAGAAGAGCGGGGAATAGAAAACCGTGAATCAGCGAAGGGCCCAGTGGGTTTTGTCTCTTTTGACATGCTAGTCTCAGCCTGTACTAAGGCTGGAAGTCAACAGGGAAACAGGAGTGTGTTCCCAAAGGCTTTTTTGGCAATTTTGAAAGCTCCGTTAAAAAGGCGTGAAAGCAACCTGAAAAGCATTGTAAGGGCAGCTCTTTCAGTATATGCCAGCATGACTCAGCGTAGACCATGAGTTAGTTTTGTGGAAAGAAGCATTGTGCTTGCACTTCCTAGTTGCAAGCTCATCCTGCTCTGCTCTATAGCAAATGTGAAGCTCAATGTGAGCACTAGCCTCGAAGGAAGAGCTTGACTTCCCTTGCCTAAGTGAAAGAGTGCAACAGCTCCGTGAGCCCTAAATTGCTGTTCTGTGTCAGTTTACTGGGAAGAGGCTTTACCGTTCTCCTTGCCACCTCGTGGCAGCAACCGTTTCGGTTTCAGAACACTCTGTATCCCCACGGTGCTCTGGGCACTGTATGCAAAATCGAGCATCGCAGGCCTTTCAGAGTCGCTCTGTGTTTGCAGAGAAAGGTGCAGCACACTGCACTTTTCCTTGGGACGGTTTGATTTTCTGACCTCTAAACAGCTTCGGGAACACAGTTCAAGAATCCCTAACTCGCCAAGGACGTTGTCGCCCTTTCCCTAGGTAAGCTCAACAGAACAAAGTACTCTGTTTCTATTTCCTTCCAACACCTCTCATGTGAGGTAGGAAATTCCCCTAGGAGAGTATCAGCGTGCGTTCCAAATTCCACAGAAGCACAGTTCGTGGTGTAAAACGACAGGCGTACGGAAGATGCAGAGGCCTCTTGGACATCCTCCAGCGTCCTTCCTTTAGGCATTTCGCTATACCCAGAAGAGCGGGGAATAGAAAAACGTGAATCAGCGAAGGGCCCAGTGGGTTTTGTCTCTTTTGACATGCTAGACTCAGCCTGTACTAAGGCTGGAAGTCAACCGGGAAACAGGAGTGTGTTCCCAAAGGCTTTTTTGCCAATTTTGAAAGCTCCGTTCAAAAGGCGTGAAAGCAACCTGAAAAGCATTGTAAGGGCAGCTCTTTCAGTATATGCCAGCATGACTCAGCGTAGACCATGAGTTAGTTTTGTGGAAAGAAGCATTGTGCTTGCACTTCCTAGTTGCAAGCTCATCCTGCTCTGCTCTATAGCAAATGTGAAGCTCAATGTGAGCACTAGCCTCGAAGGAAGAGCTTGACTTGCCTTGCTTAAGTGAAAGAGTGCAACAGCTCCGTGAGCGCTAAATTGCTGTTCTGTGTCAGTTTACGGGGAAGAGGCTTTACCGTTCTCCTTGCCACCTCGTGTCAGCAACCGTTTCGGTTTCAGAACACTCTGTACCCCCACGGTGCTCTGGGCCCTGTTTGCAAAATCCAGCATCGCAGGCCTTTCAGAGTCGCTCTGTGTTTGCAGAGTAAGGTGCAGCACACGGCACTTTTCCTTGGGATGGTTTGATTTTCCTACCTCTAAACAGCTTCGGGAACACATCTCAAGAATCCCTAACTTGCCAAGGATGTGGTCGCCCTTGCCCTAGGTACGCTCAACAGAACAAAGAAATCTGTTTCTATTTCCTTCCAACATTTCTTATGTGAGGTTAGAAATTCCCCTAGGAGATTTTCAGCGTGCATTCCAAATTCCACAGAAGCACAGTTCGTGGTGGAAAACGACAGGCGTAAGGAAGATGCAGAGGCCTCTTGGACATCCTCCAGCGTCCTTCCTTTAGGCAGTTCGCTATACACAGAATAGCGGGGAATAGAAAAACGTGAATCAGCGAAGGGCCCAGTGGGTTCTGTCTCTTTTGACATGCTAGACGCAGCCTGTACTAAGGTTGGAAGTCAACTGGGAAACAGGAGTGTGATCCCAAAGGCTTTTTTGCCAATTTTGAAATCTCCGTTCATAAGGCGTGAAAGCAACCTGAAAAGCATTGTAAGGGCAGCTCTTTCAGTATATGCCAGCATGACTCAGCGTAGACCATGAGTTAGTTTTGTGGAAAGAAGCATTGTGCTTGCACTTCCTAGTTGCAAGGTCATCCTGCTCTGCTCTATAGCAAATGTGAAGCTCAATGTGAGCACTAGCCTCGAAGGAAGAGCTTGACTTGCCTTGCCTAAGTGAAAGAGTGCAACAGCTCCGTGAGCCCTAAATTGCTGTTCTGTGTCAGTTTACGGGGAAGAGGCTTTACCGTTCTCCTTGCCACCTCGTGTCAGCAACCGTTTCGCTTTCAGAACACTCTGTACTCCCACGGTGCTCTGGGCCCTGTATGCAAAATCCAGCATCGCAGGCCTTTCAGAGTCGCTCTGTGTTTGCAGAGAAAGGTGCAGCACACGGCACTTTTCCTTGGGACGGTTTGATTTTCCGACCTCTAAACAGCTTCGGGAACACAGTTCAAGAATCCCTAACTCGCCAAGGACGTGGTCGCCCTTGCCCTAGGTAAGCTCAACAGAACAAAGCACTCTGTTTCTATTTCCTTCCAACACCTCTTATGTGAGGTAAGAAATTCCCCTAGGAGATTTTCTGCGTGCATTCCAAATTCCACAGAAGCACAGTTCATGGTGTAAAACGACAGGCGTAAAGAAGATGCAGAGGCCTCTTGGACATCCTCCAGCATCTTGGCTTTAGGCAGTTCGCGATACCCAGAATAGCGGTTATAGAAAAACGTGAATCAGCGAAGGGCCCAGTGGGTTAATTGTGCCTCTTTGGACTTGCTAGACTCAGCCTGTACTAAGGCTCGAAGTCAACAGTGAAACGGGAGTGTGATCCCAAAGGCTTTTTTGCCAATTTTGAAAGCTCCGTTCATAAGGCGTGAAAGCAACCTGAAAAGCATTGTAAGGGCAGCTCTTTCAGTATATGCCAGCATGACTCAGCGTAGACCATGAGTTAGTTTTGTGGAAAGAAGCATTGTGCTTGCACTTCCTAGTTGCAAGCTCATCCTGCTCTGCTCTATAGCAAATGTGAAGCTCAATGTGAGCACTAGCCTCGAAGGAAGAGCTTGACTTGCCTTGCCTAAGTGAAAGAGTGCAACAGCTCCGTGAGCTCTAAATTAGTGTTCTGTGTCAGTTTACGGGGAAGAGGCTTTACCGTTCTCCTTGCCACCTCGTGTCAGCAACTGTTTCGGTTTCAGAAGACTCTGTACCCCCACGGTGCTCTGGGCCCTGTATGCAAAATCGAGCATCGCAGGCCTTTCAGAGTCGCTCTGTGTTTGCAGAGAAAGGTGCAGCACACGGCACTTTTCCTTGGGACGGTTTGATTTTCCGACCTCTAAACAGCTTCGGGAACACAGTTCAAGAATCCCTAAATCGCCAAGGACGTGGTCGCCCTTGCCCTAGGTAAGCTCAACAGAACAAAGTACTCTGTTTCTATTTCCTTGAACACCACTTATGTGAGGCAAGAAATTCCCCTAGGAGTGTATCAGCGTGCGTTCCAAATTCCATAGAAGCACAGTTGGTGGTGTAAAACGACAGGCGTACGCAAGATGCAGAGGCCTCTTAGACATCCTCCAGAGTCCTTCCTTTAGGCAGTTCGCTATACCCAGAAGAGCGGGGAATAGAAAAACGTGAATCAGCGAAGGGCCCAGTGGGTTGTGTCTCTTTTGACATGCTAGTCTCAGCCTGTACTAAGGCTGGAAGTCAACAGGGAAACAGGAGTGTGTTCCCAAAGTCTTTTTTGCCAATTTTGAAAGCTGCGTTCAAAAGACGTGAAAGCAAGCTGAAAAGCATTGTAAGGGCAGCTCTTTCAGTATATGCCAGCATGACTCAGCGTAGACCATGAGTTAGTTTTGTGGAAAGAAGCATTGTGCTTGCACTTCCTAGTTGCAAGCTCATCCTGCTCTGCTCTATAGCAAATGTGAAGCTCAATGTGAGCACCAGCCTCGAAGGTAGAGCTTGACTTGCCTTGCCTAAGTGAAAGAGTGCAACAGCTCCGTGAGCCCTAAATTGCTGTTCTGTGTCAGTTTACCGGGAAGAGGCTTTACTGTTCTCCTTGCCACCTCGTGTCAGCAACCATTTCGGTTTCAGAACACTCTGTACCCCCACGGTGCTCTGGGCCCTGTATGCAAAATTGAGCATCGCAGGCCTTTCAGAGTCGCTCTGTGTTTGCAGAGTAAGGTGCAGCACACTGCACTTTTCCTTGTGCCGGTTTGATTTTCTGACCTCTAAAGAGCTTCGGGAACACAGTTCAAGAATCACAAACTCGCCAAGGACGTTGTCGCCCTTGCCCTAGGTAAGCTCAACAGAACAAAGTACTCTGTTTCTATTTCCATCCAACACCTCTTATGTCAGGTAGGAAATTCCCCTAGGAGAGTATCAGCGTGCGTTCCAAATTCCACAGAAGCACAGTTCGTGGTGTAAAACGACAGGCGTACGGAAGATACAGAGGCCTCTTGGACATCCTCCAGCGTCCTTCCTTTAGGCAGTTCGCTATACCCAGAAGAGCGGGGAATAGAAAAACGTGAATCAGCGAAGGGCCCAGTGGGTTGTGTCTCTTTTTACATGCTAGACTCAGCCTGTACTAAGGCTGGAAGTCAACAGGGAAACGGGAGTGTGTTCCCAAAGGCTTTTTTGCCAATTTTGAAAGCTCCGTTCAAAAGGCGTGAAAGCAACCTGAAAAGCATTGTAAGGGCAGCTCTTTCAGTATATGCCAGCATGACTCAGCGTAGACCATGAGTTAGTTTTGTGGAAAGAAGCATTGTGCTTGCACTTCCTAGTTGCAAGCTCATCCTGCTCTGCTCTATAGCAAATGTGAAGCTCAATGTGAGCACTAGCCTCGAAGGAAGAGCTTGACTTGCCTTGCCTAAGTGAAAGAGTGCAACAGCTCCCTGAGCCCTAAATTGCTGTTCTGTGTCAGTTTACGGGGAAGAGGCTTTACTGTTCTCCTTGCCACCTCGTGTCAGCAACCGTTTCGGTTTCAGCACACTCTGTACCCCCACGGTGCTCTGGGCCCTGTATGCAAAATCCAGCATCGCAGGCCTTTCAGAGTCGCTCTGTGTTTGCAGAGAAAGGTGCAGCACACGGCACTTTTACTTGGGACGGTTTGATTTTCCGACCTCTAAACAGCTTCGGGAACACATTTCAAGAATCCCTAACTCGCCAAGGACATGGTCGGCCTTGCCCTAGGTAAGCTCAACAGAACAAAGCACTCTGTTTCTATTTCCTTCCAACACCTCTTATGTGAGGTAAGAAATTCCCCTAGGAGATTTTCAGCGTGCATTCCAAATTCCACATAAGCACAGTTCATGGTGTAAAACGAAAGGCGTAAAGAAGATGCAGAGGCCTCTTGGACATCCTCCAGCGTCTTTCCTTTAGGCAGTTCGCTATACCCAGAATAGCGGGTATAGAAAAACGTGAATCAGTGAAGGGCCCAGTGGGTTAATTGTGCCTCTTTGGACTTGCTAGACTCAGCCTGTACTAAGGCTGGAAGTCAACAGGGAAACAGGAGTGTGTTCCCAAAGGCTTTTTTGCCAATTTTGAAAGCTCCGTTCAAAAGGCGTGAAAGCAACCTGAAAAGCATTGTAAGGGCAGCTCTTTCAGTATATGCCAGCATGACTCAGCGTAGACCATGAGTTAGTTTTGTGGAAAGATGCATTGTGCTTGCACTTCCTAGTTGCAAGCTCATCCTGCTCTGCTCTATAGCAAATGTGAAGCTCAATGTGAGCACTAGCCTCGAAGGAAGAGCTTGACTTGCCTTGCCTAAGTGAAAGAGTGCAACAGCTCCGTGAGCCCTAAATTGCTGTTCTGTGTCAGTTTACGGGGAAGAGGATTTACCGTTCTCCTTGCCACCTCGTGTCAGCAACCGTTTCGGTTTCAGAACACTCTGTACCCCAACGGTGCTCTGGGCCCTGTATGCAAAATCGAGCATCGCAGGCCTTTCAGAGTCGCACTGTGTTTGAAGGGAAAGGTGCAGCACACTGCAATTTTCCTTGGGACGGTTTGATTTTTCGACCTCTAAACAGCTTCGAGAACACAGTTCAGGAATCCCTAACTCGCCAAGGACGTGGTCGCCCTTGCCCTAGGTAAGCTCAACAGAACAAAGCACTCTGTTTCTATTTCCTTCCAACACCTCTATGTGAGGTAAGAAATTCCCCTAGGAGATTTTCAGCGAGCATTCCAAATTCCACAGAAGCACAGTTCATGGTGTAAAACGACAGGCGTAAGGAAGATGCAGAGGCCTCTTGGACATTCTCCAGCGTCTTTCCTTTAGGCAGTTCGCTATACCCAGAATAGCGGGTATAGAAAAACGTGAATCAACGAAGGGCCCAGTGGGTTAATTGTGCCTCTTTGGACTTGCTAGACTCAGCCTGCACTAAGGCTCGAAGTCAACAGCGAAACGGGAGTGTGATCCCAAAGGCTTTTTTGCCAATTTTGAAAGCTCCGTTCATAAGGCGTGAAAGCAACCTGAAAAGCATTGTAAGGGCAGCTCTTTCAGTATATGCCAGCATGACTCAGCGTAGACCATGAGTTAGTTTTGTGGAAAGAAGCATTGTGCTTGCACTTCCTAGTTGCAAGCTCATCCTGCTCTGCTCTATAGCAAATGTGAAGCTCAATGTGAGCACTAGCCTCGAAGGAAGAGCTTGACTTGCCTTGCCTAAGTGAAAGAGTGCAACAGCTCCGTGAGCCCTAAATTGCTGTTCTGTGTCAGATTACGGGGAAGAGGGTTTACCGTTCTCCTTGCCACCTCGTGTCAGCAACCGTTTCGGTTTCAGCACACTCTGTACCCCCACGGTGCTCTGGGCCCTGTATGCAAAATCCAGCATCGCAGGCCTTTCAGAGTCGCTCTGTGTTTGAAGAGAAAGGTGCAGCACACGGCACTTTTCCTTGGGACGGTTTGATTTTCCGACCTCTAAACAGCTTCGGGAACACAGTTCAAGAATCCCTAACTCGCCAAGGACGTGGTCACCCTTTCCCTAGGTAAGCTCAACAGAACGAAGTAATCTGTTTCTATTTCCTTCCAACACCTCTTATGTGAGGTAAGAAATTCCCCTAGGAGTGTATCAGCGTGCGTTCCAAATTCCACAGAAGCACAGTTCGTGGTGGAAAATGACAGGCGTAAGGAAGATGCAGAGGCCTCTTGGACATCCTCCAGCGTCCTTCCTTTAGGCAGTTCGCTATACCCAGAATAGCGGGGAATAGAGAAACGTGAATCATCGAAAGGCCCAGTGGGTTCTGTCTCTTTTGACATGCTGGAATCAGCCTGTACTAAGGCTGTAAGTCAACCGGGAAACAGGAGTGTGATCCCCAAGGCTTTTTTGCCAATTTTGAAAGCTCCGTTCAAAAGGCGTGAAAGTAACCTGAAAAGCATTGTAAAGGCAGCTCTTGCAGTATATGCCAGCATGACTCAGCGTAGACCATGAGTTAGTTTTGTGGAAAGAAGCATTGTGCTTGCACTTCCTAGTTGCAAGCTCATCCTGCTCTGCTCTATAGCAAATGTGAAGCTCAATGTGAGCACTAGCCTCGAAGGAAGAGCTTAACTTGCCTTGCCTAAGTGAAAGAGTGCAACAGCTCCGTGAACCCTAAATTGCTGTTCTGTGTCAGTTGACGGGGAAGAGGCTTTACCGTTCTCCTTGCCACCTCGTGTCAGCAACCGTTTCGGTTTCAGAACACTCTGTACCCCCACGGTGCTCTGGGCCCTGTATGCAAAATCGAGCATCGCAGGCCTTTCAGAGTCGCTCTGTGTTTGAAGAGAAAGGTGCAGCACACTGCACTTTTCCTTGGGAGGGTTTGATTTTCTGACCTCTAAACAGCTTCGGGAACACAGTTCAAGAATCCCTAACTCGCCAAGGACGTTGTCGCCCTTTCCCTGGGTAAGCTCAACAGAACAAAGTACTCTGTTTCTATTTGCTTCCAACACCTCTTATGTGAGGTAGGAAATTCCCCTAGGAGAGTATCAGCGTGCGTTCCAAATTCCACAGAAGCACAGTTCGTGGTGTAAAACGACAGGCGTACGGAAGATGCAGAGGCCTCTTGGACATCCTCCAGCGTCCTTCCCTTAGGCAGTTCGCTATACCCAGAAGAGCGGGGAATAGAAAACCGTGAATTAGCGAAGGGCCCAGTGGGTTGTGTCTCTTTTGACATGCTAGTCTCAGCCTGTACTAAGGCTGGAAGTCAACAGGGAAACAGGAGTGTGTTCCCAAAGCTTTTTTGCCAATTATGAAAGCTCCGTTCAAAAGGCGTGAAAGCAACCTGAAAAGCATTGTAAGGGCAGCTCTTTCAGTATATGCCAGCATGACTCAGCGTACACCATGAGTTACTTTTGTGGAAAGAAGCATTGTGCTTGCACTTCCTAGTTGCAAGCTCATCCTGCTCTGCTCTATAGCAAATGTGAAGCTCAATGTGAGCACTAGCCTCGCAGGAAGAGCTTGACTTGCCTTGCCTAAGGGAAAGAGTGCAACAGCTCCGTGAGCCCTAAATTGCTGTTCTGTGTCAGTTGACAGGGAAGAGGCTTTTCCGTTCCCCTTGCCACCTCGTGTCAGCAACCGTTTCGGTTTCAGAACACTCTGTACCCCCACGGTGCTCTGGGCCCTGTATGCAAAATCCAGCATCGCAGCCCTTTCAGAGTCGCTCTGTGTTTGCAGATAAAGGTGCAACACACGGCACTTTTCCTAGGGACGGTTTGATTTTCCGACCTCTAAACAGCTTCGGGAACACAGTTCAGGAATCCCTAACTCGCCAAGGACGTGGTCGCCCTTGCCCGAAGTAAGCTCAACAGAACAAAGCACTCTGTTTCTATTTCCTTCCAACACCTCTATGTGAGCTAAAAAATTCCCCTAGGAGATTTTCAGCGTGCATTCCAAATTCCACAGAAGCACAGTTCATGGTGTAAAACGACAGGCCTAAGGAAGATGCAGAGGCCTCTTGGACATCCTCCAGCGTCCTTCCTTTAGGCAGTTCGCTATACCAAGAATAGCGGGTATAGGAAAACGTGAAACAGCGAAGGGCCCAGTGGG
Organism: Kogia breviceps; assembly: GCF_026419965.1. Classification (NCBI taxonomy): domain Eukaryota; kingdom Metazoa; phylum Chordata; class Mammalia; order Artiodactyla; family Physeteridae; genus Kogia; species Kogia breviceps. The sequence continues at coordinate 33,156,818 of NC_081326.1, forward strand.
TTAATTGTGCCTCTTTGGACTTGCTAGACTCAGCCTGTACTAAGGCTCAAAGTCAACAGCGAAACGGGAGTGTGATCCCAAAGGCTTTTTTGCCAATTTTGAAAGCTCCGTTAATAAGGCGTGAAAGGAACCTGAAAAGCATTGTAAGGTCAGCTCTTTCAGTATATGCCAGCATGACTCAGCATAGACCATGAGTTAGTTTTGTGGAAAGAAGCATTGTGCTTGCACTTCCTAGTTGCAAGCTCATCCTGCTCTGCTCTATAGCAAATGTGAAGCTCAATGTGAGCACTAGCCTCGAAGGAAGAGCTTGACTTGCCTTGCCTAAGTGAAAGAGTGCAACAGCTCCGTGAGCCCTAAATTGCTGTTCTGTGTCAGATTACGGGGAAGAGGCTTTACCGTTCTCCTTGCCACCTCGTGTCAGCAACCGTTTCGGTTTCAGCACACTCTGTACCCCCACGGTGCTCTGGGCCCTGTATGCAAAATCGAGCATCGCAGGCCTTTCAGAGTCGCTCTGTGTTTGAAGAGAAAGGTGCAGCACACTGCACTTTTCCTTGGGACGGTTTGATTTTCCGACCTCTAAACAGCTTCGGGAACACATTTCAAGAATCCCTAACTCGCCAAGGACATGGTCGGCCTTGCCCTAGGTAAGCTCAACAGAACAAAGCACTCTGTTTCTATTTCCTTCCAACACCTCTTATGTGAGGTAAGAAATTCCCCTAGGAGATTTTCAGCGTGCATTCCAAATTCCACATAAGCACAGTTCATGGTGTAAAACGAAAGGCGTAAAGAAGATGCAGAGGCCTCTTGGACATCCTCCAGCGTCTTTCCTTTAGGCAGTTCGCTATACCCAGAATAGCGGGTATAGAAAAACGTGAATCAGCGAAGGGCCCAGTGGGTTAATTGTGCCTCTTTGGACTTGCTAGACTCAGCCTGTACTAAGGCTGGAAGTCAACAGGGAAACAGGAGTGTGTTCCCAAAGGCTTTTTTGCCAATTTTGAAAGCTCCGTTCAAAAGGCGTGAAAGCAACCTGAAAAGCATTGTAAGGGCAGCTCTTTCAGTATATGCCAGCATGACTCAGCGTAGACCATGAGTTACTTTTGTGGAAAGAAGCATTGTGCTTGCACTTCCTAGTTGCAAGCTCATCCTGCTCTGCTCTATAGCAATTGTGAAGCTCAATGTGAGCACTAGCCTCGAAGGAAGAGCTTGACTTGCCTTGCCTAAGTGAAAGAGTGCAACAGCTCCGTGAGCCCTAAATTGCTGTTCTGTGTCAGTTTACGGGGAAGAGGATTTACCGTTCTCCTTGCCACCTCGTGTCAGCAACCGTTTCGGTTTCAGAACACTCTGTACCCCAACGGTGCTCTGGGCCCTGTATGCAAAATCGAGCATCGCAGGCCTTTCAGAGTCGCACTGTGTTTGAAGGGAAAGGTGCAGCACACTGCAATTTTCCTTGGGACGGTTTGATTTTCCGACCTCTAAACAGCTTCGAGAACACAGTTCAGGAATCCCTAACTCGCCAAGGACGTGGTCGCCCTTGCCCTAGGTAAGCTCAACAGAACAAAGCACTCTGTTTCTATTTCCTTCCAACACCTCTATGTGAGTTAAGAAATTCCCCTAGGAGATTTTCAGCGTGCATTCCAAATTCCACAGAAGCACAGTTCATGGTGTAAAACGACAGGCATAAGGAAGATGCAGAGGCCTCTTGGACATGCTCCAGCGTCTTTCCTTTAGGCAGTTCGCTATACCCAGAATAGCGGGTATAGAAAAACGTGAATCAACGAAGGGCCCAGTGGGTTAATTGTGCCTCTTTGGACTTGCTAGACTCAGCCTGCACTAAGGCTCGAAGTCAACAGCGAAACGGGAGTGTGATCCCAAAGGCTTTTTTGCCAATTTTGAAAGCTCCGTTCATAAGGCGTGAAAGCAACCTGAAAAGCATTGTAAGGGCAGCTCTTTCAGTATATGCCAGCATGACTCAGCGTAGACCATGAGTTAGTTTTGTGGAAAGAAGCATTGTGCTTGCACTTCCTAGTTGCAAGCTCATCCTGCTCTGCTCTATAGCAAATGTGAAGCTCAATGTGAGCACTAGCCTCGAAGGAAGAGCTTGACTTGCCTTGCCTAAGTGAAAGAGTGCAACAGCTCCGTGAGCCCTAAATTGCTGTTCTGTGTCAGATTACGGGGAAGAGGGTTTACCGTTCTCCTTGCCACCTCGTGTCAGCAACCGTTTCGGTTTCAGCACACTCTGTACCCCCACGGTGCTCTGGGCCCTGTATGCAAAATCCAGCATCGCAGGCCTTTCAGAGTCGCTCTGTGTTTGAAGAGAAAGGTGCAGCACACGGCACTTTTCCTTGGGACGGTTTGATTTTCCGACCTCTAAACAGCTTCGGGAACACAGTTCAAGAATCCCTAACTCGCCAAGGACGTGGTCACCCTTTCCCTAGGTAAGCTCAACAGAACGAAGTAATCTGTTTCTATTTCCTTCCAACACCTCTTATGTGAGGTAAGAAATTCCCCTAGGAGTGTATCAGCGTGCGTTCCAAATTCCACAGAAGCACAGTTCGTGGTGGAAAATGACAGGCGTAAGGAAGATGCAGAGGTCTCTTGGACATCCTCCAGCGTCCTTCCTTTAGGCAGTTCGCTATACCCAGAATAGCGGGGAATAGAGAAACGTGAATCATCGAAAGGCCAAGTGGGTTCTGTCTCTTTTGACATGCTGGAATCAGCCTGTACTAAGGCTGTAAGTCAACCGGGAAACAGGAGTGTGATCCCCAAGGCTTTTTTGCCAATTTTGAAAGCTCCGTTCAAAAGGCGTGAAAGTAACCTGAAAAGCATTGTAAAGGCAGCTCTTGCAGTATATGCCAGCATGACTCAGCGTAGACCATGAGTTAGTTTTGTGGAAAGAAGCATTGTGCTTGCACTTCCTAGTTGCAAGCTCATCCTGCTCTGCTCTATAGCAAATGTGAAGCTCAATGTGAGCACTAGCCTCGAAGGAAGAGCTTAACTTGCCTTGCCTAAGTGAAAGAGTGCAACAGCTCCGTGAACCCTAAATTGCTGTTCTGTGTCAGTTGACGGGGAAGAGGCTTTACCGTTCTCCTTGCCACCTCGTGTCAGCAACCGTTTCGGTTTCAGAACACTCTGTACCCCCACGGTGCTCTGGGCCCTGTATGCAAAATCGAGCATCGCAGGCCTTTCAGAGTCGCTCTGTGTTTGAAGAGAAACGTGCAGCACACTGCACTTTTCCTTGGGAGGGTTTGATTTTCTGACCTCTAAACAGCTTCGGGAACACAGTTCAAGAATCCCTAACTCGCCAAGGACGTTGTCGCCCTTTCCCTGGGTAAGCTCAACAGAACAAAGTACTCTGTTTCTATTTGCTTCCAACACCTCTTATGTGAGGTAGGAAATTCCCCTAGGAGAGTATCAGCGTGCGTTCCAAATTCCACAGAAGCACAGTTCGTGGTGTAAAACGACAGGCGTACGGAAGATGCAGAGGCCTTTTGGACATCCTCCAGCGTCCTTCCCTTAGGCAGTTCGCTATACCCAGAAGAGCGGGGAATAGAAAACCGTGAATTAGCGAAGGGCCCAGTGGGTTGTGTCTCTTTTGACATGCTAGTCTCAGCCTGTACTAAGGCTGGAAGTCAACAGGGAAACAGGAGTGTGTTCTCAAAGCTTTTTTGCCAATTATGAAAGCTCCGTTCAAAAGGCGTGAAAGCAACCTGAAAAGCATTGTAAGGGCAGCTCTTTCAGTATATGCCAGCATGACTCAGCGTACACCATGAGTTACTTTTGTGGAAAGAAGCATTGTGCTTGCACTTCCTAGTTGCAAGCTCATCCTGCTCTGCTCTATAGCAAATGTGAAGCTCAATGTGAGCACTAGCCTCGCAGGAAGAGCTTGACTTGCCTTGCCTAAGGGAAAGAGTGCAACAGCTCCGTGAGCCCTAAATTGCTGTTCTGTGTCAGTTGACAGGGAAGAGGCTTTACCGTTCCCCTTGCCACCTCGTGTCAGCAACCGTTTCGGTTTCAGAACACTCTGTACCCCCACGGTGCTCTGGGCCCTGTATGCAAAATCCAGCATCGCAGCCCTTTCAGAGTCGCTCTGTGTTTGCAGATAAAGGTGCAACACACGGCACTTTTCCTAGGGACGGTTTGATTTTCCGACCTCTAAACAGCTTCGGGAACACAGTTCAGGAATCCCTAACTCGCCAAGGACGTGGTCGCCCTTGCCCGAAGTAAGCTCAACAGAACAAAGCACTCTGTTTCTATTTCCTTCCAACACCTCTATGTGAGCTAAGAAATTCCCCTAGGAGATTTTCAGCGTGCATTCCAAATTCCACAGAAGCACAGTTCATGGTGTAAAACGACAGGCCTAAGGAAGATGCAGAGGCCTCTTGGACATCCTCCAGCGTCCTTCCTTTAGGCAGTTCGCTATACCCAGAAGAGCGGGGAATATAAAAACGTGAATCAGCGAAGGGCCCAGTGGGTTTTGTCTCTTTTGACATGCTAGTCTCAGCCTGTACTAAGGCTGGAAGTCAACAGGGAAACAGGAGTGTGTTCCCAAAGGCTTTTTTGCCAATTTTGAAAGCTCCGTTCAAAAGGCGTGAAAGCAACCTGAAAAGCATTGTAAGGGCAGCTCTTTCAGTATATGCCAGCATGACTCAGCGTAGACCATGAGTTAGTTTTGTGGAAAGAAGCATTGTGCTTGCACTTCCTAGTTGCAAGCTCATCCTGTTCTGCTCTATAGCAAATGTGAAGCTCAATGTGAGCACTAGCCTCGAAGGAAGAGCTTGACTTGCCTTGCCTAAGTGAAAGAGTGCAAAAGCTCCGTGAGCCCTAAATTGCTGTTCTGTGTCAGTTTACGGGGAAGAGGCTTTACCGTTCTGCTTGCCACCTCGTGTCAGCAACCGTTTCGGTTTCAGAACACTCTGTACCCCCACGGTGCCCTGGGCCCTGTATGCAAAATCCAGCTTCGCAGGCCTTTCAGAGTCGCTCTGTGTTTGCAGAGAAAGGTGCAGCACACGGCACTTTTCTTAGGGACGGTTTGATTTTCCGACCTCTAAACAGCTTCGGGAACACAGTTCAGGAATCCCTAACTCGCCAAGGACGTGGTCGCCCTTGCCCTAGGTAAGCTCAACAGAACAAAGCACTCTGTTTCTATTTCCTTCCAACACCTCTATGTGAGGTAAGAAATTCCCCTAGGAGATTTTCAGCGTGCATTCCAAATTCCACAGAAGCACAGTTCGTGGTGGAAAACGACAGGCGTAAGGAAGATGCAGAGGCCTCTTGGACATCCTCCAGCGTCCTTCCTTTAGGCAGTTCGCTATACCCAGAAGAGCGGGGAATAGAAAAACGTGAATCAGCGAAGGGCCCAGTGGGTTGTGTCTCTTTTGACATGCTAGTCTCAGCCTGTAAAAGGCTGGAAGTCAACCGGGAAACAGGAGTGTGATCCCCAAGGCTTTTTTGCCAATTTTGAAAGCTCCGTTCAAAAGGCGTGAAAGCAACCTGAAAAGCATTGTAAGGGCAGCTCTTTCAGTATATGCCAGCATGACTCAGCGTAGACCATGAGTTAGTTTTGTGGAAAGAAGCATTGTGCTTGCACTTCCTAGTTGCAAGCTCATCCTGCTCTGCTCTATAGCAAATGTGAAGCTCAATGTGAGCACTAGCCTCGAAGGAAGAGCTTGACTTGCCTTGCCTAAGTGAAAGAGTGCAACAGCTCCGTGAGCCCTAAATTGCTGTTCTGTGTCAGATTACGGGGAAGAGGCTTTACCGTTCTCCTTGCCACCTCATGTCAGCAACCGTTTCGGATTCAGCACACTCTGTACCCCCACGGTGCTCTGGGCCCTGTATGCAAAATGCAGCATCGCAGGCCTTTCAGAGTCGCTCTGTGTTGGCAGAGAAAGGTGCAGCACACGGCACTTTTCCTTGGGACGGTTTGATTTTCCGACCTCTAAACAGCTTCGGGAACACAGTTCAAGAATCCCTAACTCGCAAAGGACGTCGTCGCCCTTGCCCTAGGTAAGCTCAACAGAACAAAGAACTCTGTTTCTATTTCCTTCCAACACCTCTTATGTGAGGTAAGAAATTCCCCTAGCAGATTATCAGCGTGTGTTCCAAATTCCACAGAAGCACAGTTCGTGGTGGAAAACGACAGGCGTAAGGAAGATGCAGAGGCCTCTTGGACATCCTCCATCGTCCTTCCATTAGGCGGTTCGCTATACCCAGAAGAGCGGGGAAGAGAAAAACGTGAATCAGCGAAGGGCCCAGTGGGTTGTGTCTCTTTTGACATGCTAGTCTCAGCCTGTACTAAGGCTGGAAGTCAACCGGGAAACAGGAGTGTGATCCCCAAGGCTTTTTTGCCAATTTTGAAAGCTCCGTTCATAAGGCGTGAAAGCAACCTGAAAAGCATTGTAAGGGCAGCTCTTTCAGTATATGCCAGCATGACTCAGCGTAGACCATGAGTTAGTTTTGTGGAAAGAAGCATTGTGCTTGCACTTCCTAGTTGCAAGCTCATCCTGCTCTGCTCTATAGCAAATGTGAAGCTCAATGTGAGCACTAGCCTCGAAGGAAGAGCTTGACTTGCCTTGCCTAAGTGAAAGAGTGCAACAGCTCCGTGAGCCCTAAATTGCTGTTCTGTGTCAGTTGACGTGGAAGAGGCTTTACCGTTCTCCTTGCCACCTCGTGTCAGCAACCGTTTCGGTTTCAGAACACTCTGTACCCCCACGGTGCTCTGGGCCCTGTATGCAAAATCCAGCATCGCAGGCCTTTCAGAGTCGCTCTGTGTTGGCAGAGAAAGGTGCAGCACACGGCACTTTTCCTTGGGACGGTTTGATTTTCCGACCTCTAAACAGCTTCGGGAACACAGTTCAACAATCCCTAACTCGCCAAGGACGTCGTCGCCCTTGCCCTAGGTAAGCTCAACAGAACAAAGAACTCTGTTTCTATTTCCTTCCAACACCTCTTATGTGAGGTAAGAAATTCCCCTAGCAGATTATCAGCGTGTGTTCCAAATTCCACAGAAGCACAGTTCGTGGTGGAAAACGACAGGCGTAAGGAAGATGCAGAGGCCTCTTGGACATCCTCCAGCGTCCTTCCTTTAGGCAGTTCGCTATACCCAGAAGAGCGGGGAATAGAAAAACGTGAATCAGCGAAGGGCCCAGTGGGTTGTGTCTCTTTTGACATGCTAGTCTCAGCCTGTACTAAGGCTGGAAGTCAACCGGGAAACAGGAGTGTGATCCCCAAGGCTTTTTTGTCAATTTTGAAAGCTCCGTTCAAAAGGCGTGAAAGCAACCTGAAAAGCATTGTAAGGGCAGCTCTTTCAGTATATGCCAGCATGACTCAGCGTAGACCATGAGTTAGTTTTGTGGAAAGAAGCATTGTGCTTGCACTTCCTAGTTGCAAGCTCATCCTGCTCTGCTCTATAGCAAATGTGAAGCTCAATGTGAGCACTACCCTCGAAGGAAGAGCTTGACTTGCCTTGCCTAAGTGAAAGAGTGCAACAGCTCCGTGAGCCCTAAATTGCTGTTCTGTGTCAGTTTACGGGGAAGAGGCTTTACCGTTCTCCTTGCCACCTCGTGTCAGCAACCGTTTAGGTTTCAGAACACTCTGTACCCCCACGGGGCTCTGGGCCCTGTATGCAAAATCCAGCATCGCAGGCCTTTCAGAGTCGCTCTGTGTTTGCAGAGAAAGGTGCAGCACACGGAACTTTTCCTTCGGACGGTTTGATTTTCCGACCTCTAAACAGCTTCGGGAACATAGTTCAAGAATCCCTAACTCGCCAAGGACATGGTCGCCCTTGCCCTCGGTAAGCTCAACAGAACAAAGCACTCTGTTTCTATTTCCTTCCAACACCTCTTATGTGAGGTAAGAAATTCCCCTAGGAGATTTTCAGCGTGCATTCTAAATTCCACAGAAGCACAGTTCATGGTGTAAAACGTAAGGCGTAAAGAAGATGCAGAGGCCTCTTGGACATCCTCCAGCGTCTTTCCTTTAGGCAGTTCGCTATACCCAGAATAGCGCGTATAGAAAAACGTGAATCAGCGAAGGGCCCAGTGGGTTAATTGTGCCTCTTTGGACTTGCTAGACTCAGCCTGTACTAAGGCTCGAAGTCAACAGCGAAACGGGAGTGTGATCCCAAAGGCTTTTATGCCAATTTTGAAAGCTCCGTTCAAAAGGCGTGAAAGGAACCTGAAAAGCATTGTAAGGTCAGCTCTTTCAGTATATGCCAGCATGACTCAGCGTAGACCATGAGTTAGTTTTGTGGAAAGAAGCATTGTGCTTGCACTTCCTAGTTGCAAGCTCATCCTGCTCTGCTCTATAGCAAATGTGAAGCTCAATGTGAGCACTAGCCTTGAAGGAAGAGCTTGACTTTCCTTGTTTAAGTGAAAGAGTGCAACAGCTCCGTGAGCCCTAAATTGCTGTAGTGTGTCAGTTTATGGGGAAGAGGCTTTACCGTTCTCCTTGCCACCTCGTGTCAGCAACCGTTTCGGTTTCAGAACACTCTGTACCCCCACGGTGCTCTGGGCCCTGTATGCAAAATCCAGCATCGCAGGCCTTTCAGAGTCGCTCTGTGTTTGCAGATAAAGGTGCAGCACACGGCACTTTTCCTAGGGACGGTTTGATTTTCCGACCTCTAAACAGCTTCGGGAACACAGTTCAAGAATCCGTAACTCGCCAAGGACGTGGTCGCCCTTGCCCTAGGTAAGCTCAACAGAACAAAGCACTCTGTTTCGATTTCCTTCCAACACCTCTTATGTGAGGTAAGAAATTCCCCTAGGAGATTTTCAGCGTGCATTCCAAATTCCACAGAAGCACAGTTCATGGTGTAAAACGACAGGCGTAAGGAAGATGCAGAGGCCTCCTGGACATCCTCCAGCGTCTTTCCTTTAGGCAGTTCGCTATACCCAGAATAGCGGGTATAGAAAAACGTGAATCAGCGAAGGGCCCAGTGGGTTAATTGTGCCTCTTTGGACTTGCTAGACTCAGCCTGTACTAAGGCTCGAAGTCAACAGCGAAACGGGAGTGTGATCCCAAAGGCTTTTTTGCCAATTTTGAAATCTCCGTTCATAAGGCGTGAAAGCAACCTGAAAAGCATTGTAAGGGCAGCTCTTTCAGTATATGCCAGCATGACTCAGCGTAGACCATGAGTTAGTTTTGTGGAAAGAAGCATTGTGCTTGCACTTCCTAGTTGCAAGCTCATCCTGCTCTGCTCTATAGCAAATGTGAAGCTCAATGTGAGCACTAGCCTCGAAGGAAGAGCTTGACTTGCCTTGCCTAAGTGAAAGAGTGCAACAGCTCCGTGAGCCCTAAATTGCTGTTCTGTGTCAGTTTACGGGGAAGAGGCTTTACCGTTCTCCTTGCGACCTCGTGTGAGCAACCGTTTCGGTTTCAGAACACTCTGTACCCCCACGGTGCTCTGGGCCCTGTATGCAAAATGCAGCATCGTAGGCCTTTCAGAGTCGCTCTGTGTTGGCAGAGAAAGGTGCAGCACACGGCACTTTTCCTTGGGACGGTTTGATTTTCCGACCTCTAAACAGCTTCGGGAACACAGTTCAAGAATCCCTAACTCGCCAAGGACGTCGTCGCCCTTGCCCTAGGTAAGCTCAACAGAACAAAGAACTCTGTTTCTATTTCCTTCCAACACCTCTTATGTGAGGTAAGAAATTCCCCTAGCAGATTATCAGCGTGTGTTCCAAATTCCACAGAAGCACAGTTCGTGGTGGAAAACGACAGGCGTAAGGAAGATGCAGAGGCCTCTTGGACATCCTCCAGCGTCCTTCCTTTAGGCAGTTCGCTATACCCAGAAGAGCGGGGAATAGAAAAACGTGAATCAGCGAAGGGCCCAGTGGGTTGTGTCCCTTTTGACATGCTAGTCTCAGCCTGTAAAAGGCTGGAAGTCAACCGGGAAACAGGAGTGTGATCCCCAAGGCTTTTTTGCCAATTTTGAAAGCTCCGTTCAAAAGGCGTGAAAGCAACCTGAAAAGCATTGTAAGGGCAGCTCTTTCAGTATATGCCAGCATGACTCAGCGTAGACCATGAGTTAGTTTTGTGGAAAGAAGCATTGTGCTTGCACTTCCTAGTTGCAAGCTCATCCTGCTCTGCTCTATAGCAAATGTGAAGCTCAATGTGAGCACTAGCCTCGCAGGAAGAGCTTGACTTGCCTTGCCTAAGGGAAAGAGTGCAACAGCTCCGTGAGCCCTAAATTGCTGTTCTGTGTCAGTTGACGGGGAAGAGGCTTTACCGTTCCCCTTGCCACCTCGAGTCAGCAACCGTTTCGGTTTCAGAACACTCTGTACCCCCACGGTGCTCTGGGCCCTGTATGCAAAATCCAGCATCGCAGGCCTTTCAGAGTCGCTCTGTGTTTGCAGATAAAGGTGCAGCACACGGCACTTTTCCTAGGGACGGTTTGATTTTCCGACCTCTAAACAGCTTCGGGAACACAGTTCAAGAATCCGTAACTCGCCAAGGACGTGGTCGCCCTTGCCCTAGGTAAGCTCAACAGAACAAAGCACTCTGTTTCGATTTCCTTCCAACACCTCTTATGTGAGGTAAGAAATTCCCCTAGGAGATTTTCAGCGTGCATTCCAAATTCCACAGAAGCACAGTTCATGGTGTAAAACGACAGGCGTAAGGAAGATGCAGAGGCCTCCTGGACATCCTCCAGCGTCTTTCCTTTAGGCAGTTCGCTATACCCAGAATAGCGGGTATAGAAAAACGTGAATCAGCGAAGGGCCCAGTGGGTTAATTGTGCCTCTTTGGACTTGCTAGACTCAGCCTGTACTAAGGCTCGAAGTCAACAGCGAAACGGGAGTGTGATCCCAAAGGCTTTTTTGCCAATTTTGAAATCTCCGTTCATAAGGCGTGAAAGCAACCTGAAAAGCATTGTAAGGGCAGCTCTTTCAGTATATGCCAGCATGACTCAGCGTAGACCATGAGTTAGTTTTGTGGAAAGAAGCATTGTGCTTGCACTTCCTAGTTGCAAGCTCATCCTGCTCTGCTCTATAGCAAATGTGAAGCTCAATGTGAGCACTAGCCTCGAAGGAAGAGCTTGACTTGCCTTGCCTAAGTGAAAGAGTGCAACAGCTCCGTGAGCCCTAAATTGCTGTTCTGTGTCAGTTTACGGGGAAGAGGCTTTACCGTTCTCCTTGCGACCTCGTGTGAGCAACCGTTTCGGTTTCAGAACACTCTGTACCCCCACGGTGCTCTGGGCCCTGTATGCAAAATGCAGCATCGTAGGCCTTTCAGAGTCGCTCTGTGTTGGCAGAGAAAGGTGCAGCACACGGCACTTTTCCTTGGGACGGTTTGATTTTCCGACCTCTAAACAGCTTCGGGAACACAGTTCAAGAATCCCTAACTCGCCAAGGACGTCGTCGCCCTTGCCCTAGGTAAGCTCAACAGAACAAAGAACTCTGTTTCTATTTCCTTCCAACACCTCTTATGTGAGGTAAGAAATTCCCCTAGCAGATTATCAGCGTGTGTTCCAAATTCCACAGAAGCACAGTTCGTGGTGGAAAACGACAGGCGTAAGGAAGATGCAGAGGCCTCTTGGACATCCTCCAGCGTCCTTCCTTTAGGCAGTTCGCTATACCCAGAAGAGCGGGGAATAGAAAAACGTGAATCAGCGAAGGGCCCAGTGGGTTGTGTCTCTTTTGACATGCTAGTCTCAGCCTGTAAAAGGCTGGAAGTCAACCGGGAAACAGGAGTGTGATCCCCAAGGCTTTTTTGCCAATTTTGAAAGCTCCGTTCAAAAGGCGTGAAAGCAACCTGAAAAGCATTGTAAGGGCAGCTCTTTCAGTATATGCCAGCATGACTCAGCGTAGACCATGAGTTAGTTTTGTGGAAAGAAGCATTGTGCTTGCACTTCCTAGTTGCAAGCTCATCCTGCTCTGCTCTATAGCAAATGTGAAGCTCAATGTGAGCACTAGCCTCGCAGGAAGAGCTTGACTTGCCTTGCCTAAGGGAAAGAGTGCAACAGCTCCGTGAGCCCTAAATTGCTGTTCTGTGTCAGTTGACGGGGAAGAGGCTTTACCGTTCCCCTTGCCACCTCGAGTCAGCAACCGTTTCGGTTTCAGAACACTCTGTACCCCCACGGTGCTCTGGGCCCTGTATGCAAAATCCAGCATCGCAGGCCTTTCAGAGTCGCTCTGTGTTTGCAGATAAAGGTGCAGCACACGGCACTTTTCCTAGGGACGGTTTGATTTTCCGACCTCTAAACAGCTTCGGGAACACAGTTCAAGAATCCGTAACTCGCCAAGGACGTGGTCGCCCTTGCCCTAGGTAAGCTCAACAGAACAAAGCACTCTGTTTCGATTTCCTTCCAACACCTCTTATGTGAGGTAAGAAATTCCCCTAGGAGATTTTCAGCGTGCATTCCAAATTCCACAGAAGCACAGTTCATGGTGTAAAACGACAGGCGTAAGGAAGATGCAGAGGCCTCCTGGACATCCTCCAGCGTCTTTCCTTTAGGCAGTTCGCTATACCCAGAATAGCGGGTATAGAAAAACGTGAATCAGCGAAGGGCCCAGTGGGTTAATTGTGCCTCTTTGGACTTGCTAGACTCAGCCTGTACTAAGGCTCGAAGTCAACAGCGAAACGGGAGTGTGATCCCAAAGGCTTTTTTGCCAATTTTGAAAGCTCCGTTCATAAGGCGTGAAAGCAACCTGAAAAGCATTGTAAGGGCAGCTCTTTCAGTATATGCCAGCATGACTCAGCGTAGACCATGAGTTAGTTTTGTGGAAAGAAGCATTGTGCTTGCACTTCCTAGTTGCAAGCTCATCCTGCTCTGCTCTATAGCAAATGTGAAGCTCAATGTGAGCACTAGCCTCGAAGGAAGAGCTTGACTTGCCTTGCCTAAGTGAAAGAGTGCAACAGCTCCGTGAGCCCTAAATTGCTGTTCTGTGTCAGTTTACGGGGAAGAGGCTTTACCGTTCTCCTTGCGACCTCGTGTGAGCAACCGTTTCGGTTTCAGAACACTCTGTACCCCCACGGTGCTCTGGGCCCTGTATGCAAAATGCAGCATCGCAGGCCTTTCAGAGTCGCTCTGTGTTGGCAGAGAAAGGTGCAGCACACGGCACTTTTCCTTGGGACGGTTTGATTTTCCGACCTCTAAACAGCTTCGGGAACACAGTTCAAGAATCCCTAACTCGCCAAGGACGTCGTCGCCCTTGCCCTAGGTAAGCTCAACAGAACAAAGAACTCTGTTTCTATTTCCTTCCAACACCTCTTATGTGAGGTAAGAAATTCCCCTAGCAGATTATCAGCGTGTGTTCCAAATTCCACAGAAGCACAGTTCGTGGTGGAAAACGACAGGCGTAAGGAAGATGCAGAGGCCTCTTGGACATCCTCCAGCGTCCTTCCTTTAGGCAGTTCGCTATACCCAGAAGAGCGGGGAATAGAAAAACGTGAATCAGCGAAGGGCCCAGTGGGTTGTGTCTCTTTTGACATGCTAGTCTCAGCCTGTAAAAGGCTGGAAGTCAACCGGGAAACAGGAGTGTGATCCCCAAGGCTTTTTTGCCAATTTTGAAAGCTCCGTTCAAAAGGCGTGAAAGCAACCTGAAAAGCATTGTAAGGGCAGCTCTTTCAGTATATGCCAGCATGACTCAGCATAGACCATGAGTTAGTTTTGTGGAAAGAAGCATTGTGCTTGCACTTCCTAGTTGCAAGCTCATCCTGCTCTGCTCTATAGCAAATGTGAAGCTCAATGTGAGCACTAGCCTCGAAGGAAGAGCTTGACTTGCCTTGCCTAAGTGAAAGAGTGCAACAGCTCCGTGAGCCTTAAATTGCTGTTCTGTGTCAGTTGACGGGGAAGAGGCTTTACCGTTCCCCTTGCCACCTCGAGTCAGGAACCGTTTCGGTTTCAGAACACTCTGTACCCCCACGGTGCTCTGGGCCCTGTATGCAAAATCCAGCATCGCAGGCCTTTCAGAGTCGCTCTGTGTTTGCAGATAAAGGTGCAGCACACGGCACTTTTCCTAGGGACGGTTTGATTTTCCGACCTCTAAACAGCTTCGGGAACACAGTTCAAGAATCCGTAACTCGCCAAGGACGTGGTCGCCCTTGCCCTAGGTAAGCTCAACAGAACAAAGCACTCTGTTTCGATTTCCTTCCAACACCTCTTATGTGAGGTAAGAAATTCCCCTAGGAGATTTTCAGCGTGCATTCCAAATTCCACAGAAGCACAGTTCATGGTGTAAAACGACAGGCGTAAGGAAGATGCAGAGGCCTCCTGGACATCCTCCAGCGTCTTTCCTTTAGGCAGTTCGCTATACCCAGAATAGCGGGTATAGAAAAACGTGAATCAGCGAAGGGCCCAGTGGGTTAATTGTGCCTCTTTGGACTTGCTAGACTCAGCCTGTACTAAGGCTCGAAGTCAACAGCGAAACGGGAGTGTGATCCCAAAGGCTTTTTTGCCAATTTTGAAAGCTCCGTTCATAAGGCGTGAAAGCAACCTGAAAAGCATTGTAAGGGCAGCTCTTTCAGTATATGCCAGCATGACTCAGCGTAGACCATGAGTTAGTTTTGTGGAAAGAAGCATTGTGCTTGCACTTCCTAGTTGCAAGCTCATCCTGCTCTGCTCTATAGCAAATGTGAAGCTCAATGTGAGCACTAGCCTCGAAGGAAGAGCTTGACTTGCCTTGCCTAAGTGAAAGAGTGCAACAGCTCCGTGAGCCCTAAATTGCTGTTCTGTGTCAGTTTACGGGGAAGAGGCTTTACCGTTCTCCTTGCGACCTCGTGTGAGCAACCGTTTCGGTTTCAGAACACTCTGTACCCCCACGGTTCTCTGGGCCCTGTATGCAAAATGCAGCATCGTAGGCCTTTCAGAGTCGCTCTGTGTTGGCAGAGAAAGGTGCAGCACACGGCACTTTTCCTTGGGACGGTTTGATTTTCCGACCTCTAAACAGCTTCGGGAACACAGTTCAAGAATCCCTAACTCGCCAAGGACGTCGTCGCCCTTGCCCTAGGTAAGCTCAACAGAACAAAGAACTCTGTTTCTATTTCCTTCCAACACCTCTTATGTGAGGTAAGAAATTCCCCTAGCAGATTATCAGCGTGTGTTCCAAATTCCACAGAAGCACAGTTCGTGGTGGAAAACGACAGGCGTAAGGAAGATGCAGAGGCCTCTTGGACATCCTCCAGCGTCCTTCCTTTAGGCAGTTCGCTATACCCAGAAGAGCGGGGAATAGAAAAACGTGAATCAGCGAAGGGCCCAGTGGGTTGTGTCTCTTTTGACATGCTAGTCTCAGCCTGTAAAAGGCTGGAAGTCAACCGGGAAACAGGAGTGTGATCCCCAAGGCTTTTTTGCCAATTTTGAAAGCTCCGTTCAAAAGGCGTGAAAGCAACCTGAAAAGCATTGTAAGGGCAGCTCTTTCAGTATATGCCAGCATGACTCAGCGTAGACCATGAGTTAGTTTTGTGGAAAGAAGCATTGTGCTTGCACTTCCTAGTTGCAAGCTCATCCTGCTCTGCTCTATAGCAAATGTGAAGCTCAATGTGAGCACTAGCCTCGCAGGAAGAGCTTGACTTGCCTTGCCTAAGGGAAAGAGTGCAACAGCTCCGTGAGCCCTAAATTGCTGTTCTGTGTCAGTTGACGGGGAAGAGGCTTTACCGTTCCCCTTGCCACCTCGAGTCAGCAACCGTTTCGGTTTCAGAACACTCTGTACCCCCACGGTGCTCTGGGCCCTGTATGCAAAATCCAGCATCGCAGGCCTTTCAGAGTCGCTCTGTGTTTGCAGATAAAGGTGCAGCACACGGCACTTTTCCTAGGGACGGTTTGATTTTCCGACCTCTAAACAGCTTCGGGAACACAGTTCAAGAATCCGTAACTCGCCAAGGACGTGGTCGCCCTTGCCCTAGGTAAGCTCAACAGAACAAAGCACTCTGTTTCGATTTCCTTCCAACACCTCTTATGTGAGGTAAGAAATTCCCCTAGGAGATTTTCAGCGTGCATTCCAAATTCCACAGAAGCACAGTTCATGGTGTAAAACGACAGGCGTAAGGAAGATGCAGAGGCCTCCTGGACATCCTCCAGCGTCTTTCCTTTAGGCAGTTCGCTATACCCAGAATAGCGGGTATAGAAAAACGTGAATCAGCGAAGGGCCCAGTGGGTTAATTGTGCCTCTTTGGACTTGTTAGACTCAGCCTGTACTAAGGCTCGAAGTCAACAGCGAAACGGGAGTGTGATCCCAAAGGCTTTTTTGCCAATTTTGAAAGCTCCGTTCATAAGGCGTGAAAGCAACCTGAAAAGCATTGTAAGGGCAGCTCTTTCAGTATATGCCAGCATGACTCAGCGTAGACCATGAGTTAGTTTTGTGGAAAGAAGCATTGTGCTTGCACTTCCTAGTTGCAAGCTCATCCTGCTCTGCTCTATAGCAAATGTGAAGCTCAATGTGAGCACTAGCCTCGAAGGAAGAGCTTGACTTGCCTTGCCTAAGTGAAAGAGTGCAACAGCTCCGTGAGCCCTAAATTGCTGTTCTGTGTCTGTTTACGGGGAAGAGGCTTTACCGTTCTCCTTGCGACCTCGTGTCAGCAACCGTTTCGGTTTCAGAACACTCTGTACCCCCACGGTGCTCTGGGCCCTGTATGCAAAATGCAGCATCGCAGGCCTTTCAGAGTCGCTCTGTGTTTGCAGAGAAAGGTGCAGCACACGGCACTTTTCCTTGGGACGGTTTGATTTTCCGACCTCTAAACAGCTTCGGGAACACAGTTCAAGATTCCCTAACTCGCCAAGGACGTCGTCGCCCTTGCCCTAGGTAAGCTCAACAGAACAAAGAACTCTGTTTCTATTTCCTTCCAACACCTCTTATGTGAGGTAAGAAATTCCCCTAGCAGATTATCAGCGTGTGTTCCAAATTCCACAGAAGCACACTTCGTGGTGGAAAACGACAGGCGTAAGGAAGATGCAGAGGCCTCTTGGACATCCTCCAGCGTCCTTCCTTTAGGCAGTTCGCTATACCCAGAAGAGCGGGGAATAGAAAAACGTGAATCAGCGAAGGGCCCAGTGGGTTGTGTCTCTTTTGACATGCTAGTCTCAGCCTGTAAAAGGCTGGAAGTCAACCGGGAAACAGGAGTGTGATCCCCAAGGCTTTTTTGCCAATTTTGAAAGCTCCGTTCAAAAGGCGTGAAAGCAACCTGAAAAGCATTGTAAGGGCAGCTCTTTCAGTATATGCCAGCATGACTCAGCATAGACCATGAGTTAGTTTTGTGGACAGAAGCATTGTGCTTGCAATTCCTAGTTGCAAGCTCATCCTGCTCTGCTCTATAGCAAATGTGAAGCTCAATGTGAGCACTAGCCTCGAAGGAAGAGCTTGACTTGCCTTGCCTAAGTGAAAGAGTGCAACAGCTCCGTGAGCCCTAAATTGCTGTTCTGTGTCAGTTGACGGGGAAGAGGCTTTACCGTTCCCCTTGCCACCTCGAGTCAGCAACCGTTTCGGTTTCAGAACACTCTGTACCCCCACGGTGCTCTGGGCCCTCTATGCAAAATCCAGCATCGCAGGCCTTTCAGAGTCGCTCTGTGTTTGCAGATAAAGGTGCAGCACACGGCACTTTTCCTAGGGACGGTTTGATTTTCCGACCTCTAAACAGCTTCGGGAACACAGTTCAAGAATCCCTAACTCGCCAAGGACGTGGTCGCCCTTGCCCTAGGTAAGCTCAACAGAACAAAGCACTCTGTTTCTATTTCCTTCCAACACCTCTTATGTGAGGTAAGAAATTCCCCTAGGAGATTTTCAGCGTGCATTCCAAATTCCACAGAAGCACAGTTCATGGTGTAAAACGACAGGCGTAAGGAAGATGCAGAGGCCTCTTGGACATCCTCCAGCGTCTTTCCTTTAGGCAGTTCGCTATACCCAGAATAGCGGGTATAGAAAAACGTGAATCAGCGAAGGGCCCAGTGGGTTAATTGTGCCTCTTTGGACTTGCTAGACTCAGCCTGTACTAAGGCTCGAAGTCAACAGCGAAACGGGAGTGTGATCCCAAAGGCTTTTTTGCCAATTTTGAAAGCTCCGTTCATAAGGCGTGAAAGCAACCTGAAAAGCATTGTAAGGGCAGCTCTTTCAGTATATGCCAGCATGACTCAGCGTAGACCATGAGTTAGTTTTGTGGAAAGAAGCATTGTGCTTGCACTTCCTAGTTGCAAGCTCATCCTGCTCTGCTCTATAGCAAATGTGAAGCTCAATGTGAGCACTAGCCTCGAAGGAAGAGCTTGACTTGCCTTGCCTAAGTGAAAGAGTGCAACAGCTCCGTGAGCCCTAAATTGCTGTTCTGTGTCAGTTTACGGGGAAGAGGCTTTACCGTTCTCCTTGCGACCTCGTGTGAGCAACCGTTTCGGTTTCAGAACACTCTGTACCCCCACGGTGCTCTGGGCCCTGTATGCAAAATGCAGCATCGCAGGCCTTTCAGAGTCGCTCTGTGTTTGCAGAGAAAGGTGCAGCACACGGCACTTTTCCTTGGGACGGTTTGATTTTCCGACCTCTAAACAGCTTCGGGAACACAGTTCAAGAATCCCTAACTCGCCAAGGACGTCGTCGCCCTTGCCCTAGGTAAGCTCAACAGAACAAAGAACTCTGTTTCTATTTCCTTCCAACACCTCTTATGTGAGGTAAGAAATTCCCCTAGCAGATTATCAGCGTGTGTTCCAAATTCCACAGAAGCACAGTTCGTGGTGGAAAACGACAGGCGTAAGGAAGATGCAGAGGCCTCTTGGACATCCTCCAGCGTCCTTCCTTTAGGCAGTTCGCTATACCCAGAAGAGCGGGGAATAGAAAAACGTGAATCAGCGAAGGGCCCAGTGGGTTGTGTCTCTTTTGACATGCTAGTCTCAGCCTGTAAAAGGCTGGAAGTCAACCGGGAAACAGGAGTGTGATCCCCAAGGCTTTTTTGCCAATTTTGAAAGCTCCGTTCAAAAGGCGTGAAAGCAACCTGAAAAGCATTGTAAGGGCAGCTCTTTCAGTATATGCCAGCATGACTCAGCGTAGACCATGAGTTAGTTTTGTGGAAAGAAGCATTGTGCTTGCACTTCCTAGTTGCAAGCTCATCCTGCTCTGCTCTATAGCAAATGTGAAGCTCAATGTGAGCACTAGCCTCGCAGGAAGAGCTTGAGTTGCCTTGCCTAAGGGAAAGAGTGCAACAGCTCCGTGAGCCCTAAATTGCTGTTCTGTGTCAGTTGACGGGGAAGAGGCTTTACCGTTCCCCTTGCCACCTCGAGTCAGCAACCGTTTCGGTTTCAGAACACTCTGTACCCCCACGGTGCTCTGGGCCCTGTATGCAAAATCCAGCATCGCAGGCCTTTCAGAGTCGCTCTGTGTTTGCAGATAAAGGTGCAGCACACGGCACTTTTCCTAGGGACGGTTTGATTTTCCGACCTCTAAACAGCTTCGGGAACACAGTTCAAGAATCCGTAACTCGCCAAGGACGTGGTCGCCCTTGCCCTAGGTAAGCTCAACAGAACAAAGCACTCTGTTTCGATTTCCTTCCAACACCTCTTATGTGAGGTAAGAAATTCCCCTAGGAGATTTTCAGCGTGCATTCCAAATTCCACAGAAGCACAGTTCATGGTGTAAAACGACAGGCGTAAGGAAGATGCAGAGGCCTCCTGGACATCCTCCAGCGTCTTTCCTTTAGGCAGTTCGCTATACCCAGAATAGCGGGTATAGAAAAACGTGAATCAGCGAAGGGCCCAGTGGGTTAATTGTGCCTCTTTGGACTTGCTAGACTCAGCCTGTACTAAGGCTCGAAGTCAACAGCGAAACGGGAGTGTGATCCCAAAGGCTTTTTTGCCAATTTTGAAATCTCCGTTCATAAGGCGTGAAAGCAACCTGAAAAGCATTGTAAGGGCAGCTCTTTCAGTATATGCCAGCATGACTCAGCGTAGACCATGAGTTAGTTTTGTGGAAAGAAGCATTGTGCTTGCACTTCCTAGTTGCAAGCTCATCCTGCTCTGCTCTATAGCAAATGTGAAGCTCAATGTGAGCACTAGCCTCGAAGGAAGAGCTTGACTTGCCTTGCCTAAGTGAAAGAGTGCAACAGCTCCGTGAGCCCTAAATTGCTGTTCTGTGTCAGTTTACGGGGAAGAGGCTTTACCGTTCTCCTTGCGACCTCGTGTCAGCAACCGTTTCGGTTTCAGAACACTCTGTACCCCCACGGTGCTCTGGGCCCTGTATGCAAAATGCAGCATCGCAGGCCTTTCAGAGTCGCTCTGTGTTGGCAGAGAAAGGTGCAGCACACGGCACTTTTCCTTGGGACGGTTTGATTTTCCGACCTCTAAACAGCTTCGGGAACACAGTTCAAGAATCCCTAACTCGCCAAGGACGTCGTCGCCCTTGCCCTAGGTAAGCTCAACAGAACAAAGAACTCTGTTTCTATTTCCTTCCAACACCTCTTATGTGAGGTAAGAAATTCCCCTAGCAGATTATCAGCGTGTGTTCCAAATTCCACAGAAGCACACTTCGTGGTGGAAAACGACAGGCGTAAGGAAGATGCAGAGGCCTCTTGGACATCCTCCAGCGTCCTTCCTTTAGGCAGTTCGCTATACCCAGAAGAGCGGGGAATAGAAAAACGTGAATCAGCGAAGGGCCCAGTGGGTTGTGTCTCTTTTGACATGCTAGTCTCAGCCTGTAAAAGGCTGGAAGTCAACCGGGAAACAGGAGTGTGATCCCCAAGGCTTTTTTGCCAATTTTGAAAGCTCCGTTCAAAAGGCGTGAAAGCAACCTGAAAAGCATTGTAAGGGCAGCTCTTTCAGTATATGCCAGCATGACTCAGCGTAGACCATGAGTTAGTTTTGTGGACAGAAGCATTGTGCTTGCACTTCCTAGTTGCAAGCTCATCCTGCTCTGCTCTATAGCAAATGTGAAGCTCAATGTGAGCACTAGCCTCGCAGGAAGAGCTTGACTTGCCTTGCCTAAGGGAAAGAGTGCAACAGCTCCGTGAGCCCTAAATTGCTGTTCTGTGTCAATTGACGGGGAACAGGCTTTACCGTTCCCCTTGCCACCTCGAGTCAGCAACCGTTTCGGTTTCAGAACACTCTGTACCCCCACGGTGCTCTGGGCTCTGTATGCAAAATCCAGCATCGCAGGCCTTTCAGAGTCGCTCTGTGTTTGCAGAGAAAGGTGCAGCACACGGCACTTTTCCTAGGGACGGTTTGATTTTCCGACCTCTAAACAGCTTCGGGAACACAGTTCAAGAATCCGTAACTCGCCAAGGACGTGGTCGCCCTTGCCCTAGGTAAGCTCAACAGAACAAAGCACTCTGTTTCGATTTCCTTCCAACACCTCTTATGTGAGGTAAGAAATTCCCCTAGGAGATTTTCAGCGTGCATTCCAAATTCCACAGAAGCACAGTTCATGGTGTAAAACGACAGGCGTAAGGAAGACGCAGAGGCCTCCTGGACATCCTCCAGCGTCTTTCCTTTAGGCAGTTCGCTATACCCAGAATAGCGGGTATAGAAAAACGTGAATCAGCGAAGGGCCCAGTGGGTTAATTGTGCCTCTTTGGACTTGCTAGACTCAGCCTGTACTAAGGCTCGAAGTCAACAGCGAAACGGGAGTGTGATCCCAAAGGCTTTTTTGCCAATTTTGAAATCTCCGTTCATAAGGCGTGAAAGCAACCTGAAAAGCATTGTAAGGGCAGCTCTTTCAGTATATGCCAGCATGACTCAGCGTAGACCATGAGTTAGTTTTGTGGAAAGAAGCATTGTGCTTGCACTTCCTAGTTGCAAGCTCATCCTGCTCTGCTCTATAGCAAATGTGAAGCTCAATGTGAGCACTAGCCTCGAAGGAAGAGCTTGACTTGCCTTGCCTAAGTGAAAGAGTGCAACAGCTCCGTGAGCCCTAAATTGCTGTTCTGTGTCAGTTTACGGGGAAGAGGCTTTACCGTTCTCCTTGCGACCTCGTGTCAGCAACCGTTTCGGTTTCAGAACACTCTGTACCCCCACGGTGCTCTGGGCCCTGTATGCAAAATCCAGCATCGCAGGCCTTTCAGAGTCGCTCTGTGTTTGCAGAGAAAGGTGCAGCACACGGCACTTTTCCTTGGGACGGTTTGATTTTCTGACCGCTAAACAGGTTCGGGAAAACACTTCAAGAATCCCTAACTCGCCAAGGACGTGGTCGCCCTTGCCCTAGGTAAGCTCAACAGAACAAAGAACTCTGTTTCTATTTCCTTCCAACACCTCTTATGTGAGGTAAGAAATTCCCCTAGCAGATTATCATCATGCGTTCCAAATTCCACAGAAGCACAGTTCGTGGTGGAAAACGACAGGCGTAAGGAAGATGCAGAGGCCTCTTGGACATCGTCCATCGTCCTTCCTTTAGGTAGTTCGCTATACCCAGAAGAGCGGGGAATAGAAAAACGTGAATCAGCGAAGGGCCCAGTGGGTTGTGTCTCTTTTGACATGCTAGTCTCAGCCTGTACTAAGGCTGGAAGTCAACCGGGAAACAGGAGTGTGATCCCCAAGGCTTTTTTGTCAATTTTGAAAGCTCCGTTCATAAGGCGTGAAAGCAACCTGAAAAGCATTGTAAGGGCAGCTCTTTCAGTATATGCCAGCATGACTCAACGTAGACCATGAGTTAGTTTTGTGGAAAGAAGCATTGTGCTTGCACTTCCTAGTTGCAAGCTCATCCTGCTCTGCTCTATAGCAAATGTGAAGCTCAATGTGAGCACTAGCCTCGAAGGAAGAGCTTGACTTGCCTTGCCTAAGTGAAAGAGTGCAACAGCTCCGTGAGCCCTAAATTGCTGTTCTGTGTCAGTTGACGTGGAAGAGGCTTTACCGTTCTCCTTGCCACCTCGTGTCAGCAACCGTTTCGGTTTCAGAACACTCTGTACCCCCACGGTGCTCTGGGCCCTGTATGCAAAATGCAGCATCGCAGGCCTTTCAGAGTCGCTCTGTGTTGGCAGAGAAAGGTGCAGCACACGGCACTTTTCCTTGGGACAGTTTGATTTTCCGACCTCTAAACAGCTTCGGGAACACAGTTCAAGAATCCCTAACTCGCCAAGGACGTCGTCGCCCTTGCCCTAGTTAAGCTCAACAGAACAAAGAACTCTGTTTCTATTTCCTTCCAACACCTCTTATGTGAGGTAAGAAATTCCCCTAGCAGATTATCAGCGTGTGTTCCAAATTACACAGAAGCACAGTTCGTGGTGGAAAACGACAGGCGTACGGAAGATGCAGAGGCCTCTTGGACATCCTCCAGCGTCTTTCCTTTAGGCAGTTCGCTATACCCAGAAGAGCGGGGAATAGAAAAACGTGAATCAGCGAAGGGCCCAGTGGGTTGTGTCCCTTTTGAAATGCTAGTCTCAGCCTGTACTAAGGCTGGAAGTCAACAGGGAAACAGGAGTGTGTTCCCAAAGGCTTTTTTGCCAATTTTGAAAGCTCCGTTCAAAAGGCGTGAAAGCAACCTGAAAAGCATTGTAAGGGCAGCTCTTTCAGTATATGCCAGCATGACTCAGCGTAGACCATGAGTTAGTTTTGTGGAAAGAAGCATTGTGCTTGCACTTCCTAGTTGCAAGCTCATCCTGCTCTGCTCTATAGCAAATGTGAAGCTCAATGTGAGCACTAGCCTTGAAGGAAGAGCTTGACTTTCCTTGTTTAAATGAAAGAGTGCAACAGCTCCGTGAGCCCTAAATTGCTGTAGTGTGTCAGTTTATGGGGAAGAGGCTTTACCGTTCTCCTTGCCACCTCGTGTCAGCAACCGTTTCGGTTTCAGAACACTCTGTACCCCCACGGTGCTCTGGGCCCTGTATGCAAAATCCAGCATCGCAGGCCTTTCAGAGTCGCTCTGTGTTTGCAGAGAAAGGTGCAGCACACGGCACTTTTCCTTGGGACGGTTTGATTTTCCGACCTCTAAACAGCTTCGGGAACACAGTTCAAGAATCCCTAACTCGCCAAGGACGTGGTCGCCCTTGCCCTAGGTAAGCTCAACAGACCAAAGGACTCTGTTTCTATTTCCTTCCAACACCTCTTATGTGAGGTAAGAAATTCCCGTAGCAGATTATCAGCGTGTGTTCCAAATTCCACAGAAGCACAGTTTGTGGTGGAAAACGACAGGCCTCAGGAAGATGCAGAGGCCTCTTGGACAACGTCCAGCGTCCTTCCTTTAGGCAGTTCGCTATACCTAGAAGAGCGGGGAATAGAAAAACGTGAATCACCGAAGGGCCCAGTGGGTTGTGTCTCTTTTGACATGCTAGTCTCAGCCTGTACTAAGGCTGGAAGTCAACCGGGAAACAGGAGTGTGATCCCAAAGGCTTTTTTGCCAATTTTGAAAGCTCCGTTCAAAAGGCGTGAAAGCAACCTGAAAAGCATTGTAAGGGCAGCTCTTTCAGTATATGCCAGCATGACTCAGCGTAGACCATGAGTTAGTTTTGTGGAAAGAAGCATTGTGCTTGCACTTCCTAGTTGCAAGCTCATCCTGCTCTGCTCTATAGCAAATGTGAAGCTCAATGTGAGCACTAGCCTCGAAGGAAGAGCTTGACTTGCCTTGCCTAAGTGAAAGAGTGCAACAGCTCCGTGAGCCCTAAATTGCTGTTCTGTGTCAGTTTACGGGGAAGAGGCTTTACCGTTCTCCTTGCCACCTCGTGTCAGCAACCGTTTCGGTTTCAGAACACTCTGTACCCCCACGGTGCTCTGGGCCCTGTATGCAAAATCCAGCATCGCAGGCCTTTCAGAGTCGCTCTGTGTTTGCAGAGAAAGGTTCAGCACATGGCAATTTTCCTTGGGACGGTTTGATTTTCCGACCTCTAAACAGCTTCGGGAGCACAGTTCAAGAATCCCTAACTCGCCAAGGACGTGGTCGCCCTTGACCTAGGTAAGCTCAACAGAACAAAGCACTCTGTTTCTATTTCCTTCCAACACCTCTTATGTGAGGTAAGAAATTCCCCTAGGAGATTTTCAGCGTGCATTCCAAATTCCACAGAAGCACAGTTCATGGTGTAAAACGACAGGCGTAAGGAAGATGCAGAGGCCTCTTGGACATCCTCCAGCGTCCTTCCTTTAGGCAGTTCGCTATACCCAGAATAGCGGGTATTGAAAAACGTGAATCAGCGAAGGGCCCAGTGGGTTAATTGTGCCTCTTTGGACTTGCTAGACTCAGCCTGTACTAAGGCTCGAAATCAACAGCGAAACGGGAGTGTGATCCCAAAGGCTTTTTTGCCAATTTTGAAAGCTCCGTTCATAAGGCGTGAAAGCAACCTGAAAAGAATTGTAAGGGCAGCTCTTTCAGTATATGCCAGCATGACTCAGCGTAGACCATGAGTTAGC
This sequence comes from Kogia breviceps, assembly GCF_026419965.1. Lineage (NCBI taxonomy): Eukaryota > Metazoa > Chordata > Mammalia > Artiodactyla > Physeteridae > Kogia > Kogia breviceps. Next base: position 33,182,046 of record NC_081326.1, read on the forward strand.
TTTGTGGAAAGAAGCATTGTGCTTGCACTTCCTAGTTGCAAGCTCATCCTGCTCTGCTCTATAGCAAATGTGAAGCTCAATGTGAGCACTAGCCTCGAAGGAAGAGCTTGACTTGCCTTGCCTAAGTGAAAGAGTGCAACAGCTCCGTGAGCCCTAAATTGCTGTTCTGTGTCAGTTTACGGGGAAGAGGCTTTACCATTCTCTTTGCCACCTCGTGTCAGCAACCGTTTCGGTTTCAGAACACTCTGTACCCCCACGTGCTCTGGGCCCTGTATGCAAAATCGAGCATCGCAGGCCGTTAAGAGTCGCTCTGTGTTTGCAGAGAAAGGTGCAGCACACGGCACTTTTCCTAGGTACGGTTTGATTTTCCGACCTCTAAACAGCTTCGGGAACACAGTTCAAGAATCCCTAACTCGCCAAGGACGTGGTCGCCCTTGCAGTAGGTTAGCTCAACAGAACAAAGCACTCTGTTTCTATTTCCTTCCAACACCTCTTATGTGCGGTAAGAAATTCCCCTAGGAGATTTTCAGCGTGCATTCCAAATTCCACAGAAGCACAGTTCATGGTTAAAAACGACAGGCGTACGGAAGATGCAGAGGCCTCTTGGACATCCTCCAGCGTCCTTCCTTTAGGCAGTTCGCTATACCCAGAATAGCGGGTATAGAAAAACGTGAATCAGCGAAGGGCCCAGTGGGTTAATTGTGCCTCTTTGGACTTGCTAGACTCAGCCTGTACTAAGGCTCGAAGTCAACAGCGAAACGGGAGTGTGATCCCAAAGGCTTTTTTGCCAATTTTGAAAGCTCCGTTCATAAGGCGTGAAAGCAACCTGAAAAGCATTGTAAGGGCAGCTCTTTCAGTATATGCCAGCATGATTCAGCGTAGTCCATGAGTTACTTTTGTGGAAAGAAGCATTGTGCTTGCACTTCCTAGTTGCAAGCTCATCCTGCTCTGCTCTATAGCAAATGTGAAGCTCAATATGAGCACTAGCCTCGGAGGAAGAGCTTGACTTGCCTTGCCTAAGTGAAAGAGTGCAACAGCTCCGTGAGCCCTAAATTGCTGTTCTGTGTCAGTTTACGGGGAAGAGGCTTTACCGTTCTCCTTGCGACCTCGTGTCAGCAACCGTTTCGGTTTCAGAACACTCTGTACCCCCACGGTGCTCTGGGCCCTGTATGCAAAATGCAGCATCGCAGGCCTTTCAGAGTCGCTCTGTGTTGGCAGAGAAAGGTGCAGCACACGGCACTTTTCCTTGGGACGGTTTGATTTTTCGACCTCTAAAAAGCTTCGGGAACACAGTTCAAGAATCCCTAACTCGCCAAGGACGTGGTCGCCCTTGACCTAGGTAAGCTCAACAGAACAAAGTACTCTGTTTCTATTTCCTTCCAACGCCTCTTATGTGAGGTAAGAAATTCCCCTAGGAGTGTATCAGCGTGCGTTCCAAATTCCACAGAAGCACAGTTCGTGGCGGAAAATGACAGGCGTAAGGAAGATGCAGAGGCCTCTTGGACATCCTCCAGTGTCCTTCCTTTAGGCAATTCACTATACCCAGAATAGCGGGGAATAGAAAAACGTGAATCAGCGAAAGGCCCAGTGGTTTCTGTCTCTTTTGACATGCTAGACTCAGCCTGTACTAAGGCTGGAAGTCAACCGGGAAACAGGAGTGTGATCCCCAAGGCTTTTTTGCAAATTTTGAAAGCTCCGTTCAAAAGGCGTGAAAGCAACCTGAAAAGCATTGTAAGGGCAGCTCTTTCAGTATATGCCAGCATGACTCAGCGTCGACCATGAGTTAGTTTTGTGGAAAGAAGTATTGTGCTTCACTTCCTACTTGCAAGCTCATCCTGCTCTGCTCTATAGCAAATGTGAAGCTCAATGTGAGCACTAGCCTCGAAGGAAGAGCTTGACTTGCCTTGCCTAAGGGAAAGAGTGCAACAGCTCCGTGAGCCCTAAATTGCTGTTCTGTGTCAGTTTACGGGGAAGAGGCTTTACCGTTCTCCTTGCCACCTCGTGTCAGCAACCGTTTCGGTTTCAGAACACTCTGTACCCCCACGGTGCTCTGGGCCCTGTATGCAAAATCGAGCATCGCAGGCCTTTCAGAGTCGCTCTGTGTTTGAAGGGAAAGGTGCAGCACACGGCACTTTTCCTTGGGACGGTTTGATTTTCGAACCTCTAAACAGATTCGGGAACATAGTTCAAGAATCCCTAACTCGCCAAGGACGTTGTCGCCCTTGCCCTAGGTAAGCTCAACAGAACAAAGTACTCTGTTTCTATTTCCTTCCAACACCTCTTATGTGAGGTAAGAAATTCCCCTAGGAGATTTTCAGCGAGCATTCCAAATTCCACAGAAGCACAGTTCATGGTGTAAAACGAAAGGCGTAAAGAAGATGCAGAGGCCTCTTGGACATCCTCCAGCGTCTTTGCTTTCGGCAGTTCGCTATACCCAGAATAGCGCGTATAGAAAAACGTGAATCAGAGAAGGGCCCAGTGGGTTAATTGTGCCTCTTTGGACTTGCTAGACTCAGCCTGTACTAAGGCTCGAAGTCAACAGCGAAACGGGAGTGTGATCCCAAAGGCTTTTTTGCCAATTTTGAAAGCTCCGTTCATAAGGCGTGAAAGGAACCTGAAAAGCATTTTAAGGGCAGCTCTTTCAGTATATGCCAGCATGACTCAGCGTAGACCATGAGTTAGTTTTGTGGAAAGAAGCATTGTGCTTGCACTTCCTAGTTGCAAGCTCATCCTGCTCTGCTCTATAGCAAATGTGAAGCTCAATGTGAGCACTAGCCTCGAAGGAAGAGCTTGACTTGCCTTGCTTAAGTGAAAGAGTGCAACAGCTCCGTTAGCCCTAAATTGCTGTTCTGTGTCAGTTTACGGGGAGGAGGCTTTACCGTTCTCCTTGCCACCTCGTGTCAGCAACCGTTTCGGTTTCAGAACACTCTGTACCCCCACGGTGCTCTGGGCCCTGTATGCAAAATCCAGCATCGCAGGTCTTTCAGAGTCGCTCTGTGTTTGCAGAGAAAGGTGCAGCACACGGCACTTTTCCTTGGGACGGTTTGATTTTCCGACCTCTAAACAGCTTCGGGAACACAGTTCAAGAATCCCTAACTCGCCAAGGACGTGGTCGCCCTTGCCCTAGGTAAGCTCAACAGAACAAAGCACTCTGTTTCTATTTCCTTCCAACACCTCTTATGTGAGGTAAGAAATTCCCCTAGGAGATTTTCAGCGTGCATTCCAAATTCCACAGAAGCACAGTTCATGGTGTAAAACGACAGGCGTAGAGAAGATGCAGAGGCCTCTTGGACATCCTCCAGCGTCTTTGCTTTAGGCAGTTCGCTATACCCAGAATAGCGCGTATATAAAAACGTGAATCAGCGCAGGGCCCAGTGGGTTAATTGTAGCTCTTTGGACGTGCTAGACTCAGCCTGTTCTAAGGCTCGAAGTCAACAGCGAAACGGGAGTGTGATCCCAAAGGCTTTTTTGCCAATTTTGAAAGCTCTGTTCATAAGGCGTGAAAGCAACCTGAAAAGCATTGTAAGGGCAGCTCTTTCAGTATATCCCAGCATGACTCAGAGTAGACCATGAGTTAGTTTTGTGGAAAGAAGCATTGTGCTTGCACTTCCTAGTTGCAAGCTCATCCTGCTCTGCTCTATAGCAAATGTGAAGCTCAATGTGAGCACTAGCCTCGAAGGAAGAGCTTGACTTGCCTTGCCTAAGTGAAAGAGTGCAACAGCTCCGTGAGCCCTAAATTGCTGTTCTGTGTCAGTTGACGGGGAAGAGGCTTTACCGTTCTCCTTGCCACTTCGTGTCAGCAACCGTTTCGGTTTCAGAACACTCTGTACCCCCACGGTGCTCTGGGCCCTGTATGCAAAATCGAGCATCGCAGGCCTTTCAGAGTCGCTCTGTGTGTGCAGAGAAAGGTTCAGCACACGGCACTTTTCCTGGGGACGGTTTGATTTTCCGACCTCTAAACAGCTTCAGGAACACAGTTCAAGAATCCCTAACTCGCCAAGGACGTGGTCGCCCTTGCCCTAGGTAAGCTCAACAGAACAAAGAACTCTGTTTCTATTTCCTTCCAACACCTCTTATGTGAGGTAAGAAATTCCCCTAGCAGATTATCAGCGTGCGTTCCAATTTCCACAGAAGCACAATTCGTGGTGGAAAACGACAGGCGTAAGGAAGATGCAGAGGCCTCTTGGACATCCTCCAGCGTCCTTCCTTTAGGCAGTTCGCTTTACCCAGAATAGCGGGGAATAGAAAAACGTGAATCAGCGAAGGGCCCAGTGAGTTCTGTCTCTTTTGACATGCTAGACTCAGCCTGTACTAAGGCTGGAAGTCAACCGGGAAACAGGAGTGTGATCCCAAAGGCTTTTTTGCCAATTTTGAAAGCTCCGTTCAAAAGGCGTGAAAGCAACCTGAAAAGCATTGTAGGGGCATCTCTTTCAGTATATGCCAGCATGACTCAGCGTAGACCATGAGTTAGTTTTGTGGAAAGAAGCATTGTGCTTGCACTTCCTAGTTGCAAGGTCATCCTGCTCTGCTCTATAGCAAATGTGAAGCTCAATGTGAGCACTAGCCTCGAAGGAAGAGCTTGACTTGCCTTGCCTCAGTGAAAGAGTGCAACAGCTCCGTGAGCCCTAAATTGCTGTTCTGTGTCAGTTTACGGGGAAGAGGCTTTACCGTTCTCCTTGCCACCTCGTGTCAGCAACCGTTTCGGTTTCAGAACACTCTGTACCCCCACGGTGCTCTGGGCCCTGTATGCAAAATCCAGCATCGCAGGCCTTTCAGAGTCGCTCTGTGTTTGCAGAGAAAGGTGCAGCACACGGCACTTTTCCTAGGGACGGTTTGATTTTCCGACCTCTAAACAGCTTCGGGAACACAGTTCAAGAATCCCTAACTCGCCAAGGACGTGGTCGCCCTTGCCCTAGGTAAGCTCAACAGAACAAAGCACTCTGTTTCTATTTCCTTCCAACACCTCTTATGTGAGGTAAGAAATTCCCCTAGGAGTGTATCAGCGTGCGTTCCAAATTCCACTGAAGCACAGTTCGTGGTGTAAAACGACAGACGTACGGAAGATGCAGAGGCCTCTTGGACATCCTCCAGCGTCCTTCCTTTAGGCAGTTCGCTATACCCAGAATAGCGGGGAATAGAAAAACGTGAATCAGCGAAGGGCCCAGTGGGTTCTGTCTCTTTTGACATGCTAGACTCAGCCTGTACTAAGTCTGGAAGTCAACCGGGAAACAGGAGTATGATCCCAAATGCTTTTTTGCCAATTTTGAAAGCTCCGTTCAAAAGGCGTGAAAGCAACCTGAAAAGCATTGTAAGGGCAGCTCTTTCAGTATATGCCAGCATGACTCAGCGTAGACCATGAGTTAGTTTTGTGGAAAGAAGCATTGTGCTTGCACTTCCTAGTTGCAAGCTCATCCTGCTCTGCTCTATAGCAAATGTGAAGCTCAATGTGAGCACTAGCCTGGAAGGAAGAGATTGACTTGCCTTGCCCAAGTGAAAGAGTGCAACAGCTCCGTGAGCCCTAAATTGCTGTTCTGTGTCAGTTTACGGGGAAGAGGCTTTACCGTTCTCCTTGCCACCTCATGTCAGCAACCGTTTCGGTTTCAGAACACTCTGTACCGCCACGGTGCTCTGGGCCCTGTATGCAAAATCGAGCATCGCAGGTCTTTCAGAGTCGCTCTGTGTTTGCAGAGAAAGGTGCAGCACACGGCACTTTTCCTTGGGACGGTTTGATTTTCCGACCTCTAAACAGCTTCGGGAACACAGTTCAAGAATCCCTAACTCGCCAAGGACGTGGTCGCCCTTGCCCTAGGTAAGCTCAACAGAACAAAGAACTCTGTATCTATTTCCTTCCAACACCTCTTATGTGAGGTAAGAAATTCCCCTAGGAGATTTTCAGCGTGCGTTCCAAATTCCACAGAAGCACAGTTCCTGGTGTAAAACGACAGGCGTAAAGAAGATGCAGAGGCCTCTTGGACATCCTCCAGCGTCTTTGCTTTAGGCAGTTCGCTATACCCAGAATAGCGCGTATAGAAAAACGTGAATCAGCGAAGGGCCCAGTGGGTTAATTGTGCCTCTTTGGACTTGCTAGACTCAGCCTGTACTAAGGCTCGAAGTCAACAGCGAAACGGGAGTGTGATCCCAAAGGCTTTTTTGCCAATTTTGAAAGCTCTGTTCATAAGGCGTGAAAGCAACCTGAAAAGCATTGTAAGGGCAGCTCTTTCAGTATATGCCAGCATGACTCAGCGTAGACCATGAGTTAGTTTTGTGGAAAGAAGCATTGTGCTTGCACTTCCTAGTTGCAAGCTCATCCTGCTCTGCTCTATAGCAAATGTGAAGCTCAATGTGAGCACTAGCCTCGAAGGAAGAGCTTGACTTGCCTTGCCTAAGTGAAAGAGTGCAACAGCTCCGTGAGCCCTAAATTGCTGTTCTGTGTCAGTTTACGGGGAAGAGGCTTTACCGTTCTCCTTGCCACGTCGTGTCAGCAACCGTTTCGGTTTCAGAACACTCTGTACCCCCACGGTGCTCTGGGCCCTGTATGCAAAATCGAGCATCGCAGGCCTTTCAGAGTCGCTCTGTGTTTGCAGAGAAAGGTTCAGCACACGGGACTTTTCCTTGGGACGGTTTGATTTTCCGACCTCTAAACAGCTTCGGGAACACAGTTCAAGAATCCCTAACTCGCCAAGGACGTGGTCGCTCTTGCCCTAGGTAAGCTCAACAGAACAAAGAACTCTGTTTCTATTTCCTTCCAACACCTCTTATGTGAGGTAAGAAATTCCCCTAGCAGATTATCAGCGTGCGTTCCAAATTCCACAGAAGCACAGTTCGAGGTGGAAAACGACAGGCGTAAGGAAGATGCAGAGGCCTCTTGGACATCCTCCAGCGTCCTTCCTTTAGGCAGTTCGCTATACCCAGAATAGCGGGGAATAGAAAAACGTGAATCAGCGCAGGGCCCAGTGGGTTCTGTCTCTTTTGACATGCTAGACTCAGCCTGTACTAAGGCTGGAAGTCAACCGGGAAACAGGAGTGTGTTTCCAAAGGCTTTTTTGCCAATTTTGAAAGCTCCGTTCAAAAGGCGTGAAAGCAACCTGAAAAACATTGTAGGGGCATCTCTTTCAGTATATGCCAGCATGACTCAGCGTAGACCATGAGTTAGTTTTGTGGAAAGAAGCATTTTGCTTGCAATTCCTAGTTGCAAGGTCATCCTGCTCTGCTCTATAGCAAATGTGAAGCTCAATGTGAGCACTAGCCTCGAAGGAAGAGCTTGACTTGCCTTGGCTCAGTGAAAGAGTGCAACAGCTCCGTGGGCCCTAAATTGCTGTTCTGTGTCAGTTTACGGGGAAGAGGCTTTACCGTTCTCCTTGCCACCTCGTGTCAGCAACCGTTTCGGTTTCAGAACACTCTGTACCCCCACGGTGCTCTGGGCCCTGTATGCAAAATCCAGCATCGCAGGCCTTTCAGAGTCGCTCTGTGTTTGCAGAGAAAGGTGCAGCACACGGCACTTTTCCTTGGGACGGTTTGATTTTCCGACCTCTAAACAGCTTCGGGAACACAGTTCACAAATCCCTAACTCGCCAAGGACGTGGTCGCCCTTGCCCTAGGTAAGCTCAACAGAACAAACCACTCTGTTTCTATTTCCTTCCAACACCTCTTATGTGAGGTAAGAAATTCCCCTAGGAGATTTTCAGCGTGCATTCCAAATTCCACAGAAGCACAGTTCATGGTGTAAAACGACAGGCGTAAGGAAGATGCAGAGGCCTCTTGGACATCCTCCAGCGTCTTTCCTTTAGGCAGTTCGCTATACCCAGAATAGCGGGTATAGAAAAACGTGAATCAGCGAAGGGCCCAGTGGGTTAATTGTGCCTCTTTGGACTTGCTAGACTCAGCCTGTACTAAGGCTCGAAGTCAACAGCGAAACGGGAGTGTGATCCCAAAGGCTTTTTTGCCAATTTTGAAAGCTCCGTTCATAAGGCGTGATAGCAACCTGAAAAGCATTGTAAGGGCAGCTCTTTCAGTATATGCCAGCATGACTCAGCGTAGACCATGAGTTAGTTTTGTGGAAAGAAGCATTGTGCTTGCACTTCCTAGTTGCAAGCTCATCCTGCTCTGCTCTATAGCAAATGTGAAGCTCAATGTGAGCACTAGCCTCGAAGGAAAAGCTTGACTTGCCTTGCCTAAGTGAAAGAGTGCAACAGCTCCGTGAGCCCTAAATTGCTGTTCTGTGTCAGTTGACGGGGAAGAGGCTTTACCGTTCTCCTTGCCACTTCGTGTCAGCAACCGTTTCGGTTTCAGAACACTCTGTACCCCCACGGTGCTCTGGGCCCTGTATGCAAAATCGAGCATCGCAGGCCGTTACGAGTCGCTCTGTGTTTGCAGAGAAATGTGCAGCACACGGTACTTTTCCTTGGGACGGTTTGATTTTCCAACCTCTAAACAGCTTCGGGAACACAGTTCAAGAATCCCTAACTCGCCAAGGACGTGGTCGCCCTTGCCCTAGGTAAGCTCAACAGAACAAAGAACTCTGTTTCTATTTCCTTCCAACACCTCTTATGTGAGGTAAGAAATTCCCCTAGCAGATTATCAGCGTCCGTTCCAAATTCCACAGAAGCACAGTTCGTGGTGGAAAACGACAGGCTTAAGGAAGATGCAGAGGCCTCTTGGACATCCTCCAGCGTCCTTCCTTTAGGCAGTTCGCTATACCCAGAATAGCGGGGAATAGAAAAACGTGAATCAGCGAAGGGCCCAGTGGGTTCTGTCTGTTTTGACATGCTAGACTCAGTCTGTACTAAGGCTAGAAGTCAACCGGTCAACAGGAGTGTGATCCCAAAGGCTTTTTTGCCAATTTTGAAAGCTCCGTTCAAAAGGCGTGAAAGCAACCTGAAAAGCATTGTAAGGGCAGCTCTTTCAGTATATGCCAGCATGACTCAGCGTAGACCATTAGTTAGTTTTGTGGAAAGAAGCATTGTGCTTGCACTTCCTAGTTGCAAGCTCATCCTGCTCTGCTCTATAGCAAATGTGAAGGTCAATGTGAGCACTAGCCTCGAAGGAAGAGCTTGACTTGCCTTGCCTAAGTGAAAGAGTGCAACAGCTCCGTGAGCCCTAAATTGCTGTTCTGTGTCAGTTTACGGGGAAGAGGCTTTATCGTTCTCCTTGCCACCTCGTGTCAGCAACCGTTTCGGTTTCAGAACAATCTGTACCCCCACGGTGCTCTGGGCCCTGTATGCAAAATCGAGCATCGCAGGCCTTTCAGAGTCACTCTGTGTTTGCAGAGTAAGGTGCAGCACACTGCACTTTTCCTTGGGACGGTTTGATATTCCGACCTCTAAACAGCTTCGGGAACACAGTTCAAGAATCCCTAACTCGCCAAGGACGTGGTCGCCCTTGCCCTAGGTAAGCTCAACAGAACAAAGAACTCTGTTTCTATTTCCTTCCAACACCTCTTATGTGAGGTAAGAAAGTCCCCTAGGAGATTAACAGCGTGCGTTCCAAATTCCACAGAAGCACAGTTCGTGGTGGAAAACGACAGGCGTACGGAAGATGCAGAGGCCTCTTGGACATCCTCCAGCGTCCTTTCTTTACGCAGTTCGCTATACCAAGAATAGCGGGGAATAGAAAAACGTGAATCAGCGAAGGGCCCAGTGGGTTGTGTCTCTTTTGACATGCTAGTCTCAGCCTGTACTAAGGCTGGAAGTCAACCGGGAAACAGGGGTGTGATCCCCAAGGCTATTTTGCAAATTTTGAAAGCTCCGTTCAAAAGGCGTGAAAGCAACCTGAAAAGCATTGTAAGGGCAGCTCTTTCAGTATATGCCAGCATGACTCAGCGTAGACCATGAGATAGTTTTGTGGAAAGAAGCATTGTGCTTGCACTTCCTAGTTGCAAGCTCATCCTGCTCTGCTCTATAGCAAATGTGAAGCTCAATGTGAGCACTAGCCTCGAAGGAAGAGCTTGACTTGCCTTGCCTCAGTGAAAGAGTGAAACAGCTCCGTGAGCCCTAAATTGCTGTTCTGTGTCAGTTGACGGGGAAGAGGCTTTACCGTTCTCCTTGCCACCTCGTGTCAGCAACCGTTTCGGTTTCAGAACACTCTGTACCCCCACGGTGCTCTGGGCCCTGTATGCAAAATCCAGCATCGCAGGCCTTTCAGAGTCGCTCTGTGTTTGCAGAGAAAGGTGCAGCACACGGCACTTTTCCTTGGGATGGTTTGATTTACCGACCTTTAAACAGCTTCGGGAACACAGTTCAAGAATCCCTAACTCGCCAAGGACGTGGTCGCCCTTGCCCTAGGTAAGCTCAACAGAACAAAGCACTCTGTATCTATTTCCTTCCCACACCTCTTATGTGAGGTAAGAAATTCCCCTAGGAGATTTTCAGCGTGCATTCCAAATTCCACAGAAGCAGAGTTCATGGTGTAAAATGACAGGCGTAAAGAAGATGCAGAGGCCTCTTGGACATCCTCCAGCGGCTTTCCTTTAGGCAGTTCGCTATACCCAGAATAGCGCGTATAGAAAAACGTGAATCAGCGAAGGGCCCAGTGGGTTAATTGTGCCTCTTTGGACTTGCTAGACTCAGCCTGTACTAAGGCTCGAAGTCAACAGCGAAACGGGAGTGTGATCCCAAAGGCTTTTTTGCCAATTTTGAAAGCTCTGTTCATAAGGCGTGAAAGCAACCTGAAAAGCATTGTAAGGGCAGCTCTTTCAGTATATGCCAGCATGACTCAGCGTAGACCATGAGTTAGTTTTGTGGAAAGAAGCATTGTGCTTGCACTTCCTAGTTGCAAGCTCATCCTGCTCTGCTCTATAGCAAATGTGAAGCTCAATGTGAGCACTAGCCTCGAAGGAAGAGCTTGACTTGCCTTGCCTAAGTGAAAGAGTGCAACAGCTCCGTGAGCCCTAAATTGCTGTTCTGTGTCAGTTTACGGGGAAGAGGCTTTACCGTTCTCCTTGCCACGTCGTGTCAGCAACCGTTTCGGTTTCAGAACACTCTGTACCCCCACGGTGCTCTGGGCCCTGTATGCAAAATCGAGCATCGCAGGCCTTTCAGAGTCGCTCTGTGTTTGCAGAGAAAGGTTCAGCACACGGGACTTTTCCTTGGGACGGTTTGATTTTCCGACCTCTAAACAGCTTCGGGAACACAGTTCAAGAATCCCTAACTCGCCAAGGACGTGGTCGCTCTTGCCCTAGGTAAGCTCAACAGAACAAAGAACTCTGTTTCTATTTCCTTCCAACACCTCTTATGTGAGGTAAGAAATTCCCCTAGCAGATTATCAGCGTGCGTTCCAAATTCCACAGAAGCACAGTTCGAGGTGGAAAACGACAGGCGTAAGGAAGATGCAGAGGCCTCTTGGACATCCTCCAGCGTCCTTCCTTTAGGCAGTTCGCTATACCCAGAATAGCGGGGAATAGAAAAACGTGAATCAGCGCAGGGCCCAGTGGGTTCTGTCTCTTTTGACATGCTAGACTCAGCCTGTACTAAGGCTGGAAGTCAACCGGGAAACAGGAGTGTGTTTCCAAAGGCTTTTTTGCCAATTTTGAAAGCTCCGTTCAAAAGGCGTGAAAGCAACCTGAAAAACATTGTAGGGGCATCTCTTTCAGTATATGCCAGCATGACTCAGCGTAGACCATGAGTTAGTTTTGTGGAAAGAAGCATTTTGCTTGCAATTCCTAGTTGCAAGGTCATCCTGCTCTGCTCTATAGCAAATGTGAAGCTCAATGTGAGCACTAGCCTCGAAGGAAGAGCTTGACTTGCCTTGGCTCAGTGAAAGAGTGCAACAGCTCCGTGGGCCCTAAATTGCTGTTCTGTGTCAGTTTACGGGGAAGAGGCTTTACCGTTCTCCTTGCCACCTCGTGTCAGCAACCGTTTCGGTTTCAGAACACTCTGTACCCCCACGGTGCTCTGGGCCCTGTATGCAAAATCCAGCATCGCAGGCCTTTCAGAGTCGCTCTGTGTTTGCAGAGAAAGGTGCAGCACACGGCACTTTTCCTTGGGACGGTTTGATTTTCCGACCTCTAAACAGCTTCGGGAACACAGTTCACAAATCCCTAACTCGCCAAGGACGTGGTCGCCCTTGCCCTAGGTAAGCTCAACAGAACAAACCACTCTGTTTCTATTTCCTTCCAACACCTCTTATGTGAGGTAAGAAATTCCCCTAGGAGATTTTCAGCGTGCATTCCAAATTCCACAGAAGCACAGTTCATGGTGTAAAACGACAGGCGTAAGGAAGATGCAGAGGCCTCTTGGACATCCTCCAGCGTCTTTCCTTTAGGCAGTTCGCTATACCCAGAATAGCGGGTATAGAAAAACGTGAATCAGCGAAGGGCCCAGTGGGTTAATTGTGCCTCTTTGGACTTGCTAGACTCAGCCTGTACTAAGGCTCGAAGTCAACAGCGAAACGGGAGTGTGATCCCAAAGGCTTTTTTGCCAATTTTGAAAGCTCCGTTCATAAGGCGTGATAGCAACCTGAAAAGCATTGTAAGGGCAGCTCTTTCAGTATATGCCAGCATGACTCAGCGTAGACCATGAGTTAGTTTTGTGGAAAGAAGCATTGTGCTTGCACTTCCTAGTTGCAAGCTCATCCTGCTCTGCTCTATAGCAAATGTGAAGCTCAATGTGAGCACTAGCCTCGAAGGAAAAGCTTGACTTGCCTTGCCTAAGTGAAAGAGTGCAACAGCTCCGTGAGCCCTAAATTGCTGTTCTGTGTCAGTTGACGGGGAAGAGGCTTTACCGTTCTCCTTGCCACTTCGTGTCAGCAACCGTTTCGGTTTCAGAACACTCTGTACCCCCACGGTGCTCTGGGCCCTGTATGCAAAATCGAGCATCGCAGGCCGTTACGAGTCGCTCTGTGTTTGCAGAGAAATGTGCAGCACACGGTACTTTTCCTTGGGACGGTTTGATTTTCCAACCTCTAAACAGCTTCGGGAACACAGTTCAAGAATCCCTAACTCGCCAAGGACGTGGTCGCCCTTGCCCTAGGTAAGCTCAACAGAACAAAGAACTCTGTTTCTATTTCCTTCCAACACCTCTTATGTGAGGTAAGAAATTCCCCTAGCAGATTATCAGCGTCCGTTCCAAATTCCACAGAAGCACAGTTCGTGGTGGAAAACGACAGGCTTAAGGAAGATGCAGAGGCCTCTTGGACATCCTCCAGCGTCCTTCCTTTAGGCAGTTCGCTATACCCAGAATAGCGGGGAATAGAAAAACGTGAATCAGCGAAGGGCCCAGTGGGTTCTGTCTGTTTTGACATGCTAGACTCAGTCTGTACTAAGGCTAGAAGTCAACCGGTCAACAGGAGTGTGATCCCAAAGGCTTTTTTGCCAATTTTGAAAGCTCCGTTCAAAAGGCGTGAAAGCAACCTGAAAAGCATTGTAAGGGCAGCTCTTTCAGTATATGCCAGCATGACTCAGCGTAGACCATTAGTTAGTTTTGTGGAAAGAAGCATTGTGCTTGCACTTCCTAGTTGCAAGCTCATCCTGCTCTGCTCTATAGCAAATGTGAAGGTCAATGTGAGCACTAGCCTCGAAGGAAGAGCTTGACTTGCCTTGCCTAAGTGAAAGAGTGCAACAGCTCCGTGAGCCCTAAATTGCTGTTCTGTGTCAGTTTACGGGGAAGAGGCTTTATCGTTCTCCTTGCCACCTCGTGTCAGCAACCGTTTCGGTTTCAGAACAATCTGTACCCCCACGGTGCTCTGGGCCCTGTATGCAAAATCGAGCATCGCAGGCCTTTCAGAGTCACTCTGTGTTTGCAGAGTAAGGTGCAGCACACTGCACTTTTCCTTGGGACGGTTTGATATTCCGACCTCTAAACAGCTTCGGGAACACAGTTCAAGAATCCCTAACTCGCCAAGGACGTGGTCGCCCTTGCCCTAGGTAAGCTCAACAGAACAAAGAACTCTGTTTCTATTTCCTTCCAACACCTCTTATGTGAGGTAAGAAAGTCCCCTAGGAGATTAACAGCGTGCGTTCCAAATTCCACAGAAGCACAGTTCGTGGTGGAAAACGACAGGCGTACGGAAGATGCAGAGGCCTCTTGGACATCCTCCAGCGTCCTTTCTTTACGCAGTTCGCTATACCAAGAATAGCGGGGAATAGAAAAACGTGAATCAGCGAAGGGCCCAGTGGGTTGTGTCTCTTTTGACATGCTAGTCTCAGCCTGTACTAAGGCTGGAAGTCAACCGGGAAACAGGGGTGTGATCCCCAAGGCTATTTTGCAAATTTTGAAAGCTCCGTTCAAAAGGCGTGAAAGCAACCTGAAAAGCATTGTAAGGGCAGCTCTTTCAGTATATGCCAGCATGACTCAGCGTAGACCATGAGATAGTTTTGTGGAAAGAAGCATTGTGCTTGCACTTCCTAGTTGCAAGCTCATCCTGCTCTGCTCTATAGCAAATGTGAAGCTCAATGTGAGCACTAGCCTCGAAGGAAGAGCTTGACTTGCCTTGCCTCAGTGAAAGAGTGAAACAGCTCCGTGAGCCCTAAATTGCTGTTCTGTGTCAGTTGACGGGGAAGAGGCTTTACCGTTCTCCTTGCCACCTCGTGTCAGCAACCGTTTCGGTTTCAGAACACTCTGTACCCCCACGGTGCTCTGGGCCCTGTATGCAAAATCCAGCATCGCAGGCCTTTCAGAGTCGCTCTGTGTTTGCAGAGAAAGGTGCAGCACACGGCACTTTTCCTTGGGATGGTTTGATTTACCGACCTTTAAACAGCTTCGGGAACACAGTTCAAGAATCCCTAACTCGCCAAGGACGTGGTCGCCCTTGCCCTAGGTAAGCTCAACAGAACAAAGCACTCTGTATCTATTTCCTTCCCACACCTCTTATGTGAGGTAAGAAATTCCCCTAGGAGATTTTCAGCGTGCATTCCAAATTCCACAGAAGCAGAGTTCATGGTGTAAAATGACAGGCGTAAAGAAGATGCAGAGGCCTCTTGGACATCCTCCAGCGGCTTTCCTTTAGGCAGTTCGCTATACCCAGAATAGCTCGTATAGAAAAACGTGAATCAGCGAACGGCCCAGTGGGTTAATTCTGCCTCTTTGGACTTGCTAGACTCAGCCTGTACTAAGGCTCGAAGTCAACAGCGAAACGGGAGTGTGATCCCAAAGGCTTTTTTGCCAATTTTGAAAGCTCTGTTCATAAGGCGTGAAAGCAACCTGAAAAGCATTGTAAGGGCAGCTCTTTCAGTATATGCCAGCATGACTCAGCGTAGACCATGAGTTAGTTTTGTGGAAAGAAGCATTGTGCTTGCACTTCCTAGTTGCAAGCTCATCCTGTTCTGCTCTTTAGCAAATGTGAAGCTCAATGTGAGCACTAGCCTCGAAGGAAGAGCTTGACTTGCCTTGCCTCAGTGAAAGAGTGCAACAGCTCCGTGAGCCCTAAATTGCTGTTCTGTGTCAGTTGACGGGGAAGAGGCTTTACCGTTCTCCTTGCCACCTCGTGTCAGCAACCGTTTCGGTTTCAGAACACTCTGTACCCCCACGGTGCTCTGGGCCCTGTATGCAAAATCGAGCATCGCAGGCCTTTCAGAGTCGCTCTGTGTTTGCAGAGAAAGGTGCAGCACACGGCACTTTTCCTTGGGACGGTTTGATTTTCCGACCTCTAAACAGCTTCGGGAACACAGTTCAAGAATCCGTAACTCGCCAAGGACGTGGTCGCCCTTGCCCTAGTTAAGCTCAACAGAACAAAGAACTCTGTTTCTATTTCCTTCCAACACCTCTTATGTGAGGTAAGAAATTCCCCTAGCAGATTATCAGCGTGCGTTCCAAATTCCACATAAGCACAGTTCGTGGTGGAAAACGACAGGCGTAAGGAAGATGCAGAGGCCTCTTGGACATCCTCCAGCGTCCTTCCATTAGGCGGTTCGCTATACCCAGAAGAGCGGGGAATAGAAAAACGTGAATCAGCGAAGGGCCCAGTGGGTTGTGTCTCTTTTGACATGCTAGACTCAGCCTGTACTAAGGCTGGAAGTCAACCGGGAAACAGGAGTGTGATCCCCAAAGCTTTTTTGCCAATTTTGAAAGCTCCGTTGAAAAGGCGTGAAAGCAACCTGAAAAGCATTGTAAGGGCAGCTCTTTCAGTATATGCCAGCATGACTCAGCGTAGACCATGAGTTAGTTTTGTGGAAAGAAGCATTGTGCTTGCACTTCCTAGTTGCAAGCTCATCCTGCTCTGCTCTATAGCAAATGTGAAGCTCAATGTGAGCACTAGCCTCGAAGGAAGAGCTTGACTTGCCTTGCCTAAGTGAAAGAGTGCAACAGCTCCGTGAGCCCTAAATTGCTGTTCTGTGTCAGTTGACGGGGAAGAGGCTTTACCGTTCTCCTTGCCACCTCGTGTCATCAACCGTTTCGGTTTCAGAACACTCTGTACCCCCACGTTGCTCTGGGCCCTGTATGCAAAATCGAGCATCGCAGGCCTTTCAGAGTCGCTCTGTGTTTGCAGAGACATGTGCAGCACACGGCACTTTTCCTTGGGACAGTTTGATTTTCCGACATCTAAACAGCTTCGGGAACACAGTTCAAGAATCCCTAACTCGCTAAGGACGTGGTCGCCCTTGCCCTAGGTAAGCTCAACAGAACAAAGCACTCTGTTTCTATTTCCTTCCAACACCTCTTATGTGAGGTAAGAAATTCCCCTAGGAGATTATCAGCGCGCGTTCCAAATTCCACAGAAGCACAGTTCATGGTGTAAAACGACAGGCGTAAGGAAGATGCAGAGGCCTCTTGGACATCCTCCAGCGTCCTTCCTTTAGGCAGTTCGCTATACCCAGAATAGCGGGTATAGAAAAACGTGAATCAGCGAAGGGCCCAGTGGGTTAATTGTGTCTCTTTGAACTTGGTAGATTCAGCCTGTACTAAGGCTGGAAGTCAACAGCGAAACGGGAGTGTGATCCCAAAGGCTTTTTTGCCAATTTTGAAAGCTCCGTTCATAAGGCGTGAAAGCAACCTGAAAAGCATTGTAAGGGCAGCTCTTTCAGTATATGCCAGCATGACTCAGCGTAGACCATGAGTTAGTTTTGTGGAAAGAAGCATTGTGCTTGCACTTCCTAGTTGCAAGCTCATCCTGCTCTGCTCTATAGCAAATGTGAAGCTCAATGTGAGCACTAGCCTCGAAGGAAGAGCTTGACTTGCCTTGCCTAAGTGAAAGAGTGCAACAGCTCCGTGAGCCCTAAATTGCTGTTCTGTGTCAGTTGACGGGGAAGAGGCTTTACCGTTCTCCTTGCCACCTCGTGTCAGCAACCGTTTCGGTTTCAGAACACTCTGTACCCCCACAGTGCTCTGGGCCCTGTATGCAAAATCCAGCATCGCAGGTCTTTCAGAGTTGCTCTGTGTTTGCAGAGAAAGGTGCAGCACACGGCACTTTTCCTTGGGACGGTTTGATTTTCCGACCTCTAAGCAGCTTCGGGAACACAGTTCAGGAATCCCTATCTCGCCAAGGACGTGGTCACCCTTGCCCTAGGTAAGCTCAACAGAACAAAGCATTCTGTTTCTATTTCTTTAAACACCTCTTATGTGAGGTAAGAAATTCCCGTAGCAGATTATTAGCGTGCGTTCCAAATTCCACAGAAGCACAGTTCGCGGTGTAAAAAGACAGGCGTAAGGAAGATGCAGAGGCCTCTTGGACATTCTCCAGCGTCCTTCCTTTAGGCAGTTCGCGATACCCAGAATAGCGGGTATAGAAAAACGTGAATCAGCGAAGGGCCCAGTGGGTTAATTGTGTCTCTTTGAACTTGCTAGATTCAGCCTGTACTAAGGCTGGAAGTCAACAGCGAAACGGGAGTGTGATCCCAAAGGCTTTTTTGCCAATTTTGAAAGCTCCATTCATAAGGCGTGAAAGCAACCTGAAAAGCATTGTAAGGGCAGCTCTTTCAGTAATTGCCAGCATGACTCAGCGTAGACCATGAGTTAGTTTTGTGGAAAGAAGCATTGTGTATGCACTTCCTAGTTGCAAGCTCATCCTGCTCTGCTCTATAGCAAATGTGAAGCTCAATGTGAGCACTAGCCTAGAAGGAAGAGCTTGACTTGCCTTGCCTAAGTGAAAGAGTGCAACAGCTCCGTGAGCCCTAAATTGCTGTTCTGTGTCAGTTGACGGGGAAGAGGCTTTACCGTTCTCCTTGCCACCTCGTGTCAGGAACCGTTTCGGTTTCAGAACACTCTGTACCCCCACAGTGCTCTGGGCCCTGTATGCAAAATCCAGCATCGCAGGTCTTTCAGAGTTGCTCTGTGTTTGCAGAGAAAGGTGCAGCACACGGCACTTTTCCTTGGGACGGTTTGATTTTCCGACCTCTAAACAGCTTCGGGAACACAGTTCAGGAATCCCTAACTCGCCAAGGACGTGGTAGCCCTTGCCCTAAGTAAGCTCAACAGAACAAAGCATTCTGTTTCTATTTCCTTCCAACACCTCTTATGTGAGGTAAGAAATTCCCGTAGCAGATTATTAGCGTGCGTTCCAAATTCCACAGAAGCACAGTTCGTGGTGGAAAACGACAGGCGTAAGGAAGATGCAGAGGCCTCTTGGACATCCTCCAGCGTCCTTCCTTTAGGCAGTTCGCTATACCCAGAATAGCGGGGAATAAAAAAACGTGAATCAGCGAAGGGCCCAGTGGTTCTGTCTCTTTTGATATGCTAGACTCAGCCTGTCCTAAGGCTGGAAGTCAACCGGGAAACAGGAGTGTGATCCGCAAGGCTTTTTTGCCAATTTTGAAAGCTCCGTTCAAAAGGCGTGAAAGCAACCTGAAAAGCATTGTAAGGGCAGCTCTTTCAGTATATGCCAGCATGACTCAGCGTAGACCATGAGTTAGTTTTGTGGAAAGAAGCATTGTGCTTGCACTTCCTAGTTGCAAGCTCATCCTGCTCTGCTATATAGCAAATGTGAAGCTCAATGTGAGCACTAGCCTCGAAGGAAGAGCTTGACTTGCCTTGCCTAAATGAAAGAGTGCAACAGCTCCGTGAGCCCTAAATTGCTGTTCTGTGTCAGTTTACGGGGAAGAGGCTTTACCGTTCTCCTTGCCACCTCGTGTCAGCAACCGTTTCGGTTTCAGCACACTCTGTACCCCCACGGTGCTCTGGGCCCTGTATGCAAAATCCAGCATCGCAGGCCTTTCAGAGTCGCTCTGTGTTTGCAGAGTAAGTTGCAGCACACTGCACTTTTCCTTGGGATGGTTTGATGTTCCGAACTCTAAACAGCTTCGGGAACACAGTTCAAGAATCCCTAACTCGCCAAGGACGTGGTCGCCCTTGCCCTAGGTAAGCTCAACAGAACAAAGCACTCTGTTTCTATTTCCTTCCAACACCTCTTATGTGAGGTCAGAAATTCCCCTAGAAGATTATCAGCGCGCGTCCCAAATTCCATAGAAGCACCTTTCGTGGTGTAAAACGATAGGCATAAGGACGATGCAGAGGCCTCTTGGACATCCTCCAGCGTCCTTCCTTTAGGCCGTTCGCTATACCCAGAATAGCGGGTATAGAAAAAAGTGAATCAGCGAAGGGCCCAGTGGTTAATTGTGCCTCTTTGGACTTGTTAGACTCAGCCTGTACTAAGGCTAGAAGTCAACAGCGAGACGGGAGTGTGATCCCAAAGGCTTTTTTGCCAATTTTGAAAGCTTCGTTCATAAGGCGTGAAAGCCACCTGAAAAGCATTGTAAGGGCAGCTCTTTCAGTATATGCCAGCATGACTCAGCGTAGACCATGAGTTAGTTTTGTGGAAAGAAGCATTGTGCTTGCACTTCCTAGTTGCAAGCTCATCCTGCTCTGCTCTATAGCAAATGTGAAGCTCAATGTGAGCACTAGCCTCGAAGGAAGAGCTTGACTTGCCTTGCCTTAGTGAAAGAGTGCAACGGCTCCGTGAGCCCTAAATTGCTGTTCTGTGTCAGTTTACGGGGAAGAGGCTTTACCGTTCTCCTTGCCACCTCGTGTCAGCAACCGTTTCGGTTTCAGAACACTCTGTACCCCCACGGTGCTCTGGGCCCTGTATGCAAAATCGAGCATCGCAGGCCTTTCAGAGTCGCTCTGTGTTTGCAGAGAAAGGTGTAGCACACGGCACTTTTCCTTGGGACGGTTTGATTTTCCGACCTCTAAACAGCTTCGGGAACACAGTTCAAGAATCCCTAACTCGCCAAGGACGTGGTCGCCCTTGCCCTAGGTAAGCTCAACAGAACAAAGCACTCTGTTTCTATTTCCTTCCAACACCTCTTATTTGAGGTAAGAAATTCCCCTAGGAGATTATCAGCGCGCGTTCCAAATTCCACAGAAGCACAGTTCATGGTGTAAAACGACAGGCGTAAGGAAGATGCAGAGGCCTCTTGGACATCCTCCAGCGTCCTTCCTTTAGGCAGTTCGCTATACCCACAATAGAGGGTATAGAAAAACGTGAATCAGCGAAGGGCCCAGTAGGTTAATTGTGTCTCTTTTGACATGCTAGACTCAGCCTGTACTAAGGCTGGAATTCAACCGAGAAACACGACTGTGATCCCAAAGGCTTTTTTGCCAATTTTGAAAGCTCCGTTCAAAAGTCGTCAAAGCACCTGAAAAGCATTTGTAACGGCAGGCCTTTCAGTACATGCCAGCATGACTCAGCGTAGACCATGAGTTAGTTTTTGGAAAGAATCATTGTGCTTGCACTTCCTAGTTGCAAGCTCATCCTGCTCTGCTCTATAGCAAATGTGAAGCTCAATGTGAGCACTAGCCTCGAAGGAAGAGCTTGACTTGCCTTGCCTAAGTGAAAGAGTGCAACAGCTCCGTGAGCCCTAAATTGCTGTTCTGTGTCAGTTTACGGGGAAGAGGCTTTACCGTTCTCCTTGCCACCTCGTGTCAGCAACCGTTTCGGTTTCAGAACACTCTGTACCCCCACGGTGCTCTGGGCCCTCTATGCAAAATAGTGCATCGCAGGCCTTTCAGAGTCGCTCTGTGTTTGCAGAGTAACGTGCAGCACACTGCACTTTTCCTTGGGATGGCTTGATTTTCCGACCTCTAAACAGCTTCGGGAACACAGTTCAAGAATCCCTAACTCGCCAAGGACGTGGTCGCCCTTGCCCTAGGTAAGCTCAACAGAAAAAAGTACTCTGTTTCTATTTCCTTCCAACACCTCTTATGTGAGGTAAGAAATTCCCCTAGGAGAGTATCAGCGTGCGTTCCAAATTCCACAGAAGCACAGTTCGTGGTGTAAAACGACAGGCGTACGGAAGATGCAGAGGCCTCTTGGACATCCTCCAGCGTCCTTCCTTTAGGCAGTTCGCTATACCCAGAATAGCAGGGAATAGAAAAACGTGAATCAGCGAAGGGCCCAGTGGGTTAATTGTGTCTCTTTTGACATGCTAGACTCAGCCTGTACTAAGGCTGGAAGTCAACCGAGAAACACGACTGTGATCCCAAAGGCATTTTTGCCAATTTTGAAAGCTCCGTTCATAAGGCGTGAAAGCAACCTGAAAAGCATTGTAAGGGCAGCTCTTTCAGTATATGCCAGCATGACTCAGCATAGACCATGAGTTAGTTTTGTGGAAAGAAGCATTGTGCTTGCACTTCCTAGTTGCAAGCTCATCCTGCTCTGCTCTATAGCAAATGTGAAGCTCAATGTGAGCACTAGCCTCGAAGGAAGAGCTTGACTTGCCTTGCCTAAGTGAAAGAGTGCAACAGCTCCGTGAGCCCTAAATTGCTGTTCTGTGTCAGTTTACGGGGAAGAGGCTTTACTGTGCTCCTTGCCACCTCGTGTCAGCAACCGTTTCGGTTTCAGAACACTCGGTACCCCCACGGTGCTCTGGGCCCTGTATGCAAAATCGAGCATCGCAGGCCTTTCAGAGTCGCTCTGTGTTTGCAGAGAAAGGTGCAGCACACGGCACTTTTCCTTGGGACGGTTTGATTTTCCGACCTCTAAACAGCTTCGGGAACACAGTTCAAGAATCCCTAACTCGCCAAGGACGTGGTCGCCCTTGCCCTAGGTAAGCTCAACAGAACAAAGCACTCTGTTTCTATTTTCTTCCAACACCTCTTATGTGAGGTCAGAAATTCCCCTAGGAGATTATCAGCGCGCGTTCCAAATTCCACAGAAGCACAGTTCATGGTGTAAAACGACAGGCGTAAAGAGGATGCAGAGGACTCTTGGACATCCTCCAGCGTCTTTGCTTTAGGCCGTTCGCTATACCCAGAATAGAGGGTATAGAAAAACGTGAATCAGCGAAGGGCCCAGTGGTTAATTGTGCCTCTTTGGACTTGTTAGACTCAGCCTGTACTAAGGCTGGAAGTCAACAGCGAAACGGGAGTGTGATCCCAAAGGCTTTTTTGCCAATTTTGAAAGCTCCAATCATAAGGCGTGAAAGCAACCTGAAAAGCATTGTAAGGGCAGCTCTTTCAGTATATGCCGGCATGATTCAGCGTAGACCATGAGTTAGTTTTGTGGAAAGAAGCATTGTGCTTGCACTTCCTAGTTGCAAGCTCATCCTGCTCTGCTCTATAGCAAATGTGAAGCTCAATGTGAGCACTAGCCTCGAAGGAAGAGCTTGACTTGCCTTGCCTAAGTGAAAGAGTGCAACGGCTCCGTGAGTCCTAAATTGCTGTTCTGTGTCAGTTTACGGGGAAAAGGCTTTACCGTTCTCCTTGCCACCTCGTGTCAGCAACCGTTTCGGTTTCAGAACACTCTGTACCCCCACGGTGCTCTGGGCCCTGTATGCAAAATCGAGCATCGCAGGCCTTTCAGAGTCGCTCTGTGTTTGCAGAGAAAGGTGCAGCACACGGCACTTTTCCTTGGGACGGTTTGATTTTCCGACCTCTAAACAGCTTCGGGAACACAGTTCAAGAATCCCTAACTCGCCAAGGACGTGGTCGCCCTTGCCCTAGGTAAGCTCAACAGAACAAAGCACTCTGTTTCTATTTCCTTCCAACACCTCTTATTAGAGGTAAGAAATTCCCCTAGGAGATTATCAGCGCGCGTTCCAAATTCCACAGAAGCACAGTTCATGGTGTAAAACGACAGGCGTAAGGAAGATGCAGAGGCCTCTTGGACATCCTCCAGCGTCCTTCCTTTAGGCAGTTCGCTATACCCACAATAGAGGGTATAGAAAAACGTGAATCAGCGAAGGGCCCAGTGGGTTAATTGTGTCTCTTTTGACATGCTAGACTCAGCCTGTACTAAGGCTGGAAGTCAACCGGGAAACAGGAGTGTGATCCCAAAGGCTTTTTTCCCAATTTTGAAAGCTCCGTTGAAAAGTCGTCAAAGCACCTGAAAAGCATTTGTAACGGCAGGCCTTTCAGTACATGCCAGCATGACTCAGCATAGACCATGAGTTAGTTTTTGGAAAGAATCATTGTGCTTGCACTTCCTAGTTGCAAGCTCATCCTGCTCTGCTCTATAGCAAATGTGAAGCTCAATGTGAGCACTAGCCTCGAAGGAAGATCTTGACTTGCCTTGCCTAAGTGAAAGAGTGCAAAAGCTCCATGAGCCCTAAATTGCTGTTCTGTGTCAGTTTACGGGGAAGAGGCTTTACCGTTCTCCTTGCCACCTCGTGTCAGCAACCGTTTCGGTTTCAGAACACTCGGTACCCCCACGGTGCTCTGGGCCCTGTATGCAAAATCGAGCATCGCAGGCCTTTCAGAGTCGCTCTGTGTTTGCAGAGTAACGTGCAGCACACTGCACTTTTCCTTGGGACGGTTTAATTTTCCGACCTCTAAACAGCTTCGGGAACACAGTTCAAGAATCCCTAACTCGCCAAGGACCTGGTCGCCCTTGCCCTAGGTAAGCTCAACAGAAAAAAGTACTCTGTTTCTATTTCCTTCCAACACCTCTTATGTGAGGTAAGAAATTCCCCTAGGAGAGTATCAGCGTGCGTTCCAAATTCCACAGAAGCACAGTTCGTGGTGTAAAACGACAGGCGTATGGAAGATGCAGAGGCCTCTTGGACATCCTCCAGCGTCCTTCCTTTAGGCAGTTCGCTATACCCAGAATAGCAGGGAATAGAAAAACGTGAATCAGCGAAGGGCCCAGTGGGTTAATTGTGTCTCTTTTGACATGCTAGACTCAGCCTGTACTAAGGCTGGAAGTCAACCGAGAAACACGACTGTGATCCCAAAGGCTTTTTTGCCAATTTTGAAAGCTCCGTTCATAAGGCGTGAAAGCAACCTGAAAAGCATTGTAAGGGCAGCTCTTTCAGTATATGCCAGCATGACTCAGCATAGACCATGAGTTAGTTTTGTGGAAAGAAGCATTGTGCTTGCACTTCCTAGTTGCAAGCTCATCCTGCTCTGCTCTATAGCAAATGTGAAGCTCAATGTGAGCACTAGCCTCGAAGGAAGAGCTTGACTTTCCTTGCCTAAGTGAAAGAGTGCAACAGCTCCGTGAGCCCTAAATTGCTGTTCTGTGTCAGTTTACGGGGAAGAGGCTTTACCGTTCTCCTTGCCACCTCGTGTCAGCAACCGTTTCGGTTTCAGAACACTCGGTACCCCCACGGTGCTCTGGGCCCTGTATGCAAAATCGAGCATCGCAGGCCTTTCAGTGTCCCTCTGTGTTTGCAGAGTAAGGTGCAGCACACGGCACTTTTCCTTGGGACGGTTTGATTTTCCGACCTCTAAACAGCTTCGGGAACCCAGTTCAAGAATCCCTAACTCGCCAAGGACGTGGTCGCCCTTGCCCTAGGTAAGCTCAACAGATCAAAGCACTCTGTTTCTATTTCCTTCCAACACCTCTTATGTGAGGTAAGAAATTCCCGTAGGAGATTATCAGCGTGCGTTCCAAATTCCACAGAAGCACAGTTCATGGTGTAAAACGACAGGCGTAAGGAAGATGCAGAGGCCTCTTGGACATCCTCCAGCGTCCTTCCTTTAGGCAGTTCGCTATACCCAGAATAGCGCGAATAGAAAAACGTGAATCAGCCAAGGGCCCAGTGGGTTAATTGTGTCTCTTTCGACTTGCTAGACTCAGCCTGTACTAAGGCTGGAAGTCAACAGCGAAACGGGAGTGTGATCCCAAAGGCTTTTTTGCCAATTTTGAAACCTCCGTTCATAAGGTGTGAAAGCACCCTGAAAAGCATTGTAAGGGCAGCTCTTGCAGTATATGCCAGCATGACTCAGCGTGGACCATGAGTTAGTTTTGTGGAAAGAATCATTGCGCTTGCACTTCCTAGTTGCAAGCTCATCCTGCTCTGCGCTTATAGCAAATGTGAAGCTCAATGTGAGCACTATACTCGAAGGAAGAGCTTGACTTGCCTTGCCTAAGTGAAAGAGTGCAACAGCTCCGTGAGCCCTAAATTGCTGTTCTGTGTCAGTTTACGGGGAAGAGGCTTTACCGTTCTCCTTGCCACCTCGTGTCAGCAACCGTTTCGGTTTCAGAACACTCTGTATCCCCACGGTGCTCTGGGCCCTGTTTGCAAAATCCAGCAATCGCAGGCCTTTCAGAGTCGCTCTGTGTTTGCAGAGAAAGGTGCAGCACACGGCACTTTTCCTTGGGACGGTTTGATGTTCCGACCTCTAAACAGCTTCGGGAACACAGTTCAAGAATCCCTAACTCGCCAAGGACGTGGTCGCCCTTGCCCTAGGTAAGCTCAACAGAACAAAGCACTCTGTTTCTATTTCCTTCCAACACCTCTTATTAGAGGTAAGAAATTCCCCTAGGAGATTATCAGCGCGCGTTCCAAATTCCACAGAAGCACAGTTCATGGTGTAAAACGACAGGCGTAAGGAAGATGCAGAGGCCTCTTGGACATCCTCCAGCGTCCTTCCTTTAGGCAGTTCGCTATACCCACAATAGAGGGTATAGAAAAACGTGAATCAGCGAAGGGCCCAGTGGGTTAATTGTGTCTCTTTTGACATGCTAGACTCAGCCTGTACTAAGGCTGGAAGTCAACCGGGAAACAGGAGTGTGATCCCAAAGGCTTTTTTCCCAATTTTGAAAGCTCCGTTGAAAAGTCGTCAAAGCACCTGAAAAGCATTTGTAACGGCAGGCCTTTCAGTACATGCCAGCATGACTCAGCATAGACCATGAGTTAGTTTTTGGAAAGAATCATTGTGCTTGCACTTCCTAGTTGCAAGCTCATCCTGCTCTGCTCTATAGCAAATGTGAAGCTCAATGTGAGCACTAGCCTCGAAGGAAGATCTTGACTTGCCTTGCCTAAGTGAAAGAGTGCAAAAGCTCCATGAGCCCTAAATTGCTGTTCTGTGTCAGTTTACGGGGAAGAGGCTTTACCGTTCTCCTTGCCACCTCGTGTCAGCAACCGTTTCGGTTTCAGAACACTCGGTACCCCCACGGTGCTCTGGGCCCTGTATGCAAAATCGAGCATCGCAGGCCTTTCAGAGTCGCTCTGTGTTTGCAGAGTAACGTGCAGCACACTGCACTTTTCCTTGGGACGGTTTAATTTTCCGACCTCTAAACAGATTCGGGAACACAGTTCAAGAATCCCTAACTCGCCAAGGACCTGGTCGCCCTTGCCCTAGGTAAGCTCAACAGAAAAAAGTACTCTGTTTCTATTTCCTTCCAACACCTCTTATGTGAGGTAAGAAATTCCCCTAGGAGAGTATCAGCGTGCGTTCCAAATTCCACAGAAGCACAGTTCGTGGTGTAAAACGACAGGCGTACGGAAGATGCAGAGGCCTCTTGGACATCCTCCAGCGTCCTTCCTTTAGGCAGTTCGCTATACCCAGAATAGCAGGGAATAGAAAAACGTGAATCAGCGAAGGGCCCAGTGGGTTAATTGTGTCTCTTTTGACATGCTAGACTCAGCCTGTACTAAGGCTGGAAGTCAACCGAGAAACACGACTGTGATCCCAAAGGCTTTTTTGCCAATTTTGAAAGCTCCGTTCATAAGGCGTGAAAGCAACCTGAAAAGCATTGTAAGGGCAGCTCTTTCAGTATATGCCAGCATGACTCAGCATAGACCATGAGTTAGTTTTGTGGAAAGAAGCATTGTGCTTGCACTTCCTAGTTGCAAGCTCATCCTGCTCTGCTCTATAGCAAATGTGAAGCTCAATGTGAGCACTAGCCTCGAAGGAAGAGCTTGACTTTCCTTGCCTAAGTGAAAGAGTGCAACAGCTCCGTGAGCCCTAAATTGCTGTTCTGTGTCAGTTTACGGGGAAGAGGCTTTACCGTTCTCCTTGCCACCTCGTGTCAGCAACCGTTTCGGTTTCAGAACACTCGGTACCCCCACGGTGCTCTGGGCCCTGTATGCAAAATCGAGCATCGCAGGCCTTTCAGTGTCCCTCTGTGTTTGCAGAGTAAGGTGCAGCACACGGCACTTTTCCTTGGGACGGTTTGATTTTCCGACCTCTAAACAGCTTCGGGAACCCAGTTCAAGAATCCCTAACTCGCCAAGGACGTGGTCGCCCTTGCCCTAGGTAAGCTCAACAGATCAAAGCACTCTGTTTCTATTTCCTTCCAACACCTCTTATGTGAGGTAAGAAATTCCCGTAGGAGATTATCAGCGTGCGTTCCAAATTCCACAGAAGCACAGTTCATGGTGTAAAACGACAGGCGTAAGGAAGATGCAGAGGCCTCTTGGACATCCTCCAGCGTCCTTCCTTTAGGCAGTTCGCTATACCCAGAATAGCGCGAATAGAAAAACGTGAATCAGCCAAGGGCCCAGTGGGTTAATTGTGTCTCTTTCGACTTGCTAGACTCAGCCTGTACTAAGGCTGGAAGTCAACAGCGAAACGGGAGTGTGATCCCAAAGGCTTTTTTGCCAATTTTGAAACCTCCGTTCATAAGGTGTGAAAGCACCCTGAAAAGCATTGTAAGGGCAGCTCTTGCAGTATATGCCAGCATGACTCAGCGTGGACCATGAGTTAGTTTTGTGGAAAGAATCATTGCGCTTGCACTTCCTAGTTGCAAGCTCATCCTGCTCTGCGCTTATAGCAAATGTGAAGCTCAATGTGAGCACTATACTCGAAGGAAGAGCTTGACTTGCCTTGCCTAAGTGAAAGAGTGCAACAGCTCCGTGAGCCCTAAATTGCTGTTCTGTGTCAGTTTACGGGGAAGAGGCTTTACCGTTCTCCTTGCCACCTCGTGTCAGCAACCGTTTCGGTTTCAGAACACTCTGTATCCCCACGGTGCTCTGGGCCCTGTTTGCAAAATCCAGCAATCGCAGGCCTTTCAGAGTCGCTCTGTGTTTGCAGAGAAAGGTGCAGCACACGGCACTTTTCCTTGGGACGGTTTGATGTTCCGACCTCTAAACAGCTTCGGGAACACAGTTCAAGAATCCCTAACTCGCCAAGGACGTGGTCGCCCTTGCCCTAGGTAAGCTCAACAGAACAAAGCACTCTGTTTCTATTTCCTTCCAACACCTCTTATGTGAGGTAAGAAATTCCCCTAGGAGATTATCAGCGTGCGTTCCAAATTCGACAGAAGCACAGTTCGTGGTGTAAAACGATAGGCGTAAGGAAGATGCAGAGGCCTCTTGGATATCCTCCAGCGTCCTTCCTTTAGGCAGTTCGCTATACCAAGAATAGCGGGTATAGAAAAACGTGAATCAGCGAAGGGCCCAATTGGTAAATTGTGTCTATTTGGACTTGCTAGACTCAGCCTGTAGTAAGGCTGGAAGTCAACAGCGAATCGGGAGTGTGATCCCAAAGGCTTTTTTGTCAATTTTGAAAGCTCCGTTCATAAGGCGTGAAAGGAACCTGAAAAGCATTGTAAGGGCAGCTCTTGCAGTATATGCCAGCATGACTCAGCGTAGACAATGAGTTAGTTTTGTGGACAGAAGCATTGTGCTTGCAATTCCTAGTTGCAAGCTCATCCTGCTCTGCTCTATAGCAAATGTGAAGCTCAATGTGAGCACTAGCCTCGAAGGAAGAGCTTGAGTTGCCTTGCCTAAGTGAAAGAATGCAACAGCTCCGTGAGCCCTAAATTGCTGTTCTGTGTCAGTTTACGGGGAAGAGGCTTTACCATTTTCCTTTCCACCTCGTGTCAGCAACCGTTTCGGTTTCAGAACACTCTGTACACCCACGGTGCTCTGGGCCCTGTATGCAAAATCGAGCATCGCAGGCCTTTCAGAGTCGCTCTGTGTTTGCAGAGAAAGGTGCAGCACACGGCACTTTTCCTTGAGACGGTTTGATTTTCCGACCTCTAAACAGCTTCGGGAACACAGTTCAAGAATCCCTAACTCGCCAAGGACGTGGTCGCCCTTGCCCTAGGTAATCTCAACAGAACAAAGCACTCTGTTTCTATTTCCTTCCAACACCTCTTATGTGAGGTCAGAAATTCCCCTAGGAGATTATCAGCGCGCGTTCCAAATTCCACAGAAGCACAGTTCATGGTGTAAAACGACAGGCGTAAAGAAGATGCAGAGGACTCTTGGACATCCTCCAGCGTCTTTGCTTTAGGCCGTTCGCTATACCCAGAATAGCGGGTATAGAAAAACGTGAATCAGCGAAGGGCACAGTGGTTAATTGTGCCTCTTTGGACTTGTTAGACTCAGCCTGTACTAAGGCTGGAAGTCAACAGCGAAACGGGAGTGTGATCCCAAAGGCTTTTTTGCCAATTTTGAAAGCTCCGTTCATAAGGCGTGAAAGCAACCTGAAAAGCATTGTAAGGGCAGCTCTTTCAGTATATGCCAGCATGACTCAGCGTAGACCATGAGTTAGTTTTGTGGAAAGAAGCATTGTGCTTGCACTTCCTAGTTGCAAGCTCATCCTGCTCTGCTCTATAGCAAATGTGAAGCTCAATGTGAGCACTAGCCTCGAAGGAAGAGCTTGACTTGCCTTGCCTAAGTGAAAGAGTGCAAAAGCTCCGTGAGCCCTAAGTTGCTGTTCTGTGTCAGTTTACGGGGAAGAGGCTTTACCGTTCTCCTTGCCACCTCGTGTCAGCAACCGTTTCGGTATCAGAACACTCTGTACCCCCACGGTGCTCTGGGCCCTGTATGCAAAATCGAGCATCGCAGGCCTTTCTGAGTCGCTCTGTGTTTGCAGAGAAAGGTGCAGCACACGGCACTTTTCCTTGGGACGGTTTGATTTTCCGACCTCTAAACAGCTTCGGGAACACAGTTCAAGAATCCCTAACTCGCCAAGGACGTGGTCGCCCTTGCCCTAGGTAAGCTCAACAGAACAAAGCACTCTGTTTCTATTTCCTTCCAACACCTCTTATTTGAGGTAAGAAATTCCCCTAGGAGATTATCAGCGCGCGTTCCAAATTCCACAGAAGCACAGTTCATGGTGTAAAACGACAGGCGTAAGGAAGATGCAGAGGCCTCTTGGACATCCTCCAGCGTCCTTCCTTTAGGCAGTTCGCTATACCCACAAAAGAGGGTATAGAAAAACGTGAATCAGCGAAGGGCCCAGTGGGTTAATTGTGTCTCTTTTGACATGCTAGACTCAGCCTGTACTAAGGCTGGAAGTCAACCGGGAAACAGGAGTGTGATCCCAAAGGCTTTTTTGCCAATTTTGAAAGCTCCGTTGAAAAGTCGTCAAAGCACCTGAAAAGCATTTGTAACGGCAGGCCTTTCAGTACATGCCAGAATGACTCAGCGTAGACCATGAGTTAGTTTTTGGAAAGAATCATTGTGCTTGCACTTCCTAGTTGCAAACTCATCCTGCTCTGCTCTATAGCAAATGTGAAGCTCAATGTGAGCACTAGCCTCGAAGGAAGAGCTTGACTTGCCTTGCCTAAGTGAAAGAGTGCAACAGCTCCGTGAGCCCTAAATTGCTGTTCTGTGTCAGTTTACGGGGAAGAGCCTTCACCGTTCTCCTTGCCACCTCGTGTCAGCAACCGTTTCGGTTTCAGAACACTCTGTACCCCCACGGTGCTCTGGGCCCTCTATGCAAAATCGAGCATCGCAGGCCTTTCAGAGTCGCTCTGTGTTTGCAGAGTAACGTGCAGCACACTGCACTTTTCCTTGGGACGGTTTGATTTTCTGATCTCTAAACAGCTTCGGGAACACAGTTCAAGAATCCCTAACTCGCCAAGGACCTGGTCGCCCTTGCCCTAGGTAAGCTCAACAGAAAAAAGTACTCTGTTTCTATTTCCTTCCAACACCTCTTATGTGAGGTAAGAAATTCCCCTAGGAGAGTATCAGCGTGCGTTCCAAATTCCACAGAAGCACAGTTCGTGGTGTAAAACGACAGGCGTACGGAAGATGCAGAGGCCTCTTGGACATCCTCCAGCGTCCTTCCTTTAGGCAGTTCGCTATACCCAGAATAGCAGGGAATAGAAAAACGTGAATCAGCGAAGGGCCCAGTGGGTTAATTGTGTCTCTTTTGACATGCTAGACTCAGCCTGTACTAAGACTGGAAGTCAACCGAGAAACACGACTGTGATCCCAAAGGCTTTTTTGCCAATTTTGAAAGCTCCGTTCATAAGGCGTGAAAGCAACCTGAAAAGCATTGTAAGGGCAGCTCTTTCAGTATATGCCAGCATGACTCAGCATAGACCATGAGTTAGTTTTGTGGAAAGAAGCATTGTGCTTGCACTTCCTAGTTGCAAGCTCATCCTGCTCTGCTCTATAGCAAATGTGAAGCTCAATGTGAGCACTAGCCTCGAAGGAAGAGCTTGACTTGCCTTGCCTAAGTGAAAGAGTGCAACAGCTCCGTGAGCCCTAAGTTGCTGTTCTGTGTCAGTTTACGGGGAAGAGGCTTTACCGGTCTCCTTGCCACCTCGTGTCAGCAACCGTTTCGGTTTCAGAACACTCGGTACCCCCACGGTGCTCTGGGCCCTGTATGCAAAATCGAGCATCGCAGGTCTTTCAGAGTGGCTCTGTGTTTGCAGAGTAAGGTGCAGCACACGGCACTTTTCCTTGGGACGGTTTGATTTTCCTACCTCTAAACAGCTTCGGGAACATAGTTCAAGAATCCCTAACTCGCCAAGGACGTGGTCGCCCTTGCCCTAGGTAAGCTCAACAGAACAAAGCACTCTGTTTCTATTTCCTTCCAACACCTCTTATGTGAGGTCAGAAATTCCCCTAGGAGATTATCAGCATGCGTTCCAAATTCCACAGTAGCACAGTTCATGGTGTAAAACGACAGGCGTAAGGAAGATGCAGAGGCCTCTTGGACATCCTCCAGCGTCCTTCCTTTAGGCAGTTCGCTATACCCAGAATAGCGCGTATAGAAAAACGTGAATCAGCGAAGGGCCCAGTGGGTTAATTGTGTCTATTTAGACTTGCTAGACTCAGCCTGTACTAAGGCTGGAAGTCAACAGCGAATCGGGAGTGTGATCCCAAAGGCTTTTTTGTCAATTTTGAAAGCTCCGTTCATAAGGCGTGAAAGCAACCTGAAAAGCATTGTAAGGGCAGCTTTTTCAGTATATGCCAGCATACTCAGCGTAGACCATGAGTTAGTTTTGTGGACACAAGCATTGTGCTTGCAATTCCTAGTTGCAAGCTCATCCTGCTCTGCTCTATAGCAAATGTGAAGCTCAATGTGAGCACTAGCCTCGAAGGAAGAGCTTGACTTGCCTTGCCTAAGTGAAAGAATGCAACAGCTCCGTGAGCCCTAAATTGCTGTTCTGTGTCAGTTTACGGGGAAGAGGCTTTACCATTCTCCTTGCCACCTCGTGTCAGCAACCGTTTCGGTTTCAGAACACTCTGTACCACCATGGTGCTCTGGGCCCTGTATGCAAAATCGAGCATCGCAGGCGTTTCAGAGTCGCTCTGTGTTTGCAGAGAAAGGTGCAGCACACGGCACTTTTCCTTGGGACGGTTTGATTTTCCGACCTCTAAACAGCTTCGGGAACACAGTTCAAAAATCCCTAACTCGCCAAGGACGTGGTCGCCCTTGCCCTATGTAAGCTCAACAGAACAAAGCACTCTGTTTCTATTTCATTCCAACACCTCTTATGTGAGGTAAGAAATTCCCCTAGGACATTATCAGCGAGCGTTCCAAATTCCACAGAAGCACAGTTCGTGGTGTAAAACGACAGGCGTATGGAAGATGCAGAGGCCTCTTGGACATCCTCGAGCATCCTTCCTTTAGGCCGTTCGCTATACCCAGAATAGCGGGGATAGAAAAACGTAAATCAGCGAAGGGCCCAGTGGTTAATTGTGCCTCTTTGGACTTGCTAGACTCAGCCTGTACTAAGGCTGGAAGTCAACAGCGAATCGGGAGTGTGATCCCAAAGGCTTTTTTGTCAATTTTGAAAGCTCCGTTCATAAGGCGTGAAAGCAACCTGAAAAGCATTGTAAGGGCAGCTTTTTCAGTATATGCCAGCATGACTCAGCGTAGACCATGAGTTAGTTTTGTGGACAGAAGCATTGTGCTTGCACTTCCTAGTTGCAAGCTCACCCTGCTCTGCTCTATAGCAAATGTGAAGCTCAATGTGAGCACTAGCCTCGAACGAAGAGCTTGACTTGCCTTGCCTAAGTGAAAGAGTGCAACAGCTCCGTGAGCCCTAAATTGCTGTTCTGTGTCAGTTTACGGGGAAGAGGCTTTACCGTTCTCCTTGCCACCTCGTGTCAGCAACCGTTTCGCTTTCAGAACACTCTGTACTCCCACGGTGCTCTGGGGCCTGTATGCAAAATCCAGCATCGCAGGCCTTTCAGAGTCGCTCTGTGTTTGCAGAGTAACGTGCAGCACACTGCACTTTTCCTTGGGACGGTTTGATTTTCTGACCTCTAAACAGCTTCGGGAACACAGTTCAAGAATCCCTAACTCGCCAAGGACCTGGTCGCCCTTGCCCTAGGTAAGCTCAACAGAAAAAAGTACTCTGTTTCTATTTCCTTCCAACACCTCTTATGTGAGGTAAGAAATTCCCCTAGGAGAGTATCAGCGTGCGTTCCAAATTCCACAGAAGCACAGTTCGTGGTGTAAAACGACAGGCGTACGGAAGATGCAGAGGCCTCTTGGACATCCTCCAGCGTCCTTCCTTTAGGCAGTTCGCTATACCCAGAATAGCAGGGAATAGAAAAACGTGAATCAGCGAAGGGCCCAGTGGGTTAATTGTGTCTCTTTTGACATGCTAGACTCAGCCTGTACTAAGGCTGAAAGTCAACCGAGAAACACGACTGTGATCCCAAAGGCTTTTTTGCCAATTTTGAAAGCTCCGTTCATAAGGCGTGAAAGCAACCTGAAAAGCATTGTAAGGGCAGCTCTTTCAGTATATGCCAGCATGACTCAGCATAGACCATGAGTTAGTTTTGTGGAAAGAAGCATTGTGCTTGCACTTCCTAGTTGCAAGCTCATCCTGCTCTGCTCTATAGCAAATGAGAAGCTCAATGTGAGCACTATACTCGAAGGAAGAGCTTAACTTGCCTTGCCTAAGTGAAAGAGTGCAACAGCTCCGTGAGCCCTAAATTGCTGTTCTGTGTCAGTTTACGGGGAAGAGGCTTTACCGTTCTCCTTGCCACGTCGTGTCAGCAACCGTTTCGGTTTCAGAACACTCTGTACCCCCACGGTGCTCTGGGCCCTGTATGCAAAATCGAGCATCGCAGGCCTTTCAGAGTCGCTCTGTGTTTGCAGAGAAAGGTGCAGCACACGGCACTTTTCCTTGGGACGGTTTGATGTTCCGACCTCTAAACAGCTTCGGGAACACAGTTCAAGAATCCCGAACTCGCCAAGGACGTGGTCGCCCTTGCCCTAGGTAAGCTAAACAGAACAAAGCACTCTGTTTCTATTTCCTTCCAACACCACTTATGTGAGGTAAGAAATTCCCCTAGGAGATTATCAGCGTGCGTTCCAAATTCGACAGATGCACAGTTCGTGGTGTAAAACGATAGGCGTAAGGAAGATGCAGAGGCCACTTGGATATCCTCCAGCGTCCTTCCTTTAGGCAGTTCGCTATACCAAGAATAGCGGGTATAGAAAAACGTGAATCAGCGAAGGGCCCAGTGGGTTAATTGTGTCTATTTAGACTTGCTAGAATCAGCCTGTACTAAGGCTGGAAGTCAACAGCGAATCGGGAGTGTGATCCCAAAGACTTTTGTGTCAATTTTGAAAGCTCCGTTCATAAGGCGTGAAAGCAACCTGAAAAGCATTGTAAGGGCAGCTTTTTCAGTATATGCCAGCATGACTCAGCGTAGACCATGAGTTAGTTTTGTGGACAGAAGCATTGTGCTTGCAATTCCTAGTTGCAAGCTCATCCTGCTCTGCTCTATAGCAAATGTGAAGCTCAATGTGAGCACTAGCCTCGAAGGAAGAGCTTGACATGCCTTGCCTAAGTGAAAGAATGCAACAGCTCCGTGAGCCCTAAATTGCTGTTCTGTGTCAGTTTACGGGGAAGAGGCTTTACCATTCTCCTTGCCACCTCGTGTCAGCAACCGTTTCGGTTTCAGAACACTCTGTACCCCCACGGTGCTCTGGGCCCTGTGTGCAAAATCGAGCATCGCAGGCCTTTCAGAGTCGCTCTGTGTTTGCAGAGAAAGGTGCAGCACACGGCACTTTTCCTTGGGACGGTTTGATTTTCCGACCTCTAAACAGCTTCGGGAACACAGTTCAAAAATCCCTAACTCGCCAAGGACGTGGTCGCCCTTGCCCTAGGTAAGCTAAACAGAACAAAGCACTCTGTTTCTATTTCCTTCCAACACCACTTATGTGAGGTAAGAAATTCCCCTAGGAGATTATCAGCGTGCGTTCCAAATTCGACAGATGCACAGTTCGTGGTGTAAAACGATAGGCGTAAGGAAGATGCAGAGGCCACTTGGATATCCTCCAGCGTCCTTCCTTTAGGCAGTTCGCTATACCAAGAATAGCGGGTATAGAAAAACGTGAATCAGCGAAGGGCCCAGTGGGTTAATTGTGTCTATTTAGACTTGCTAGACTCAGCCTGTACTAAGGCTGGAAGTCAACAGCGAATCGGGAGTGTGATCCCAAAGACTTTTTTGTCAATTTTGAAAGCTCCGTTCATAAGGCGTGAAAGCAACCTGAAAAGCATTGTAAGGGCAGCTTTTTCAGTATATGCCAGCATGACTCAGCGTAGACCATGAGTTAGTTTTGTGGACAGAAGCATTGTGCTTGCAATTCCTAGTTGCAAGCTCATCCTGCTCTGCTCTATAGCAAATGTGAAGCTCAATGTGAGCACTAGCCTCGAAGGAAGAGCTTGACATGCCTTGCCTAAGTGAAAGAATGCAACAGCTCCGTGAGCCCTAAATTGCTGTTCTGTGTCAGTTTACGGGGAAGAGGCTTTACCATTCTCCTTGCCACCTCGTGTCAGCAACCGTTTCGGTTTCAGAACACTCTGTACCCCCACGGTGCTCTGGGCCCTGTGTGCAAAATCGAGCATCGCAGGCCTTTCAGAGTCGCTCTGTGTTTGCAGAGAAAGGTGCAGCACACGGCACTTTTCCTTGGGACGGTTTGATTTTCCGACCTCTAAACAGCTTCGGGAACACAGTTCAAAAATCCCTAACTCGCCAAGGACGTGGTCGCCCTTGCCCTAGGTAAGCTCAACAGA
Organism: Kogia breviceps; assembly: GCF_026419965.1. Lineage (NCBI taxonomy): Eukaryota > Metazoa > Chordata > Mammalia > Artiodactyla > Physeteridae > Kogia > Kogia breviceps. The sequence goes on from NC_081326.1 coordinate 33,218,307, forward strand.
ACAAAGCACTCTGTTTCTATTTCATTCCAACACCTCTTATGTGAGGTAAGAAATTCCCCTAGGAGATTATAAGCGTGCGTTCCAAATTCCACAGAAGTACAATTCATGGTGTAAAACGACAGGCGTAGGGAAGATGCAGAGGCCTCTTGGACATCCTCCAGCGTCCTTCCTTTAGGCAGTTCGCTATACCCAGAATAGCGCGTATAGAAAAACGTGAATCAGCGAAGGGCCCAGTGGGTAAATTGTGTCTCTCTGGACTTGCTAGACTCAGCCTGTACTAAGGCATGAAGTCAACAGCGAAACGGGAGTGTGATCCCAAAGGCTTTTTTGCCAATTTTGAAAGCTCCGTTCATAAGGCGTGAAAGCAACCTGAAAAGCATTGTAAGGGCAGCTCTTTCAGTATATGCCAGCATGACTCAGCGTAGACCATGAGTTATTTTTGTGGAAAGTAGCTTTGTGCTTGCACTTCCTAGTTGCAAGCTCATCCTGCTCTGCTCTTATAGCAAATGTGAAGCTCAATGTGAGCACTAGCCTCGAAGGAAGAGCTTGACTTGCCTTGCCTAAGTGAAAGATTGCAACAGCTCCGTGAGCCCTAAATTGCTGTTCTGTGTCAGTTTACGGGGAAGAGGCTTTACCGTTCTCCTTGCCACCTCGTGTCAGCAACCGTTTCGGTTTCAGAACATTCTGTACCCCCACGGTGCTATGGGCCCTGTATACAAAATCGAGCATCGCAGGCCTTTCAGAGTCGCTCTGTGTTTGCAGAGTAAGGTGCAGCACACTGCACTTTTCCTTGGGACGGTTTGAATTTCCGACCTCTAAACAGCTTCGGGAACACAGTTCAAGAAACCCTAACTCGCCAAGGACGTGGTCGTCCTTGCCCTAGGTAAGCTCATCAGAACAAAGCACTCTGTTTCTATTTCCTTCCAACACCTCTTATGTGAGGTAAGAAATTCCCCTAGGAGATTATCAGCGTGCGTTCCAAATTCGACAGAAGCACAGTTCGTGGTGTAAAACGATATGCGTAAGGAAGATGCAGAGGCCTCTTGGATATCCTCCAGGGTCCTTCCTTTATGCAGTTCGCTATACCAAGAATAGCGGGTATAGAAAAACGTGAATCAGCGAAGGGCCCAGTGGGTTAATTGTGTCTATTTGGACTTGCTAGACTCAGCCTGTACTAAGGCTGGAAGTCAACCGGGAAACAGGAGTGTGATCCCCAAGGCTTTTTTGCCAATTTTGAAAGCTCCGTTCAAAAGGCGTGAAAGCAACCTGAAGAGCATTGTAAGGGCAGCTCTTTCAGTATATGCCAGCATGACTCAGCGTAGACCATGAGTTAGTTTTGTGGAAAGAAGCATTGTGCTTGCACTTCCTAGTTGCAAGCTCATCCTGCTCTGCTCTATAGCAAATGTGAAGCTCAATGTGAGCACTAGCCTCGAAGGAAGAGCTTGACTTGCCTTGCCTAAGTGAAAGAGTGCAACAGCTCCGTGAGCCCTAAATTGCTGTTCTGTATCAGTTTACGGGGAAGAGGCTTTACCGTTCTCCTTGCCACCTCGTGTCAGCAAACGTTTCGGTTTCAGAACACTCTGTACCCCCACGGTGCTCTGGGCCCTGTATGCAAAATCGAGCATCGCAGGCCTTTCAGAGTCGCTCTGTGTTTGCAGAGAAAGGTGCAGCACACGGCACTTTTCCTTGGGACGGTTTGATGTTCCGACCTCTAAACAGCTTCGGGAACACAGTTCAAGAATCCCTAACTCGCCAAGAACGTGGTCGCCCTTGCCCTAGGTAAGCTCAACAGAACAAAGCACTCTGTTTCTATTTCCTTCCAACACCTCTTATCTGAGGTAAGAAATTGCCCTAGGACATTATCAGCGAGCGTTCCAAATTCCACAGAAGCACAGTTCGTGGTGTAAAACGACAGGCATATGGAAGATGCAGAGGCCTCTTGGATATCCTCGAGCATCCTTCCTTTAGGCCGTTCGCTATACCCAGAATAGCGGGGATAGAAAAACGTGAATCAGCGAAGGGCCCAGTGGTTAATTGTGCCTCTTTGGACTTGCTAGACTCAGCCTGTACTAAGGCTGGAAGTCAACAGCGAATCGGGAGTGTGATCCCAAAGGATTTTTTGTCAATTTTGAAAGCTCCGTTCATAAGGCGTGAAAGCAACCTGAAAAGCATTGTAAGGGCAGCTTTTTCAGTATATGCCAGCATGACTCAGCGTAGACCATGAGTTAGTTTTGTGGACAGAAGCATTGTGCTTGCACTTCCTAGTTGCAAGCTCATCCTGCTCTGCTCTATAGCAAATGTGAAGCTCAATGTGAGCACTAGCCTCGAAGGAAGAGCTTGACTTGCCTTGCCTAAGTGAAAGAATGCAACAGCTCCGTGAGCCCTAAATTGCTGTTCTGTGTCAGTTTACGGGGAAGAGGCTTTACCGTTCTCCTTGCCACCTCGTGTCAGCAACCGTTTCGGTTTCAGAAGACTCTGTACCCCCACGGTGCTCTGGGCCCTGTATGCAAAATCGAGCATCGCAGGCCTTTCAGAGTCGCTCTGTGTTTGCAGAGAAAGGTGCAGCACACGGCACTTTTCCTTGGGACGGTTTGATTTTCCGACCTCTAAGCAGCTTCGGGAACACAGTTCAGAAATCCCTAACTCGCCAAGGACGTGGTCTCCCTTGCCCTAGGTAAGCTCAACAGAACAAAGAAATCTGTTTCTATTTCCTTCCAACACCTCTTATGTGAGGTAAGAAATTCCCCTAGGAGATTATCAGCGCGCGTTCCAAATTCCACAGAAGCACAGTTCATGGTGTAAAACGACAGGCGTAAAGAAGATGCAGAGGACTCTTGGACATCCTCCAGCGTCCTTCCTTTAGGCAGTTCGCTATACCCAGAATAGCGGGTATAGAAAAACGTGAATCAGCGAAGGGCACAGTGGTTAATTGTGCCTCTTTGGACTTGTTAGACTCAGCCTGAACTAAGGCTGGAAGTCAACAGCGAAACGGGAGTGTGATCCCAAAGACTTTTTTGCCAATTTTGAAAGCTCCGTTCATAAGGCGTGAAAGCAACCTGAAAAGCATTGTAAGGGCAGCTCTTTCAGTATATGCCAGCATGACTCAGCGTAGACTATGAGTTAGTTTTGTGGAAAGAAGCATTGTGCTTGCACTTCCTAGTTGCAAGCTCATCCTGCTCTGCTCTATAGCAAATGTGAAGCTCAATGTGAGCACTAGCCTCGAAGGAAGAGCTTGACTTGCCTTGCCTAAGTGAAAGAGTGCAACAGCTCCGTGAGCCCTAAATTGCTGTTCTGTGTCAGTTTACGGGGAAGAGGCTTCACCGATCTCCTTGCCACCTCGTGTCAACAACCGTTTCGGTTTCAGAACACTCTGTACCCCCACGGTGCTCTGGGCCCTGTATGCAAAATCGAGCATCGCAGGCCTTTCAGAGTCGCTCTGTGTTTGCAGAGAAAGGTGCAGCACACGGCACTTTTCCTTGGGACGGTTTGATTTTCCGACCTCTAAACAGCTTCGGGAACACAGTTCAAGAATCCCTAACTCGCCAAGGACGTGGTCGCCCTTGCCCTAGGTAAGCTCAACAGAACAAAGCACTCTGTTTCTATTTCCTTCCAACACCTCTTATTTGAGGTAAGAAATTCCCCTAGGAGATTATCAGCGCGCGTTCCAAATTCCACAGAAGCACAGTTCATGGTGTAAAACGACAGGCGTAAGGAAGATGCAGAGGCCTCTTGGACATCCTCCAGCGTCCTTCCTTTAGGCAGTTCGCTATACCCACAATAGAGGGTATAGAAAAACGTGAATCAGCGAAGGGCCCAGTGGGTTAATTGTGTCTCTTTTGACATGCTAGACTCAGCCTGTACTAAGGCTGGAAGTCAACCGGGAAACAGAAGTGTGATCCCAAAGGCTTTTTTGCCAATTTTGAAAGCTCCGTTCAAAAGTCGTCAAAGCACCTGAAAAGCATTTGTAACGGCAGGCCTTTCAGTACATGCCAGAATGACTCAGCGTAGACCATGAGTTAGTTTTTGGAAAGAATCATTGTGCTTGCACTTCCTAGTTGCAAGCTCATCCTGCTCTGCTCTATAGCAAATGTGAAGCTCAATGTGAGCACTAGCCTCGAAGGAAGAGCTTGACTTGCCTTGCCTAAGTGAAAGAGTGCAACAGCTCCGTGAGCCCTAAATTGCTGTTCTGTGTCAGTTTACGGGGAAGAGCCTTCACCGTTCTCCTTGCCACCTCGTGTCAGCAACCGTTTCGGTTTCAGAACACTCTGTACCCCCACGGTGCTCTGGGCCCTCTATGCAAAATCGAGCATCGCAGGCCTTTCAGAGTCGCTCTGTGTTTGCAGAGAAAGGTGCAGCACACGGCACTTTTCCTTGGGACGGTTTGATGTTCCGACCTCTAAACAGCTTCGGGAACACAGTTCAAGAATCCCTAACTCGCCAAGAACGTGGTCGCCCTTGCCCTAGGTAAGCTCAACAGAACAAAGCACTCTGTTTCTATTTCCTTCCAACACCTCTTATCTGAGGTAAGAAATTGCCCTAGGACATTATCAGCGAGCGTTCCAAATTCCACAGAAGCACAGTTCGTGGTGTAAAACGACAGGCATATGGAAGATGCAGAGGCCTCTTGGATATCCTCGAGCATCCTTCCTTTAGGCCGTTCGCTATACCCAGAATAGCGGGGATAGAAAAACGTGAATCAGCGAAGGGCCCAGTGGTTAATTGTGCCTCTTTGGACTTGCTAGACTCAGCCTGTACTAAGGCTGGAAGTCAACAGCGAATCGGGAGTGTGATCCCAAAGGATTTTTTGTCAATTTTGAAAGCTCCGTTCATAAGGCGTGAAAGCAACCTGAAAAGCATTGTAAGGGCAGCTTTTTCAGTATATGCCAGCATGACTCAGCGTAGACCATGAGTTAGTTTTGTGGACAGAAGCATTGTGCTTGCACTTCCTAGTTGCAAGCTCATCCTGCTCTGCTCTATAGCAAATGTGAAGCTCAATGTGAGCACTAGCCTCGAAGGAAGAGCTTGACTTGCCTTGCCTAAGTGAAAGAATGCAACAGCTCCGTGAGCCCTAAATTGCTGTTCTGTGTCAGTTTACGGGGAAGAGGCTTTACCGTTCTCCTTGCCACCTCGTGTCAGCAACCGTTTCGGTTTCAGAAGACTCTGTACCCCCACGGTGCTCTGGGCCCTGTATGCAAAATCGAGCATCGCAGGCCTTTCAGAGTCGCTCTGTGTTTGCAGAGAAAGGTGCAGCACACGGCACTTTTCCTTGGGACGGTTTGATTTTCCGACCTCTAAGCAGCTTCGGGAACACAGTTCAGAAATCCCTAACTCGCCAAGGACGTGGTCTCCCTTGCCCTAGGTAAGCTCAACAGAACAAAGAAATCTGTTTCTATTTCCTTCCAACACCTCTTATGTGAGGTAAGAAATTCCCCTAGGAGATTATCAGCGCGCGTTCCAAATTCCACAGAAGCACAGTTCATGGTGTAAAACGACAGGCGTAAAGAAGATGCAGAGGACTCTTGGACATCCTCCAGCGTCCTTCCTTTAGGCAGTTCGCTATACCCAGAATAGCGGGTATAGAAAAACGTGAATCAGCGAAGGGCACAGTGGTTAATTGTGCCTCTTTGGACTTGTTAGACTCAGCCTGAACTAAGGCTGGAAGTCAACAGCGAAACGGGAGTGTGATCCCAAAGACTTTTTTGCCAATTTTGAAAGCTCCGTTCATAAGGCGTGAAAGCAACCTGAAAAGCATTGTAAGGGCAGCTCTTTCAGTATATGCCAGCATGACTCAGCGTAGACTATGAGTTAGTTTTGTGGAAAGAAGCATTGTGCTTGCACTTCCTAGTTGCAAGCTCATCCTGCTCTGCTCTATAGCAAATGTGAAGCTCAATGTGAGCACTAGCCTCGAAGGAAGAGCTTGACTTGCCTTGCCTAAGTGAAAGAGTGCAACAGCTCCGTGAGCCCTAAATTGCTGTTCTGTGTCAGTTTACGGGGAAGAGGCTTCACCGTTCTCCTTGCCACCTCGTGTCAACAACCGTTTCGGTTTCAGAACACTCTGTACCCCCACGGTGCTCTGGGCCCTGTATGCAAAATCGAGCATCGCAGGCCTTTCAGAGTCGCTCTGTGTTTGCAGAGAAAGGTGCAGCACACGGCACTTTTCCTTGGGACGGTTTGATTTTCCGACCTCTAAACAGCTTCGGGAACACAGTTCAAGAATCCCTAACTCGCCAAGGACGTGGTCGCCCTTGCCCTAGGTAAGCTCAACAGAACAAAGCACTCTGTTTCTATTTCCTTCCAACACCTCTTATTTGAGGTAAGAAATTCCCCTAGGAGATTATCAGCGCGCGTTCCAAATTCCACAGAAGCACAGTTCATGGTGTAAAACGACAGGCGTAAGGAAGATGCAGAGGCCTCTTGGACATCCTCCAGCGTCCTTCCTTTAGGCAGTTCGCTATACCCACAATAGAGGGTATAGAAAAACGTGAATCAGCGAAGGGCCCAGTGGGTTAATTGTGTCTCTTTTGACATGCTAGACTCAGCCTGTACTAAGGCTGGAAGTCAACCGGGAAACAGAAGTGTGATCCCAAAGGCTTTTTTGCCAATTTTGAAAGCTCCGTTCAAAAGTCGTCAAAGCACCTGAAAAGCATTTGTAACGGCAGGCCTTTCAGTACATGCCAGAATGACTCAGCGTAGACCATGAGTTAGTTTTTGGAAAGAATCATTGTGCTTGCACTTCCTAGTTGCAAGCTCATCCTGCTCTGCTCTATAGCAAATGTGAAGCTCAATGTGAGCACTAGCCTCGAAGGAAGAGCTTGACTTGCCTTGCCTAAGTGAAAGAGTGCAACAGCTCCGTGAGCCCTAAATTGCTGTTCTGTGTCAGTTTACGGGGAAGAGCCTTCACCGTTCTCCTTGCCACCTCGTGTCAGCAACCGTTTCGGTTTCAGAACACTCTGTACCCCCACGGTGCTCTGGGCCCTCTATGCAAAATCGAGCATCGCAGGCCTTTCAGAGTCGCTCTGTGTTTGCAGAGTAACGTGCAGCACACTGCACTTTTCCTTGGGACGGTTTGATTTTCCGACCTCTAAACAGCTTCGGGAACACAGTTCAAGAATCCCTAACTCGCCAAGGACGTGGTCGCCCTTGCCCTAGGTAAGCTCAACAGAACAAAGCACTCTGTTTCTATTTCCTTCCAACACCTCTTATGTGAGGTAAGAAATTCCCCTAGCAGATTATTAGCGTGCGTTCCAAATTCCACAGAAGCACAGTTCGTGGTGGAAAACGACAGGCGTAAGGAAGATGCAGAGGCCTCTTAGACATCCTCCAGCGTCCTTCCTTTAGGCAGTTCGCTATACCCAGAATAGCGGGGAATAGAAAAACGTGAATCAGCGAAGGACCCAGTGGGTTCTGTCTCTTTTGACATGCTAGACTCAGCCTGTACTAAGGCTGGAAGTCAACCGGGAAACAGGAGTGTGATCCCCAAGGCTTTTTTGCAAATTTTGAAAGCTCCGTTCAAAAGGCGTGAAAGCAACCTGAAAAGCATTGTAAGGGCAGCTCTTTCAGTATATGCCAGCATGACTCAGCGTAGACCATGAGTTAGTTTTGTGGAAAGAAGCATTGTGCTTGCACTTCCTAGTTGCAAGCTCATCCTGCTCTGCTCTATAGCAAATGTGAAGCTCAATGTGAGCACTAGCCTCGAAGGAAGAGCTTGACTTGCCTTGCCTAAGTGAAAGAGTGCAACAGCTCCATGAGCCCTAAATTGCTGTTCTGTGTCAGTTTACGGGGAAGAGGCTTTACCGTTCTCCTTGCCACCTCGTGTCAGCAACCGTTTTGGTTTCAGAACACTCTGTACCCCCACGGTGCTCTGGGCCCTGTATGCAAAATGCAGCATCGCAGGCCTTTCAGAGTCGCTCTGTGTTTGCAGAGTAAGGTGCAGCACACGGCACTTTTCCTTGGGACAGTTTGATTTTCTGACCTCTAAACAGCTTCGGGAACACAGTTCAAGAATCCCGAGCAAGCCAAGGACGTGGTCGCCCTTGCCCTAGGTAAGCTCAACAGAACAAAGTACTCTGTTTCTATTTCCTTCCAACACCTCTCATGTGAGGTAGGAAATTCCCCTAGGAGAGTATCAGCGTGTGTTCCAAATTCCACAGAAGCACAGTTCGTGGTGTAAAACGACAGGCATACGGAAGATGCAGAGGCCTCTTGGAAATCCTCCAGCGTCCTTCCTTTAGGCAGTTCGCTATAACCAGAAGAGCGGGGAATAGAAAAACGTGAATCAGCGAAGGGCCCAGTGGGTTTTGTCTCTTTTGACATGCTAGACTAAGCCTGTACTAAGGCTGGAAGTCAACCGGGAAACAGGAGTGTGATCCCAAAGGCGTTTTTGCCAATTTTGAAAACTCCGTTCAAAAGGCGTGAAAGCAACCTGAAAAGCATTGTAAGGGCAGTTCTTGCAGTATATGCCAGCATGACTCAGCGTAGACCATGAGTTAGTTTTGTGGAAAGAAGCATTGTGCTTGCACTTCCTAGTTTCAAGCTCATCCTGCTCTGCTCTATAGCAAATGTGAAGCTCAATGTGAGCACAAGCCTCGAAGGAAGAGCTTGACTTGCCTTGCGTAAGTGAAAGAGTGCAACAGCTCCGTGAGCCCTAAATTGCTGTTCTGTGTCAGTTTACGGGGAAGAGGCTTTACCGTTCTCCTTGCCACCTCGTGTCAGCAACCGTTTCGGTTTCAGAACACTCTGTACCCCCACGGGGCTCTGGGCCCTGTATGCAAAATCCAGCATCGCAGGCCTTTCAGAGTCGCTCTGTGTTTGCAGAGAAAGGTGCAGCACACGGCACTTTTCCTTGGGATGGTTTGATTTTCAGACCTCTAAACAGCTTCGGGAACACAGTTCAAGAATCCCTAACTCGCCAAGGATGTGGTCGCCCTTGCCCTAGGTACGCTCAACAGAACAAAGAAATCTGTTTCTATTTCCTTCCAACATCTCTTATGTGAGGTAAGAAATTCCCCTAGGAGATTTTCAGCGTGCATTCCAAATTCCACAGAAGCACAGTTCGTGGTGGAAAACGACAGGCGTAAGGAAGATGCAGAGGCCTCTTGGACATCCTCCAGCGTCTTTCCTTTAGCCAGTTCGCCATACCCAGAATAGCGGGGAATAGAGAAACGTGAATCAGCGAAGAGCCCAGTGGGTTCTGTCTCTTTTGACATGCTAGACTCAGCCTGTACTAAGGCTGGAAGTCAACTGGGAAACAGGAGTGTGATCCCAAAGGCTTTTTTGCCAATTTTAAAAGCTCCGTTCAAAAGGCATGAAAGCAACCTGAAAAGCATTGTAAGGGCAGCTCTTTCAGTATATGCCAGCATGACTCAGCGTAGACCATGAGTTAGTTTTGTGGAAAGAAGCATTGTGCTTGCACTTCCTAGTTGCAAGCTCATCCTGCTCTGCTCTATAGCAAATGTGAAGCTCAATGTGAGCACTAGCCTCGAAGGAAGAGCTTGACTTGCCTTGCCTAAGTGAAAGAGTGCAACAGCTCCGTGAGCCCTAAATTGCTGTTCTGTGTCAGTTGACGGGGAAGAGGCTTTACCGTTCTGCTTGCCACCTCGTGTCAGCAACCGTTTCGTTTTCAGAACACTCTGTACCCCCACGGTGCTCTGGGCCCTGTATGCAAAATCCAGCATCGCAGGCCTTTCAGAGTCGCTCTGTGTTTGCAGAGAAAGGTGCAGCACACGGCACTTTTCCTTGGGACGGTTTGATTTTCCGACCTCTAAACAGCTTCGGGAACACAGTTCAAGAATCCCTAACTCGCCAAGGACGTGGTCGCCCTTGCCCTAGGTAAGCTCAACAGAACAAAGAACTCTGTTTCTATTTCCTTCCAACACCTCTTATGTGAGGTAAGAAATTCCCCTAGCAGATTATTGGCGTGCGTTCCAAATTCCACAGAAGCACAGTTCGTGGTGGAAAACGACAGGCGTAAGGAAGATGCAGAGGCCTCTTGGACATCCTCCAGCGTCCTTCCTTTAGGCAGTTCGCTATACAAAGAATAGCGGGTATAGAAAAACGTGAATCAGCGAAGGGCCCACTTGGTTAATTGTGTCTCTTTGGACTTGCTAGACTCAGCCTGTACTAACGCTGGAAGTCAAGAGCGAAACGGCAGTGTGATCCCAAAGGCTTTTTTGCCAATTTTGAAAGCTCCATTCATAAGGCGTGAAAGCAACCTGAAAAGCATTGTAAGGGCAGCTCTTTCAGTATATGCCAGCATGACTCAGCGTAGACCATGAGTTAGTTTTGTGGAAAGAAGCATTGTGCTTGCACTTCCTAGTTGCAAGCTCATCCTGCTCTGCTCTATAGCAAATGTGATGCTCAATGTGAGCACTAGCCTCGAAGGAAGAGCTTGACTTGCCTTGCCTAAGTGAAAGAGTGCAACAGCTCCGTGAGCCCTAAATTGCTGTTCTGTGTCAGTTTACGGGGAAGAGGCTTTACCGTTCTCCTTGCCACCTCGTGTCAGCAACCGTTTCGGTTTCAGAACACTCTGTACCCCCACGGTGCTCTGGGCCCTGTATGCAAAATCCAGCATCGCAGGTCTTTCAGAGTCGCTCTGTGTTTGCAGAGAAAGGTGCAGCACACGGCACTTTTCCTTGGGACGGTTTGATTTTCCGACCTCTAAACAGCTTCGGGAACACAGTTCAAGAATCCCTAACTCGCCAAGGACGTGGTCGCCCTTGCCCGAGGTAAGCTCAACAGAACAAAGCACTCTGTTTCTATTTGCTTCCAACACCTCTCATGTGAGGTAGGAAATTCCCCTAGGAGAGTATCAGCGTGCGTTCCAAATTCCACAGAAGCACAGTTTGTGGTGTAAAACGACAGGCGTACGGAAGATGCAGAGGCCTCTTGGACATCCTCCAGCGTCCTTCCTTTAGGCAGTTCGCTATACCCAGAAGAGCGGGGAATAGAAAAACCTGAATCAGCGAAGGGCCCAGTGGGTTTTGTCTCTTTTGACATGCTAGACTCAGCCTGTACTAAGGCTGGTAGTCAACCGGGAAACAGGAGTGTGATCCCCAAAGCTTTTTTGCAAATTTTGAAAGCTCCGTTCAAAAGGCGTGAAAGCAACCTGAAAAGCATTGTAAGGGCAGCTCTTTCAGTATATGCCAGCATGACTCAGCGTAGACCATGAGATAGTTTTGTGGAAAGAAGCATTGTGCTTGCACTTCCTAGTTGCAAGCTCATCCTGCTCTGCTCTATAGCAAATGTGAAGCTCAATGTGAGCACTAGCCTCGAAGGAAGAGCTTGACTTGCCTTGCCTAAGTGAAAGAGTGCAACAGCTCCGTGAGCCCTAAATTGCTGTTCTGTGTCAGTTGACGGGGAAGAGGCTTTACCGTTCTCCTTGCCACCTCGAGTCAGCAACCGTTTCGGTTTCAGAGCACTCTGTACTCCCACGGTGCTCTGGGCCCTGTATGCAAAATCCAGCATCGCAGGCCTTTCAGAGTCGCTCTGTGTTTGCAGAGAAAGGTGCAGCACACGGCACTTTTCCTTGGGACGGTTTGATTTTCTGACCTCTAAACAGCTTCGGGAACACAGTTCAAGTATCCCGAACTCGCCAAGGACGTGGTCGCCCTTGCCCTAGGTAAGCTCAACAGAACAAAGTACTCTGTTTCTATTTGCTTCCAACACCTCTCATGTGAGGTAGGAAATTCCCCTAGGAGAGTATCAGCGTGCGTTCCAAATTCCACAGAAGCACAGTTCGTGGTGTAAAACGACAGGCGAACGGAAGATGCAGAGGCCTCTTGGACATCCTCCAGCGTCCTTCCTTTAGGCAGTTCGCTATACCCAGAATAGCGCGTATAGAAAAACGTGAATCAGCGAAGGGCCCAGTGGGTTTTGTCTCTTTTGACATGCTAGACTCAGCCTGTACTAAGGCTGGAAGTCAACCGGGAAACAGCAGTGTGTTCCCAAAGGCTTTTTTGCCAATTTTGAAAGCTCCGTTCAAAAGGCGTGAAAGCAACCTGAAAAGCATTGTAAGGGCAGCTCTTGCAGTATATGCCAGCATGACTCAGCGTAGACCATGAGTTAGTTTTGTGGAAAGAAGCATTGTGCTTGCACTTCCTAGTTGCAAGCTCATCCTGCTCTGCTCTATAGCAAATGTGAAGCTCAATGTGAGCACTAGCCTCGAAGGAAGAGCTTGACTTGCCTTGCCTAAGTGAAAGAGTGCAACAGCTCCGTGAGCCCTAAATTGCTGTTCTGTGTCAGTTTACGGGGAAGAGGCTTTACCGTTCTCCTTGCCACCTCGTGTCAGCAACCGTTTCGGTTTCAGAACACTCTGTACCCCCACGGTGCTCTGGGCCCTGTTTGCAAAATCCAGCATCGCAGGCCTTTCAGAGTCGCTCTTTGTTTGCAGAGTAAGGTGCAGCACACGGCACTTTTCCTTGGGATGGTTTGATTTTCCGACCTCTAAACAGCTTCGGGAACACATTTCAAGAATCCCTAACTCGCCAAGGATGTGGTCGCCCTTGCCCTAGGTACGCTCAACAGAACAAAGAAATCTGTTTCTATTTCCTTCCAACATCTCTTATGTGAGGTTATAAATTCCCCTAGGAGATTTTCAGCGTGCATTCCAAATTCCACAGAAGCACAGTTCGTGGTGGAAAACGACAGGCGTAAGGAAGATGCAGAGGCCTCTTGGACATCCTCCATCGTCCTTCCTTTAGGCAGTTCGCTATACACAGAATAGCGGGGAATAGAAAAACGTGAATCAGCGAAGGGCCCAGTGGGTTCTGTCTCTTTTCACATGCTAGACTCAGCCTGTACTAAGGTTGGAAGTCAACTGGGAAACAGGAGTGTGATCCCAAAGGCTTTTTTGCCAATTTTGAAAGCTCCGTTCAAAAGGCATGAAAGCAACCTGAAAAGCATTGTAAGGGCAGCTCTTTCAGTATATGCCAGCATGACTCAGCGTAGACCATGAGTTAGTTTTGTGGAAAGAAGCATTGGCTTGCACTTCCTAGTTGCAAGCTCATCCTGCTCTGCTCTATAGCAAATGTGAATATCAATGTGAGCACTAGCCTCGAAGGAAGAGCTTGACTTGCCTTGCCTAAGTGAAAGAGTGCAACAGCTCCGTGAGCCCTAAATTGCTGGTCTGTGTCAGTTTACGGGGAAGAGGCTTTACCGTTCTCCTTGCCACGTCGTGTCAGCAACCGTTTCGGTTTCAGAACACTCTGTACCCCCACGGTGCTCTGGGCCCTGTATGCAAAATCCAGCATCGCAGGCCTTTCAGAGTCGCTCTGTGTTTGCAGAGTAAGGTGCAGCACACGGCACTTTTCCTTGGGACGGTTTGATTTTCTGACCTCTAAACAGCTTCAGGAACACAGTTCAAGAATCCCGAACAAGCCAAGGACGTGGTCGCCCTTGCCCTAGGTAAGCTCAACAGAACAAAGCACTCTGTTTCTATTTCCTTCCAACACCTCTTATGTGAGGTAAGAATTTCCCCTAGGAGATTATCAGCGTGCGTTCCAAATTCCACAGAAGCACAGTTCGTGGTGTAAAACGACAGGCGTACGGATGATGCAGAGGCCTCTTGGACATCCTCCAGCGTCCTTCATTTAGGCAGTTCGCTATACCCAGAATAGCGGGTATAGAAAAACGTGAATCAGCGAAGGGCCCAGTGGGTTAACTGTGCCTCTTTGGACTTGCTAGACTCAGCCTGTACTAAGGCTCGAAGTCAACAGCGAAACGGGAGTGTGATCCCAAAGGCTTTTTTGCCAATTTTGAAAGCTCCGTTCATAAGGGGTGAAAGAAACCTGAAAAGCATTGTAAGGGCAGCTCTTGCAGTATATGCCAGCATGACTCAGCGTAGACCATGAGTTAGTTTTGTGGAAAGAAGCATTGTGCTTTCACTTCCTAGTTGCAAGCTCATCCTACTCTGCTCTATAGCAAATGTGAAGCTCAATGTGAGCACTAGCCTCGAAGGAAGAGCTTGACTTGCCTTGCCTAAGTGAAAGAGTGCAACAGCTCCGTGAGCCCTAAATTGCTGTTCTGTGTCAGTTTACGTGGAAGAGGCTTTACCGTTCTCCTTGCCACCTCGTGTCAGCAACCGTTTCGGTTTCAGAACACTCTGTACCCCCACGGTGCTCTGGGCCCTGTATGCAAAATCCAGCATCGCAGGCCTTTCAGAGTCGCTCTGTGTTTGCAGAGAAAGGTGCAGCACACGGCACTTTTCCTTGGGACGGTTTGATTTTCGGACCTCTAAACAGCTTCGGGAACACAGTTCAAGAATCCCTAACTCGCCAAGGACGTGGTCACCCTTGCCCTAGGTAAGCTCAACAGAACAAAGTACTCTCTTTCTATTTCCTTCCAAAACCTCTTATGTGAGGTAAGAAATTCCCCTAGGAGATTATCAGGGTGCGTTCCAAAATCCACAGAAGCACAGTTCGTGGTGTAAAACGACAGGCGTACCGAAGATGCAGAGGCCTCTTGGACATCCTCCAGCGTCCTTCCTTTAGGCAGTTCGCTATACCCAGAATAGCGGGGAATAGAAAAACGTGAATCAGCGAAAGGCCCAGTGGGTTCTGTCTCTTTTGACATGCTAGACTCAGCCTGTACTAAGGCTGGAAGTCAACAGGGAAACAGGAGTGTGATCCCCAAGGCTTTTTTGCCAATTTTGAAAGCTCCGTTCAAAAGGCTTGAAAGCAACCTGAAAAGCATTGTAAGGGCATCTCTTTCAGTGTATGCCAGCATGACTCAGCGTAGACCATGAGTTAGTTTTGTGGAAAGAAGCATTGTGCTTGCACTTCCTAGTTGCAAGCTCATCCTGCTCTGCTCTATAGCAAATGTGAAGCTCAATGTGAGCACTAGCCTCGAAGGAAGAGCTTGACTTGCCTTGCCTAAGTGAAAGAGTGCAACAGCTCCGTGAGCCCTAAATTGCTGTTCTGTGTCAGTTTACTAGGAAGAGGCTTTACCGTTCTCCTTGCCACCTCGTGGCAGCAACCGTTTCGGTTTCAGAACACTCTGTATCCCCACGGTGCTCTGGGCCCTGTATGCAAAATCGAGCATCGCAGGCCTTTCAGAGTCGCTCTGTGTTTGCAGAGAAAGGTGCAGCACACTGCACTTTTCCTTGGGACGGTTTGATTTTCTGACCTCTAAACAGCTTCGGGAACACAGTTCAAGAATCCCTAACTCGCCAAAGACGTTGTCGCCCATTCCCTAGGTAAGCTCAACAGAACAAAGTACTCTGTTTCTATTTCCTTCCAACACCTCTTATGTGAGGTAGGAAATTCCGCTAGGAGAGTATCAGCGTGCGTTCCAAATTCCACAGAAGCACAGTTCGTGGTGTAAAACGACAGGCGTACCGAAGATGCAGAGGCCTCTTGGACATCCTCCAGCGTCCTTCCTTTAGGCAGTTCGCTATACCCAGAAGAGCGGGGAATAGAAAAACGTGAATCAGCGAAGGGCCCAGTGGGTTTTGTCTCTTTTGACATGCTAGACTCAGCCTGTACTAAGGCTGGAAGTCAACCGGGAAACAGCAGTGTGTTCCCAAAGGCTTTTTTGCCAATTTTGAAAGCTCCGTTCAAAAGGCGTGAAAGCAACCTGAAAAGCATTGTAAGGGCAGCTCTTGCAGTATATGCCAGCATGACTCAGCGTAGACCATGAGTTAGTTTTGTGGAAAGAAGCATTGTGCTTGCACTTCCTAGTTGCAAGCTCATCCTGCTCTGCTCTATAGCAAATGTGAAGCTCAATGTGAGCACTAGCCTCGAAGGAAGAGCTTGACTTGCCTTGCCTAAGTGAAAGAGTGCAACAGCTCCGTGAGCCCTAAATTGCTGTTCTGTGTCAGTTTACGGGGAAGAGGCTTTACCGTTCTCCTTGCCACCTCGTGTCAGCAACCGTTTCGGTTTCAGAACACTCTGTACCCCCACGGTGCTCTGGGCCCTGTTTGCAAAATCCAGCATCGCAGGCCTTTCAGAGTCGCTCTTTGTTTGCAGAGTAAGGTGCAGCACACGGCACTTTTCCTTGGGATGGTTTGATTTTCCGACCTCTAAACAGCTTCGGGAACACATTTCAAGAATCCCTAACTCGCCAAGGATGTGGTCGCCCTTGCCCTAGGTACGCTCAACAGAACAAAGAAATCTGTTTCTATTTCCTTCCAACATCTCTTATGTGAGGTTATAAATTCCCCTAGGAGATTTTCAGCGTGCATTCCAAATTCCACAGAAGCACAGTTCGTGGTGGAAAACGACAGGCGTAAGGAAGATGCAGAGGCCTCTTGGACATCCTCCATCGTCCTTCCTTTAGGCAGTTCGCTATACACAGAATAGCGGGGAATAGAAAAACGTGAATCAGCGAAGGGCCCAGTGGGTTCTGTCTCTTTTGACATGCTAGACTCAGCCTGTACTAAGGTTGGAAGTCAACTGGGAAACAGGAGTGTGATCCCAAAGGCTTTTTTGCCAATTTTGAAAGCTCCGTTCAAAAGGCATGAAAGCAACCTGAAAAGCATTGTAAGGGCAGCTCTTTCAGTATATGCCAGCATGACTCAGCGTAGACCATGAGTTAGTTTTGTGGAAAGAAGCATTGGCTTGCACTTCCTAGTTGCAAGCTCATCCTGCTCTGCTCTATAGCAAATGTGAATATCAATGTGAGCACTAGCCTCGAAGGAAGAGCTTGACTTGCCTTGCCTAAGTGAAAGAGTGCAACAGCTCCGTGAGCCCTAAATTGCTGGTCTGTGTCAGTTTACGGGGAAGAGGCTTTACCGTTCTCCTTGCCACGTCGTGTCAGCAACCGTTTCGGTTTCAGAACACTCTGTACCCCCACGGTGCTCTGGGCCCTGTATGCAAAATCCAGCATCGCAGGCCTTTCAGAGTCGCTCTGTGTTTGCAGAGTAAGGTGCAGCACACGGCACTTTTCCTTGGGACGGTTTGATTTTCTGACCTCTAAACAGCTTCAGGAACACAGTTCAAGAATCCCGAACAAGCCAAGGACGTGGTCGCCCTTGCCCTAGGTAAGCTCAACAGAACAAAGCACTCTGTTTCTATTTCCTTCCAACACCTCTTATGTGAGGTAAGAATTTCCCCTAGGAGATTATCAGCGTGCGTTCCAAATTCCACAGAAGCACAGTTCGTGGTGTAAAACGACAGGCGTACGGATGATGCAGAGGCCTCTTGGACATCCTCCAGCGTCCTTCATTTAGGCAGTTCGCTATACCCAGAATAGCGGGTATAGAAAAACGTGAATCAGCGAAGGGCCCAGTGGGTTAACTGTGCCTCTTTGGACTTGCTAGACTCAGCCTGTACTAAGGCTCGAAGTCAACAGCGAAACGGGAGTGTGATCCCAAAGGCTTTTTTGCCAATTTTGAAAGCTCCGTTCATAAGGGGTGAAAGAAACCTGAAAAGCATTGTAAGGGCAGCTCTTGCAGTATATGCCAGCATGACTCAGCGTAGACCATGAGTTAGTTTTGTGGAAAGAAGCATTGTGCTTTCACTTCCTAGTTGCAAGCTCATCCTACTCTGCTCTATAGCAAATGTGAAGCTCAATGTGAGCACTAGCCTCGAAGGAAGAGCTTGACTTGCCTTGCCTAAGTGAAAGAGTGCAACAGCTCCGTGAGCCCTAAATTGCTGTTCTGTGTCAGTTTACGTGGAAGAGGCTTTACCGTTCTCCTTGCCACCTCGTGTCAGCAACCGTTTCGGTTTCAGAACACTCTGTACCCCCACGGTGCTCTGGGCCCTGTATGCAAAATCCAGCATCGCAGGCCTTTCAGAGTCGCTCTGTGTTTGCAGAGAAAGGTGCAGCACACGGCACTTTTCCTTGGGACGGTTTGATTTTCGGACCTCTAAACAGCTTCGGGAACACAGTTCAAGAATCCCTAACTCGCCAAGGACGTGGTCACCCTTGCCCTAGGTAAGCTCAACAGAACAAAGTACTCTCTTTCTATTTCCTTCCAAAACCTCTTATGTGAGGTAAGAAATTCCCCTAGGAGATTATCAGGGTGCGTTCCAAAATCCACAGAAGCACAGTTCGTGGTGTAAAACGACAGGCGTACCGAAGATGCAGAGGCCTCTTGGACATCCTCCAGCGTCCTTCCTTTAGGCAGTTCGCTATACCCAGAATAGCGGGGAATAGAAAAACGTGAATCAGCGAAAGGCCCAGTGGGTTCTGTCTCTTTTGACATGCTAGACTCAGCCTGTACTAAGGCTGGAAGTCAACAGGGAAAGAGGAGTGTGATCCCCAAGGCTTTTTTGCCAATTTTGAAAGCTCCGTTCAAAAGGCTTGAAAGCAACCTGAAAAGCATTGTAAGGGCATCTCTTTCAGTGTATGCCAGCATGACTCAGCGTAGACCATGAGTTAGTTTTGTGGAAAGAAGCATTGTGCTTGCACTTCCTAGTTGCAAGCTCATCCTGCTCTGCTCTATAGCAAATGTGAAGCTCAATGTGAGCACTAGCCTCGAAGGAAGAGCTTGACTTGCCTTGCCTAAGTGAAAGAGTGCAACAGCTCCGTGAGCCCTAAATTGCTGCTCTGTGTCAGTTTACTAGGAAGAGGCTTTACCGTTCTCCTTGCCACCTCGTGGCAGCAACCGTTTCGGTTTCAGAACACTCTGTATCCCCACGGTGCTCTGGGCCCTGTATGCAAAATCGAGCATCGCAGGCCTTTCAGAGTCGCTCTGTGTTTGCAGAGAAAGGTTCAGCACACGGGACTTTTCCTTGGGACGGTTTGATTTTCTGACCTCTAAACAGCTTCGGGAACACAGTTCAAGAATCCCTAACTCGCCAAAGACGTTGTCGCCCATTCCCTAGGTAAGCTCAACAGAACAAAGTACTCTGTTTCTATTTCCTTCCAACACCTCTTATGTGAGGTAGGAAATTCCGCTAGGAGAGTATCAGCGTGCGTTCCAAATTCCACAGAAGCACAGTTCGTGGTGTAAAACGACAGGCGTACCGAAGATGCAGAGGCCTCTTGGACATCCTCCAGCGTCCTTCCTTTAGGCAGTTCGCTATACCCAGAAGAGCGGGGAATAGAAAAACGTGAATCAGCGAAGGGCCCAGTGGGTTCTGTCTCTTTTGACATGCTAGTCTCAGCCTGTACTAAGGCTGGAAGTCAACAGCGAAACGGGAGTGTGATCCCACAGGCTTTTTTGCCAATTTTGAAAGCTCCGTTCATAAGGCGTGAAAGCAACCTGAAAAGCATTGTAAGGGCAGATCTTTCAGTATATGCCAGCATGACTCAGCGTAGACCATGAGTTAGTTTCGTGGAAAGAAGCATTGTGCTTGCACTTCCTAGTTGCAAGCTCATCCTGCTCTGCTCTATAGCAAATGTGAAGCTCAATGTGAGCACTAGCCTCGAAGGAAGAGCTTGACTTGCCTTGCCTAAGTGAAAGAGTGCAACAGCTCCGTGAGCCCTAAATTGCTGTTCTGTGTCAGTTTACGGGGAAGAGGCTTTACCGTTCTCCTTGCCACCTCGTGTCAGCAACCGTTTCGGTTTCCGAACACTCTGTACCCCCACGGTGCTCTGGGCCCTGTATGCAAAATCCAGCATCGCAGGCCTTTCAGAGTCGCTCTGTGTTTGCAGAGAAAGGTGCAGCACACGGCACTTTTCCTTGGGACGGTTTGATTTTCCGACCTCTAAACAGCTTCGGGAACACAGTTCAAGAATCCCTAACTCGCCAATGACGTGGTCGCCCTTGCCCTAGGTAAGCTCAACAGAACAAAGCACTCTGTTTCTATTTCCTTCCAACACCTCTTATGTGAGGTAAGAAATTCCCCTAGGAGATTTTCAGCGTGCATTCCAAATTCCACAGAAGCACATTACGTGGTTTAAAACGACAGGCATAAGAAGATGCAGAGGCCTCTTGGACATCCTCCAGCGTCTTTCCTTTAGGCAGTTCGCTATACCCAGAATAGCGGGTATAGAAAAACGTGAATCAGCGAAGGGCCCAGTGGGTTAATTGTGCCTCTTTGGACTTGCTAGACTCAGCCTGTACTAAGGCTCGAAGTCAAGAGCGAAACGGGAGTGTGATCCCAAAGGCTTTTTTGCCAATTTTGAAAGCTCCGTTCATAACGCGTGAAAGCAACCTGAAAAGCATTGTAAGGGCAGCTCTTTCAGTATATGCCAGCATGACTCAGCGTAGACCATGAGTTAGTTTTGTGGAAAGAAGCATTGTGCTTGCACTTCCTAGTTGCAAGCTCATCCTGCTCTGCTCTATAGCAAATGTGAAGCTCAATGTGAGCACTAGCCTCGAAGGAAGAGCTTGACTTGCCTTGCCTAAGTGAAAGAGTGCAACAGCTCCGTGAGCCCTAAATTGCTGTTCTATGTCAGTTTACGGGGAAGAGGCTTTACCGTTCTCCTTGCCACCTCGTGTCAGCAACCGTTTCGCTTTCAGAACACTCTGTACTCCCACGGTGCTCTGGGCCCTTTATGCAAAATCCAGCATCGCAGGCCTTTCAGAGTCGCTCTGTGTTTGCAGAGAAAGGTGCAGCACACGGCACTTTTCCTTGGGACGGTTTGATTTTCCGACCTCTAAACAGCTTCGGGAACACAGTTCAAGAATCCCTAACTCGCCAAGGACGTGGTCGCCCTTGCCCTAGGTAAGCTCAACAAAACAAAGCACTCTGTTTCTATTTCCTTCCAACACCTCTTATGTGAGGTAAGAAATTCCCCTAGGAGATTTTCAGCGTGCATTCCAAATTCCAGAGAAGCACAGTTCATGGTGTAAAACGATAGGCGTAAGGAAGATGCAGAGGCCTCTTGGACATCCTCCAGCGTCTTTCCTTTAGGCAGTTCGCTATACCCAGAATAGCGGGTATAGAAAAACGTGAATCAGCGAAGGGCCCAGTGGGTTAATTGTGCCTCTTTGGACTTGCTAGACTCAGCCTGCACTAAGGCTCGAAGTCAACAGCGAAACGGGAATGTGATCCCAAAGGCTTTTTTGCCAATTTTGATAGCTCCGTTCATAAGGCGTGAAAGCAACCTGAAAAGCATTGTAAGGGCAGCTCTTTCAGTATATGCCAGCATGACTCAGCGTAGACCATGAGTTAGTTTTGTGGAAAGAAGCATTGTGCTTGCACTTCCTAGTTGCAAGCTCATCCTGCTCTGCTCTATAGCAAATGTGAAGCTCAATGTGAGCACTAGCCTCGAAGGAAGAGCTTCACTTGCCTTGCCTAAGTGAAAGAGTGCAACAGCTCCGTGAGCCATAAATTGCTGTTCTGTGTCAGTTGACGGGGAAGAGGCTTTACCGTTCTCCTTGCCACCTCGTGTCAGCAACCGTTTCGGTTTCAGAACACTCTGTACCCCCACGGTGCTCTGGGCCCTGTATGCAAAATCCAGCATAGCAGGCCTTTCAGAGTCGCTCTGTGTTTGCAGAGAAAGGTGCAGCACACGGCACTTTTCCTAGGGACGGTTTGATTTTCCGACCTCTAAACAGCTTCGGGAACACAGTTCAAGAATCCCTAACTCGCCAAGGACGTGGTCGCCCTTGCCCTAGGTAAGCTCAACAGAACAAAGCACTCTGTTTCTATTTCCTTCCAACACCTCTTATGTGAGGTAAGAAATTCCCCAAGAGATTTTCAGCGTGCATTCCAAATTCCACAAAAGCACAGTTCATGGTGTAAAACGACAGGCATAAGGAAGATGCAGAGGCCTCTTGGACATCCTCCAGCGTCTTTCCTTTAGGCAGTTCGCTATACCCAGAATAGCGGGTATAGAAAAACGTGAATCAGCAAAGGGCCCAGTGGGTTAATTGTGCCTCTTTGGACTTGCTAGACTCAGCCTGTACTAAGGCTCGAAGTCAACAGCGAAACGGGAGTGTGATCCCAAAGGCTTTTTTGCCAATTTTGAAAGCTCCGTTCATAAGGCGTGAAAGCAACCTGAAAAGCATTGTAAGGGCAGCTCTTGCAGTATATGCCAGCATGACTCAGCGTATACCATGAGTTAGTTTTGTGGAAAGAAGCATTGTGCTTGCACTTCCTAGTTGCAAGCTCATCCTGCTCTGCCTTATAGCAAATGTGAAGCTCAATGTGAGCACTAGCCTCGAAGGAAGAGCTTGAATTGCCTTGCCTAAGTGAAAGAGTGCAACAGCTCCGTGAGCCCTAAATTGCTGTTCTGTGTCAGTTTACGGGGAAGAGGTTTTACCGTTCTCCTTGCCACCTCGTGTCAGCAACCGTTTCGGTTTCAGAACACTCTGTACCCCCACGGTGCTCTGGGCCCTGTATGCAAAATCCAGCATCGCAGGCCTTTCAGAGTCGCTCTGTGTTTGCAGAGAAAGGTGCAGCACACGGCACTTTTCCTTGGGACGGTTTGATTTTCCGACCTCTAAACAGCTTCGGGAACACAGTTCAAGAATCCCTAACTCGCCAAGGACGTGGTCACCCTTTCCCTAGGTAAGCGCAACAGAACGAAGTACTCTGTTTCTATTTCCTTCCAACACCTCTTATGTGAGTTAAGATATTCCCCTAGGAGTGTATCAGCGTGCGTTCCTAATTCCACAGAAGCACAGTTCGTGGTGGAAAATGACAGGCGTAAGGAAGATGCAGAGGCCTCTTGGACATCCTCCAGCGTCCTTCCTTTAGGCAGTTCGCTATACCCAGAATAGCGGGGAATAGAAAAACGTGAATCAGCGAAAGTCCCAGTGGGTTCTGTCTCTTTTGACATGCTAGTCTCAGCCTCTACTAAGGCTGGAAGTCAACAGGGAAACAGGAGTGTGTTCCCAAAGGCTTTTTTGCCAATTTTGAAAGCTCCGTTCAAAAGGCGTGAAAGCAACCTGAAAAGCATTGTAAGGGCAGCTCTTTCAGTATATGCCAGCATGACTCAGCGTAGACCATGAGTTAGTTTTGTGGACAGAAGCATTGTGCTTGCACTTCCTAGTTGCAAACTCATCCTGCTCTGCTCTATAGCAAATGTGAAGCTCAATGTGAGCACTAGCCTCGAAGGAAGAGCTTGACTTGCCTTGCCTTATTGAAAGAGTGCAACAGCTCCGTGAGCCCTAAATTGCTGTTCTGTGTCAGTGTACGGGGAAGAGGCTTTACCGTTCTCCTTGGCACCTCGTGTCAGCAACCGTTTCGGTTTAATAACACTCTGTACCCCCACGGTGCTCTGGGCCCTGTATGCAAAATCGAGCATCGCAGGCCTTTCAGAGTCGCTCTGTGCTTGCAGAGAAAGGTGCAGCACACGGCACTTTTCCTTGGGACGGTTTGATTTTCCAACCTCTAAACAGCTTCGGGAACACAGTTCAAGAATCCCTAACTCGCCAAGGACGTGGTCGCCCTTGCCCTAGGTAAGCTCAACAGAACAAAGCACTCTGTTTCTATTTCCTTCCAACACCTCTTATGTGAGGTAAGAAATTCCCCTAGGAGATTTACAGCGTGCATTCCAAATTCCACAGAAGCACAGTTCATGGTGTAAAACGACAGGCGTACGGAAGATGCAGAGGCCTCTTGGACATCCTCCAGCGTCCTTCCTTTAGGCAGTTCGCTATACCCAGAAGAGCGGGGAATAGAAAAACGTGAATCAGCGAAGGGCCCAGTGGGTTTTGTCTCTTTTGACATGCTAGTCTCAGCCTGTACTAAGGCTGGAAGTCAACAGGGAAACAGGAGTGTGTTCCCAAAGGCTTTTTTGGCAATTTTGAAAGCTCCGTTCAAAAGGCGTGAAAGCAACCTGAAAAGCATTGTAAGGGCAGCTCTTTCAGTATATGCCAGCATGACTCAGCGTAGACCATGAGTTAGTTTTGTGGAAAGAAGCATTGTGCTTGCACTTCCTAGTTGCAAGCTCATCCTGCTCTGCTCTATAGCAAATGTGAAGCTCAATGTGAGCACTAGCCTCGAAGGAAGAGCTTGACTTGCCTTGCCTAAGTGAAAGAGTGCAACAGCTCCGTGAGCCCTAAATTGCTGTTCTGTGTCAGTTTACGGGGAAGAGGCTTTACCGTTCTCCTTGCCACCTCGTGTCAGCAACCGTTTCGGTTTCAGAACACTCTGTACCCCCACGGTGCTCTGGGCCCTGTATGCAAAATCCAGCATCGCAGGCCTTTCAGAGTCGCTCTGTGTTTGCAGAGAAAGGTGCAGCACACGGCACTTTTCCTAGGGACGGTTTGATTTTCCGACCTCTAAACAGCTTCGGGAACACAGTTCAAGAATCCCTAACTCGCCAAGGACGTGGTCGCCCTTGCCCTAGGTAAGCTCAACAGAACAAAGCACTGTGTTTCTAATTCCTTCCAACACCTCTTATGTGAGGTAAGAAATTCCCCTAGGAGATTTTCTGCGTGCATTCCAAATTCCACAGAAGCACAGTTCATGGTGTAAAACGACAGGCGTAAGGAAGATGCAGAGGCCTCTTGGACATCCTCCAGCGTCTTTGCTTTAGGCAGTTCGCGATACCCAGAATAGCGGGTATAGAAAAACGTGAATCAGCGAAGGGCCCAGTGGGTTAATTGTGCCTCTTTGGACTTGCTAGACTCAGCCTGTACTAAGGCTCGAAGTCAACAGTGAAACGGGAGTGTGATCCCAAAGGCTTTTTTGCCAATTTTGAAAGCTCCGTTCATAAGGCGTGAAAGCAACCTGAAAAGCATTGTAAGGGCAGCTCTTTCAGTATATGCCAGCATGACTCAGCGTAGACCATGAGTTAGTTTTGTGGAAAGAAGCATTGTGCTTGCACTTCCTAGTTGCAAGCTCATCCTGCTCTGCTCTATAGCAAATGTGAAGCTCAATGTGAGCACTAGCCTCGAAGGAAGAGCTTGACTTGCCTTGCCTAAGTGAAAGAGTGCAACAGCTCCGTGAGCTCTAAATTAGTGTTCTGTGTCAGTTTACGGGGAAGAGGCTTTACCGTTCTCCTTGCCACCTCGTGTCAGCAACCGTTTCGGTTTCAGAACACTCTGTACCCCCACGGTGCTCTGGGCCCTGTATGCAAAATCGAGCATCGCAGGCCTTTCAGAGTCGCTCTGTGTTTGCAGAGAAAGGTGCAGCACACGGCACTTTTCCTTGGGACGGTTTGATTTTCCGACCTCTAAACAGCTTCGGGAACACAGTTCAAGAATCCCTAAATCGCCAAGGACGTGGTCGCCCTTGCCCTAGGTAAGCTCAACAGAACAAAGTACTCTGTTTCTATTTCCTTCCAACACCACTTATGTGAGGCAAGAAATTCCCCTAGGAGTGTATCAGCGTGCGTTCCAAATTCCACAGAAGCACAGTTGGTGGTGTAAAACGACAGGCGTACGCAAGATGCAGAGGCCTCTTAGACATCCTCCAGAGTCCTTCCTTTAGGCAGTTCGCTATACCCAGAAGAGCGGGGAATAGAAAAACGTGAATCAGCGAAGGGCCCAGTGGGTTGTGTCTCTTTTGACATGCTAGTCTCAGCCTGTACTAAGGCTGGAAGTCAACAGGGAAACAGGAGTGTGTTCCCAAAGTCTTTTTTGCCAATTTTGAAAGCTCCGTTCAAAAGACGTGAAAGCAAGCTGAAAAGCATTGTAAGGGCAGCTCTTTCAGTATATGCCAGCATGACTCAGCGTAGACCATGAGTTAGTTTTGTGGAAAGAAGCATTGTGCTTGCACTTCCTAGTTGCAAGCTCATCCTGCTCTGCTCTATAGCAAATGTGAAGCTCAATGTGAGCACTAGCCTCGAAGGAAGAGCTTGACTTGCCTTGCCTAAGTGAAAGAGTGCAACAGCTCCGTGAGCCCTAAATTGCTGTTCTGTGTCAGTTTACCGGGAAGAGGCTTTACTGTTCTCCTTGCCACCTCGTGTCAGCAACCGTTTCGGTTTCAGAACACTCTGTACCCCCACGGTGCTCTGGGCCCTGTATGCAAAATCCAGCATCGCAGGCCTTTCAGAGTCGCTCTGTGTTTGCAGAGTAAGGTGCAGCACACGGCACTTTTCCTTGTGCCGGTTTGATTTTCTGACTTCTAAAGAGCTTCGGGAACACAGTTCAAGAATCCCAAACTCGCCAAGGACGTTGTCGCCCTTGCCTTAGGTAAGCTCAACAGAACAAAGTAGTCTGTTTCTATTTCCATCCAACACCTCTTATGTCAGGTAGGAAATTCCCCTAGGAGAGTATCAGCGTGCGTTCCAAATTCCACAGAAGCACAGTTCGTGGTGTAAAACGACAGGCGTACGGAAGATACAGAGGCCTCTTGGACATCCTCCAGCGTCCTTCCTTTAGGCAGTTCGCTATACCCAGAAGAGCGGGGAATAGAAAAACGTGAATCAGCGAAGGGCCCAGTGGGTTGTGTCTCTTTTTACATGCTAGACTCAGCCTGTACTAAGGCTGGAAGTCAACAGGGAAACGGGAGTGTGTTCCCAAAGGCTTTTTTGCCAATTTTGAAAGCTCCGTTCAAAAGGCGTGAAAGCAACCTGAAAAGCATTGTAAGGGCAGCTCTTGCAGTATATGCCAGCATGACTCAGCGTAGACCATGAGTTAGTTTTGTGGAAAGAAGCATTGTGCTTGCACTTCCTAGTTGCAAGCTCATCCTGCTCTGCTCTATAGCAAATGTGAAGCTCAATGTGAGCACTAGCCTCGAAGGAAGAGCTTGACTTGCCTTGCCTAAGTGAAAGAGTGCAACAGCTCCCTGAGCCCTAAATTGCTGTTCTGTGTCAGTTTACGGGGAAGAGGCTTTACTGTTCTCCTTGCCACCTCGTGTCAGCAACCGTTTAGGTTTCAGCACACTCTGTACCCCCACGGTGCTCTGGGCCCTGTATGCAAAATCCAGCATCGCAGGCCTTTCAGAGTCGCTCTGTGTTTGCAGAGAAAGGTGCAGCACACGGCACTTTTACTTGGGACGGTTTGATTTTCCGACCTCTAAACAGCTTCGGGAACACATTTCAAGAATCCCTAACTCGCCAAGGACATGGTCGCCCTTGCCCTAGGTAAGCTCAACAGAACAAAGCACTCTGTTTCTATTTCCTTCCAACACCTCTTATGTGAGGTAAGAAATTCCCCTAGGAGATTTTCAGCGTGCATTCCAAATTCCACATAAGCACAGTTCATGGTGTAAAACGAAAGGCGTAAAGAAGATGCAGAGGCCTCTTGGACATCCTCCAGCGTCCTTCCTTTAGGCAGTTCGCTATACCTAGAATAGCGGGTATAGAAAAACGTGAATCAGCGAAGGGCCCAGTGGGTTAATTGTGCCTCTTTGGACTTGCTAGACTCAGCCTGTACTAAGGCTGGAAGTCAACAGGGAAACAGGAGTGTGTTCCCAAAGGCTTTTTTGCCAATTTTGAAAGCTCCGTTCAAAAGGCGTGAAAGCAACCTGAAAAGCATTGTAAGGGCAGCTCTTTCAGTATATGCCAGCATGACTCAGCGTAGACCATGAGTTAGTTTTGTGGAAAGAAGCATTGTGCTTGCACTTCCTAGTTGCAAGCTCATCCTGCTCTGCTCTATAGCAAATGTGAAGCTCAATGTGAGCACTAGCCTCGAAGGAAGAGCTTGACTTGCCTTGCCTAAGTGAAAGAGTGCAACAGCTCCGTGAGCCCTAAATTGCTGTTCTGTGTCAGTTTACGGGGAAGAGGCTTTACCGTTCTCCTTGCCACCTCGTGTCAGCAACCGTTTCGGTTTCAGAACACTCTGTACCCCAACGGTGCTCTGGGCCCTGTATGCAAAATCGAGCATCGCAGGCCTTTCAGAGTCGCACTGTGTTTGAAGGGAAAGGTGCAGCACACTGCACTTTTCCTTGGGACGGTTTGATTTTCTGACCTCTAAACAGCTTCGGGAACACAGTTCAAGAATCCCTAACTCGCCAAGGACGTTGTCGCCCTTTCCCTAGGTAAGCTCAACAGAACAAAGTACTCTGTTTCTATTTCCTTCCAACACCTCTTATGTCAGGTAGGAAATTCCCCTAGGAGAGTATCAGCGTGCGTTCCAAATTCCACAGAAGCACAGTTCGTGGTGTAAAACGACAGGCGTACGGAAGGTGCAGAGGCCTCTTGGACATCCTCCAGCGTCTTTCCTTTAGGCAGTTCGCTATACCCAGAATAGCGGGTATAGAAAAAAGTGAATCAACGAAGGGCCCAGTGGGTTAATTGTGCCTCTTTGGACTTGCTAGACTCAGCCTGCACTAAGGCTCGAAGTCAACAGCGAAACGGGAGTGTGATCCCAAAGGCTTTTTTGCCAATTTTGAAAGCTCCGTTCATAAGGCGTGAAAGCAACCTGAAAAGCATTGTAAGGGCAGCTCTTTCAGTATATGCCAGCATGACTCAGCGTAGACCATGAGTTAGTTTTGTGGAAAGAAGCATTGTGCTTGCACTTCCTAGTTGCAAGCTCATCCTGCTCTGCTCTATAGCAAATGTGAAGCTCAATGTGAGCACTAGCCTCGAAGGAAGAGCTTGACTTGCCTTGCCTAAGTGAAAGAGTGCAACAGCTCCGTGAGCCCTAAATTGCTGTTCTGTGTCAGATTACGGGGAAGAGGCTTTACCGTTCTCCTTGCCACCTCGTGTCAGCAACCGTTTCGGTTTCAGAACACTCTGTACCCCCACGGTGCTCTGGGCCCTGTATGCAAAATCGAGCATCGCAGGCCTTTCAGAGTCGCTCTGTGTTTGCAGAGAAAGGTGCAGCACACGGCACTTTTCCTTGGGACGGTTTGATTTTCCGACCTCTAAACAGCTTCGGGAACACAGTTCAAGAATCCCTAACTCGCCAAGGACGTGGTCACCCTTTCCCTAGGTAAGCTCAACAGAACGAAGTAATCTGTTTCTATTTCCTTCCAACACCTCTTATGTGAGGTAAGAAATTCCCCTAGGAGTGTATCAGCGTGCGTTCCAAATTCCACAGAAGCACAGTTCGTGGTGGAAAATGACAGGCGTAAGGAAGATGCAGAGGTCTCTTGGACATCCTCCAGCGTCCTTCCTTTAGGCAGTTCGCTATACCCAGAATAGCGGGGAATAGAGAAACGTGAATCAGCGAAAGGCCCAGTGGGTTCTGTCTCTTTTGACATGCTGGAATCAGCCTGTACTAAGGCTGTAAGTCAACCGGGAAACAGGAGTGTGATCCCCAATGCTTTTTTGCCAATTTTGAAAGCTCCGTTCAAAAGGCGTGAAAGTAACCTGAAAAGCATTGTAAAGGCAGCTCTTGCAGTATATGCCAGCATGACTCAGCGTAGACCATGAGTTAGTTTTGTGGAAAGAAGCATTGTGCTTGCACTTCCTAGTTGCAAGCTCATCCTGCTCTGCTCTATAGCAAATGTGAAGCTCAATGTGAGCACTAGTCTCGAAGGAAGAGCTTAACTTGCCTTGCCTAAGTGAAAGAGTGCAACAGCTCCGTGAACCCTAAAGTGCTGTTCTGTGTCAGTTGACGGGGAAGAGGCTTTACCGTTCTCCTTGCCACCTCGTGTCAGCAACCGTTTCGGTTTCAGAACACTCTGTACCCCAACGGTGCTCTGGGCCCTGTATGCAAAATCGAGCATCGCAGGCCTTTCAGAGTCGCTCTGTGTTTGAAGAGAAAGGTGCAGCACACTGCACTTTTCCTTGGGACGGTTTGATTTTCTGACCTCTAAACAGCTTCGGGAACACAGTTCAAGAATCCCTAACTCGCCAAGGACGTTGTCGCCCTTTCCCTGGGTAAGCTCAACAGAACAAAGTACTCTGTTTCTATTTGCTTCCAACACCTCTTATGTGAGGTAGGAAATTCCCCTAGGAGAGTATCAGCGTGCGTTCCAAATTCCACAGAAGCACAGTTCGTGGTGTAAAACGACAGGCGTACGGAAGATGCAGAGGCCTCTTGGACATCCTCCAGCATCCTTCCCTTAGGCAGTTCGCTATACCCAAAAGAGCGGGGAATAGGAAACCGTGAATTAGCGAAGGGCACAGTGGGTTGTGTCTCTTTTGACATGCTAGTCTCAGCCTGTACTAAGGCTGGAAGTCAACAGGGAAACAGGAGTGTGTTCCCAAAGCTTTTTTGCCAATTATGAAAGCTCCGTTCAAAAGGCGTGAAAGCAACCTGAAAAGCATTGTAAGGGCAGCTCTTTCAGTATATGCCAGCATGACTCAGCGTACACCATGAGTTACTTTTGTGGAAAGAAGCATTGTGCTTGCACTTCCTAGTTGCAAGCTCATCCTGCTCTGCTCTATAGCAAATGTGAAGCTCAATGTGAGCACTAGCCTCGCAGGAAGAGCTTGACTTGCCTTGCCTAAGGGAAAGAGTGCAACAGCTCCGTGAGCCCTAAATTGCTGTTCTGTGTCAGTTGACAGGGAAGAGGCTTTACCGTTCCCCTTGCCACCTCGTGTCAGCAACCGTTTCGGTTTCAGAGCACTCTGTACCCCCACGGTGCTCTGGGCCCTGTATGCAAAATCCAGCATCGCAGCCCTTTCAGAGTCGCTCTGTGTTTGCAGATAAAGGTGCAGCACACGGCACTTTTCCTAGGGACGGTTTGATTTTCCGACCTCTAAACAGCTTCGGGAACACAGTTCAAGAATCCCTAACTCGCCAAGGACGTGGTCGCCCTTTCCCTAGGTAAGCTCAACAGAACAAAGAACTCTGTTTCTATTTCCTTCCAACACCACTTATGTGAGGTAAGAAATTCCCCTAGCAGATTATCAGCGTGCGTTCCAAATTCCACAGAAGCACAGTTCGTGGTGGAAAACGACAGGCGTAAGGAAGATGCAGAGGCCTCTTGGACATCCTCCATCGTCCTTCCAGTAGGCGGTTCGCTATACCGAGAAGACCGGGGAATAGAAAAACGTGAATCAGCGAAGGGCCCAGTGGGTTGTGTCTCTTTTGACATGCTAGTCTCAGCCTGTACTAAGGCTCGAAGTCAACAGCGAAACAGGAGTGTGATCCCCAAGGCTTTTTTGCCAATTTTGAAAGCTCCGTTCATAAGGCGTGAAAGCAACCTGAAAAGCATTGTAAGGGCAGCTCTTTCAGTATATGCCAGCATGACTCAGCGTAGACCATGAGTTAGTTTTGTGGAAAGAAGCATTGTGCTTGCACTTCCTAGTTGCAAGCTCATCCTGCTCTGCTCTATAGCAAATGTGAAGCTCAATGTGAGCACTAGCCTCGAAGGAAGAGCTTGACTTGCCTTGCCTAAGTGAAAGAGTTCAACAGCTCCGTGAGCCCTAAATTGCTGTTCTGTGTCAGTTGACGGGGAAGAGGCTTTACCGTTCTCCTTGCGACCTCGTGTCAGCAACCGTTTCGGTTTCAGAACACTCTGTACCCCAACGGTGCTCTGGGCCCTGTATGCAAAATCGAGCATCGCAGGCCTTTCAGAGTCGCACTGTGTTTGAAGGGAAAGGTGCAGCACACTGCACTTTTCCTTGGGACGGTTTGATTTTCTGACCTCTAAACAGCTTCGGGAACACAGTTCAAGAATCCCTAACTCGCCAAGGACGTTGTCGCCCTTTCCCTAGGTAAGCTCAACAGAACAAAGTACTCTGTTTCTATTTCCTTCCAACACCTCTTATGTGAGGTAGGAAATTCCCCTAGGAGAGTATCAGCGTGCGTTCCAAATTCCACAGAAGCAGAGTTCGTGGTGTAAAACGACAGTCGTACGGAAGATGCAGAGGCCTCTTGGACATCCTCCAGCGTCCTTCCTTTAGGCAGTTCGCTATACCCAGAAGAGCGGGGAATAGAAAAACGTGAATCAGCGAAGGGCCCAGTGGGTTGTGTCTCTTTTGACATGCTAGTCTCAGCCTGTACTAAGGCTGGAAGTCAACAGGGAAACAGGAGTGTGTTCCCAAAGGCTTTTTTGCCAATTTTGAAAGCTCCGTTCAAAAGGCGTGAAAGCAACCTGAAAAGCATTGTAAGGGCAGCTCTTTCAGTATATGCCAGCATGACTCAGCGTAGACCATGAGTTAGTTTTGTGGAAAGAAGCATTGTGCTTGCACTTCCTAGTTGCAAGCTCATCCTGCTCTGCTCTATAGCAAATGTGAAGCTCAATGTGAGCACTAGCCTCGAAGGAAGAGCTTGACTTGCCTTGCCTAAGTGAAAGAGTGCAACAGCTCCCTGAGCCCTAAATTGCTGTTCTGTGTCAGTTTACGGGGAACAGGCTTTACTGTTCTCCTTGCCACCTCGTGTCAGCAACCGTTTAGGTTTCAGCACACTCTGTACCCCCACGGTGCTCTGGGCCCTGTATGCAAAATCCAGCATCGCAGGCCTTTCAGAGTCGCTCTGTGTTTGCAGAGAAAGGTGCAGCACACGGCACTTTTACTTGGGACGGTTTGATTTTCCGACCTCTAAACAGCTTCGGGAACACATTTCAAGAATCCCTAACTCGCCAAGGACATGGTCGCCCTTGCCTTAGGTAAGCTCAACAGAACAAAGCACTCTGTTTCTATTTCCTTCCAACACCTCTTATGTGAGGTAAGAAATTCCCCTAGCAGATTTTCAGCGTGCATTCCAAATTCCACATAAGCACAGTTCATGGTGTAAAACGAAAGGCGTAAAGAAGATGCAGAGGCCTCTTGGACATCCTCCAGCGTCCTTCCTTTAGGCAGTTCGCTATACCTAGAATAGCGGGTATAGAAAAACGTGAATCAGCGAAGGGCCCAGTGGGTTAATTGTGCCTCTTTGGACTTGCTAGACTCAGCCTGTACTAAGGCTGGAAGTCAACAGGGAAACAGGAGTGTGTTCCCAAAGGCTTTTTTGCCAATTTTGAAAGCTCCGTTCAAAAGGCGTGAAAGCAACCTGAAAAGCATTGTAAGGGCAGCTCTTTCAGTATATGCCAGCATGACTCAGCGTAGACCATGAGTTAGTTTTGTGGAAAGAAGCATTGTGCTTGCACTTCCTAGTTGCAAGCTCATCCTGCTCTGCTCTATAGCAAATTTGAAGCTCAATGTGAGCACTAGCCTCGAAGGAAGAGCTTGACTTGCTTTGCCTAAGTGAAAGAGTGCAACAGCTCCCTGAGCCCTAAATTGCTGTTCTGTGTCAGTTTACGGGGAAGAGGCTTTACTGTTCTCCTTGCCACCTCGTGTCAGCAACCGTTTAGGTTTCAGCACACTCTGTACCCCCACGGTGCTCTGGGCCCTGTATGCAAAATCCAGCATCGCAGGCCTTTCAGAGTCGCTCTGTGTTTGCAGAGAAAGGTGCAGCACACGGCACTTTTACTTGGGACGGTTTGATTTTCCGACCTCTAAACAGCTTCGGGAACACATTTCAAGAATCCCTAACTCGCCAAGGACATGGTCGCCCTTGCCCTAGGTAAGCTCAACAGAACAAAGCACTCTGTTTCTATTTCCTTCCAACACCTCTTATGTGAGGTAAGAAATTCCCCTAGGAGATTTTCAGCGTGCATTCCAAATTCCACATAAGCACAGTTCATGGTGTAAAATGAAAGGCGTAAAGAAGATGCAGAGGCCTCTTGGACATCCTCCAGCGTCCTTCCTTTAGGCAGTTCGCTATACCTAGAATAGCGGGTATAGAAAAACGTGAATCAGCGAAGGGCCCAGTGGGTTAATTGTGCCTCTTTGGACTTGCTAGACTCAGCCTGTACTAAGGCTGGAAGTCAACAGGGAAACAGGAGTGTGTTCCCAAAGGCTTTTTTGCCAATTTTGAAAGCTCCGTTCAAAAGGCGTGAAAGCAACCTGAAAAGCATTGTAAGGGCAGCTCTTTCAGTATATGCCAGCATGACTCAGCGTAGACCATGAGTTAGTTTTGTGGAAAGAAGCATTGTGCTTGCACTTCCTAGTTGCAAGCTCATCCTGCTCTGCTCTATAGCAAATGTGAAGCTCAATGTGAGCACTAGCCTCGAAGGAAGAGCTTGACTTGCCTTGCCTAAGTGAAAGAGTGCAACAGCTCCGTGAGCCCTAAATTGCTGTTCTGTGTCAGTTTACGGGGAAGAGGCTTTACCGTTCTCCTTGCCACCTCGTGTCAGCAACCGTTTCGGTTTCAGAACACTCTGTACCCCAACGGTGCTCTGGGCCCTGTATGCAAAATCGAGCATCGCAGGCCTTTCAGAGTCGCACTGTGTTTGAAGGGAAAGGTGCAGCACACTGCACTTTTCCTTGGGACGGTTTGATTTTCTGACTTCTAAACAGCTTCGGGAACACAGTTCAAGAATCCCTAACTCGCCAAGGACGTTGTCGCCCTTTCCCTAGGTAAGCTCAACAGAACAAAGTACTCTGTTTCTATTTCCTTCCAACACCTCTTATGTGAGGTAGGAAATTCCCCTAGGAGAGTATCAGCGTGCGTTCCAAATTCCACAGAAACACAGTTCGTGGTGTAAAACGACAGGCGTACGGATGATGCAGAGGCCTCTTGGACATCCTCCAGCGTCTTTCCTTTAGGCAGTTCGCTATACCCAGAATAGCGGGTATAGAAAAACGTGAATCAACGAAGGGCCCAGTGGGTTAATTGTGCCTCTTTGGACTTGCTAGACTCAGCCTGCACTAAGGCTCGAAGTCAACAGCGAAACGGGAGTGTGATCCCAAAGGCTTTTTTGCCAATTTTGAAAGCTCCGTTCATAAGGCGTGAAAGCAACCTGAAAAGCATTGTAAGGGCAGCTCTTTCAGTATATGCCAGCATGACTCAGCGTAGACCATGAGTTAGTTTTGTGGAAAGAAGCATTGTGCTTGCACTTCCTAGTTGCAAGCTCATCCTGCTCTGCTCTATAGCAAATGTGAAGCTCAATGTGAGCACTAGCCTCGAAGGAAGAGCTTGACTTGCCTTGCCTAAGTGAAAGAGTGCAACAGCTCCGTGAGCCCTAAATTGCTGTTCTGTGTCAGATTACGGGGAAGAGGCTTTACCGTTCTCCTTGCCACCTCGTGTCAGCAACCGTTTCGGTTTCAGAACACTCTGTACCCCCACGGTGCTCTGGGCCCTGTATGCAAAATCGAGCATCGCAGGCCTTTCAGAGTCGCTCTGTGTTTGCAGATAAAGGTGCAGCACACGGCACTTTTCCTAGGGACGGTTTGATTTTCCGACCTCTAAACAGCTTCGGGAACACACTTCAAGAATCCCTAACTCGCCAAGGACGTGGTCGCCCTTTCCCTAGGTAAGCTCAACAGAACAAAAAACTCTGTTTCTATTTCCTTCCAACACCACTTATGTGAGGTAAGAAATTCCCCTAGCAGATTATCAGCGTGCGTTCCAAATTCCACACAAGCACAGTTCGTGGTGGAAAACGACAGGCGTAAGGAAGATGCAGAGGCCTCTTGGACATCCTCCATCATCCTTCCAGTAGGCGGTTCGCTATACCGAGAAGACCGGGGAATAGAAAAACGTGAATCAGCGAAGGGCCCAGTGGGTTGTGTCTCTTTTGACATGCTAGTCTCAGCCTGTACTAAGGCTGGAAGTCAACCGGGAAACAGGAGTGTGATCCCCAAGGCTTTTTTGCCAATTTTGAAAGCTCCGTTCATAAGGCGTGAAAGCAACCTGAAAAGCATTGTAAGGGCAGCTCTTTCAGTATATGCCAGCATGACTCAGCGTAGACCATGAGTTAGTTTTGTGGAAAGAAGCATTTTGCTTGCACTTCCTAGTTGCAAGCTCATCCTGCTCTGCTCTATAGCAAATGTGAAGCTCAATGTGAGCACTAGCCTCGAAGGAAGAGCTTGACTTGCCTTGCCTAAGTGAAAGAGTTCAACAGCTCCGTGAGCCCTAAATTGCTGTTCTGTGTCAGTTGACGGGGAAGAGGCTTTACCGTTCTCCTTGCGACCTCGTGTCAGCAACCGTTTCGGTTTCAGAACACTCTGTACCCCAACGGTGCTCTGGGCCCTGTATGCAAAATCGAGCATCGCAGGCCTTTCAGAGTCGCACTGTGTTTGAAGGGAAAGGTGCAGCACACTGCACTTTTCCTTGGGACGGTTTGATTTTCTGACCTCTAAACAGCTTCGGGAACACAGTTCAAGAATCCCTAACTCGCCAAGGACGTTGTCGCCCTTGCCCTAGGTAAGCTCAACAGAACAAAGTACTCTGTTTCTATTTCCTTCCAACACCTCTTATGTGAGGTAGGAAATTCCCCTAGGAGAGTATCAGCGTGCGTTCCAAATTCCACAGAAGCAGAGTTCGTGGTGTAAAACGACAGTCGTACGGAAGATGCAGAGGCCTCTTGGACATCCTCCAGCGTCCTTCCTTTAGGCAGTTCGCTATACCCAGAAGAGCGGGGAATAGAAAAACGTGAATCAGCGAAGGGCCCAGTGGGTTGTGTCTCTTTTGACATGCTAGTCTCAGCCTGTACTAAGGCTGGAAGTCAACAGGGAAACAGGAGTGTGTTCCCAAAGGCTTTTTTGCCAATTTTGAAAGCTCCGTTCAAAAGGCGTGAAAGCAACCTGAAAAGCATTGTAAGGGCAGCTCTTTCAGTATATGCCAGCATGACTCAGCGTAGACCATGAGTTAGTTTTGTGGAAAGTAGCATTGTGCTTGCACTTCCTAGTTGCAAGCTCATCCTGCTCTGCTCTATAGCAAATGTGAAGCTCAATGTGAGCACTAGCCTCGAAGGAAGAGCTTGACTTGCCTTGCCTAAGTGAAAGAGTGCAAAAGCTCCGTGAGCCCTAAATTGCTGTTCTGTGTCAGTTTACGGGGAAGAGGCTTTACCGTTCTCCTTGCCACATCGTGTCAGCAACCGTTTCGGTTTCAGAACACTCTGTACCCCCACGGTGCTCTGGGCCCTGTATGCAAAATCGAGCATCGCAGGCCTTTCAGAGTCGCTCTGTGTTTGCAGAGAAAGGTGCAGCACACGGCACTTTTCCTTGGGACGGTTTGATTTTCCGACCTCTAAACAGCTTCGGGAACACAGTTCAGGAATCCCTAACTCGCCAAGGACGTGGTCGCCCTTGCCCGAAATAAGCTCAACAGAACAAAGCACTCTGTTTCTATTTCCTTCCAACACCTCTATGTGAGCTAAGAAATTCCCCTAGGAGATTTTCAGCGTGCATTCCAAATTCCACAGAAGCACAGTTCATGGTGTAAAACGACAGGCCTAAGGAAGATGCAGAGGCCTCTTGGACATCCTCCAGCGTCTTTCCTTTAGGCAGTTCGCTATACCCAGAATAGCGCGTATAGAAAAACGTGAATCAGAGAAGGGCCCAGTGGGTTAATTGTGCCTCTTTGGACTTGCTAGACTCAGCCTGTACTAAGGCTCGAAGTCAACAGCGAAACGGGAGTGTGATCCCAAAGGCTTTTTTGCCAATTTTGAAAGCTCCGTTCATAAGGCGTGAAAGCAACCTGAAAAGCATTGTAAGGGCAGCTCTTTCAGTATATGCCAGCATGACTCAGCGTAGACCATGAGTTAGTTTTGTGGAAAGAAGCATTGTGCTTGCACTTCCTAGTTGCAAGCTCATCCTGCTCTGCTCTATAGCAAATGTGAAGCTCAATGTGAGCACTAGCCTCGAAGGAAGAGCTTGACTTGCCTTGCCTAAGTGAGAGTGCAACAGCTCCGTGAGCCCTAAATTGCTGTTCTGTGTCAGTTTACGGGGAAGAGGCTTTACCGTTCTCCTTGCCACCTCGTGTCAGAAACCGTTTCCGTTTCAGCACACTCTGTACCCCCACGGTGCTCTGGGCCCTGTATGCAAAATCCAGCATCGCAGGCCTTTCAGAGTCGCGCTGTGTTTGCAGAGAAAGGTACAGCACACGGCACTTTTCCTTGGGACGGTTTGATTTTCCGACCTCTAAACAGCTTCGGGAACACAGTTCAAGAATCCTTAACTCGCCAAGGACGTGGTCGCCCTTGCCCTAGGTAAGCTCAACAGAACAAAGCACTCTGTTTCTATTTCCTTCCAACACCTCTTATGTGAGGTAAGAAATTCCCCTAGGAGATTTTCAGCGTGCATTCCAAATTCCACAGAAGCACAGTTCATGGTGTAAAACGACAGGCGTAAAGAAGATGCAGAGACCTCTTGGACATCCTCCAGCGTCTTTGCTTTAGGCAGTTCGCTATACCCAGAATAGCGGGTATAGAAAAACGTGAATCAGCGAAAGGCCCAGTGGGTTAATTGTGCCTCTTTGGACTTGCTAGACTCAGCCTGTACTAAGGCTCGAAGTCAACAGCGAAACGGGAGTGTGATCCCAAAGGCTTTTTTGCCAATTTTGAAGGCTCTGTTCATAAGGCGTGAAAGCAACATGAAGAGCATTGTAAGGGCAGCTCTTTCAGTATATGCCAGCCTGACTCAGCGTAGACCATGAGTTAGTTTTGTGGAAAGAAGCATTGTGCTTGCACTTCCTAGTTGCAAGCTCATCCTGCTCTGCTCTATAGCAAATGTGAAGCTCAATGTGAGCACTAGCCTCGAAGGAAGAGCTTGACTTGCCTTGCCCAAGTGAAAGAGTGCAACAACTGCGTGAGCCCTAAATTGCTGTTCTGTGTCAGTTTACGGGGAAGAGGCTTTACCGTTCTCCTTGCCACCTCGTGTCAGCAACCGTTTCGGTTTCAGAACACTCTGTACCCCCACGGTGCTCTGGGCCCTGTATGCAAAATCGAGCATCGCAGGCCTTTCAGAGTCGCTCTGTGTTTGCAGAGTAAGGTGCAGCACACGGCACTTTTCCTTGGGACGGTTTGATTTTCCGACCTCTAAACAGCTTCGGGAACACAGTTCAAGAATCCCTAACTCGCCAAGGACGTGGTCGCCCTTGCCCGAGGTAAGCTCAACAGAACAAAGCACTCTGTTTCTATTTCCTTCCAACACCTCTTATGTGAGGTAAGAAATTCCCCTAGGAGTGTATCAGCGTGCGTTCCAAATTCCACAGAAGCACAGTTCATGGTGTAAAACGACAGGCGTAGAGAAGATGCAGAGGCCTCTTGGACATCCTCCAGCGTCTTTGTTTTAGGCAGTTCGCTATACCCAGAATAGCGCGTATAGAAAAACGTGAATCAGCGCAGGGCCCAGTGGGTTAATTGTGCCTCTTTGGACGTGCTAGACTCAGCCTGTTCTAAGGCTCGAAGTCAACAGAGAAACGGGAGTGTGATCCCAAAGGCTTTTTTGCCAATTTTGAAAGCTCTGTTCATAAGGCGTGAAAGCAACCTGAAAAGCATTGTAACGGCAGCTCTTTCAGTATATGCCAGCCTGACTCAGCGTAGACCATGAGTTAGTTTTGTGGAAAGAAGCATTGTGCTTGCACTTCCTAGTTGCAAGCTCATCCTGCTCTGCTCTATAGCAAATGTGAAGCTCAATGTGAGCACTAGCCTCGAAGGAAGAGCTTGACTTGCCTTGCCTAAGTGAAAGAGTGCAACAGCTCTGTGAGCCCTAAATTGCTGTTCTGTGTCAGTTTTCGGGGAAGAGGCTTTACCGTTCTCCTTGCCACGTCGTGTCAGCAACCGTTTCGGTTTCAGAACACTCTGTACCCCCACGGTGCTCTGGGCCCTGTATGCAAAATCCAGCATCGCAGGTCTTTCAGAGTCGCTCTGTGTTTGCAGAGAAAGGTGCAGCACACGGCACTTTTCCTTGGGACGGTTTGATTTTCCGACCTCTAAACAGCTTCGGGAACACAGTTCAAGAATCCCTAACTCGCCAAGGACGTGGTCGCCCTTGCCCTAGGTAAGCTCAACAGAACAAAGCACTCTGTTTCTATTTCCTTCCAACACCTCTTATGTGAGGTAAGAAATTCCCCTAGGAGATTTTCAGCGTGCATTCCAAATTCCACAGAAGCACAGTTCATGGTGTAAAACGACAGGCGTAGAGAAGATGCAGAGGCCTCTTGGACATCCTCCAGCGTCTTTGCTTTAGGCAGTTCGCTATACCCAGAATAGCGCGTATATAAAAACGTGAATCAGCGCAGGGCCCAGTGGGTTAATTGTGCCTCTTTGGACGTGCTAGACTCAGCCTGTTCTAAGGCTCGAAGTCAACAGCGAAACGGGAGTGTGATCCCAAAGGCTTTTTTGCCAATTTTGAAAGCTCTGTTCATAAGGCGTGAAAGCAACCTGAAAAGCATTCTAAGGGCAGCTCTTTCAGTATATCCCAGCATGACTCAGAGTAGACCATGAGTTAGTTTTGTGGAAAGAAGCATTGTGCTTGCACTTCCTAGTTGCAAGCTCATCCTGCTCTGCTCTATAGCAAATGTGAAGCTCAATGTGAGCACTAGCCTCGAAGGAAGAGCTTGACTTGCCTTGCCTAAGTGAAAGAGTGCAACAGCTCCGTGAGCCCTAAATTGCTGTTCTGTGTCAGTTTACGGGGAAGAGGCTTTACCGTTCTCCTTGCCACTTCGTGTCAGCAACCGTTTCGGTTTCAGAACACTCTGTACCCCCACGGTGCTCTGGGCCCTGTATGCAAAATCGAGCATCGCAGGCCTTTCAGAGTCGCTCTGTGTTTGCAGAGAAAGGTTCAGCACACGGCACTTTTCCTGGGGACGGTTTGATTTTCCGACCACTAAACAGCTTCGGGAACACAGTTCAAGAATCCCTACCTCGCCAAGGACGTGGTCGCCCTTGCCCTAGGTAAGCTCAACAGAACAAAGAACTCTGTTTCTATTTCCTTCCAACACCTCTTATGTGAGGTAAGAAATTCCCCTAGCAGATTATCAGCGTGCGTTCCAAATTCCACAGAAGCACAATTCGTGGTGGAAAACGACAGGCGTAAGGAAGATGCAGAGGCCTCTTGGACATCCTCCAGCGTCCTTCCTTTAGGCAGTTCGCTTTACCCAGAATAGCGGGGAATAGAAAAACGTGAATCAGCGAAGGGCCCAGTGGGTTCTGTCTCTTTTGACATGCTAGACTCAGCCTGTACTAAGGCTGGAAGTCAACCGGGAAACAGGAGTGTGTTTCCAAAGGCTTTTTTGCCAATTTTGAAAGCTCCGTTCAAAAGGCGTGAAAGCAACCTGAAAAGCATTGTAGGGGCATCTCTTTCAGTATATGCCAGCATGACTCAGCGTAGACCATGAGTTAGTTTTGTGGAAAGAAGCATTGTGCTTGCACTTCCTAGTTGCAAGCTCATCCTGCTCTGCTCTATAGCAAATGTGAAGCTCAATGTGAGCACTAGCCTCGAAGGAAGAGCTTGACTTGCCTTGCCTCAGTGAAAGAGTGCAACAGCTCCGTGAGCCCTAAATTGCTGTTCTGTGTCAGTTTACGGGGAAGAGGCTTTACCGTTCTCCTTGCGACCTCGTGTCAGCAACCGTTTCGGTTTCAGAACACTCTGTACCCCCACGGTGCTCTGGGCCCTGTATGCAAAATCCAGCATCGCAGGCCTTTCAGAGTCGCTCTGTGTTTGCAGAGAAAGGTGCAGCACACGGCACTTTTCCTTGGGACGGTTTGATTTTCCGACCTCTAAACAGCTTCGGGAACACAGTTCAAGAATCCCTAACTCGCCAAGGACGTGGTCGCCCTTGCCCGAGGTAAGCTCAACAGAACAAAGCACTCTGTTTCTATTTCCTTCCAACACCTCTTATGTGAGGTAAAAAATTCCCCTAGGAGTGTATCAGCGTGCGTTCCAAATTCCACAGAAGCACAGTTCGTGGTGTAAAACGACAGACGTACGGAAGATGCAGAGGCCTCTTGGACATCCTCCAGCGTCCTTCC
Organism: Kogia breviceps; assembly: GCF_026419965.1. NCBI lineage: Eukaryota > Metazoa > Chordata > Mammalia > Artiodactyla > Physeteridae > Kogia > Kogia breviceps. The sequence goes on from NC_081326.1 coordinate 33,259,613, forward strand.
TTTAGGCAGTTCGCTATACCCAGAATAGCGGGGAATAGAAAAACGTGAATCAGCGAAGGGCCCAGTGGGTTCTGTCTCTTTTGACATGCTAGACTCAGCCTGTACTAAGTCTGGAAGTCAACCGGGAAACAGGAGTGTGATCCCAAAGGCTTTTTTGCCAATTTTGAAAGCTCCGTTAATAAGGCGTGAAAGCAACCTGAAAAGCATTGTAAGGGCAGCTCTTTCAGTATATGCCAGCATGACTCAGCGTAGACCATGAGTTAGTTTTGTGGAAAGAAGCATTGTGCTTGCACTTCCTAGTTGCAAGCTCATCCTGCTCTGCTCTATAGCAAATGTGAAGGTCAATGTGAGCACTAGCCTCGAAGGAAGAGCTTGACTTGCCTTGCCTAAGTGAAAGAGTGCAACAGCTCCGTGAGCCCTAAATTGCTGTTCTGTGTCAGTTTACGGGGAAGAGGCTTTACCGTTCTCCTTGCCACCTCGTGTCAGCAACCGTTTCGGTTTCAGAACACTCTGTACCCCCACGGTGCTCTGGGCCCTGTATGCAAAATCGAGCATCGCAGGCCTTTCAGAGTCACTCTGTGTTTGCAGAGTAAGGTGCAGCACACTGCACTTTTCCTTGGGACGGTTTGATTTTCCGACCTCTAAACAGCTTCGGGAACACAGTTCAAGAATCCCTAACTCGCCAAGGACGTGGTCGCCCTTGCCCTAGGTAAGCTCAACAGAACAAAGAACTCTGTTTCTATTTCCTTCCAACACCTCTTATGTGAGGTAAGAAAGTCCCCTAGGAGATTAACAGCGTGCGTTCCAAATTCCACAGAAGCACAGTTCGTGGTGGAAAACGACAGGCGTACGGAAGATGCAGAGGCCTCTTGGACATCCTCCAGCGTCCTTTCTTTACGCAGTTCGCTATACCAAGAATAGCGGGGAATAGAAAAACGTGAATCAGCGAAGGGCCCAGTGGGTTGTGTCTCTTTTGACATGCTAGTCTCAGCCTGTACTAAGGCTGGAAGTCAACCGGGAAACAGGAGTGTGATCCCCAAGGCTATTTTGCCAATTTTGAAAGCTCCGTTCAAAAGGCGTGAAAGCAACCTGAAAAGCATTGTAAGGGCAGCTCTTTCAGTATATGCCAGCATGACTCAGCGTAGACCATGAGATAGTTTTGTGGAAAGAAGCATTGTGCTTGCACTTCCTAGTTGCAAGCTCATCCTGCTCTGCTCTATAGCAAATGTGAAGCTCAATGTGAGCACTAGCCTCGAAGGAAGAGCTTGACTTGCCTTGCCTCAGTGAAAGAGTGCAACAGCTCCGTGAGCCCTAAATTGCTGTTCTGTGTCAGTTGACGGGGAAGAGGCTTTACCGTTCTCCTTGCCACCTCGTGTCAGCAACCGTTTCGGTTTCAGAACACTCTGTACCCCCACGGTGCTCTGGGCCCTGTATGCAAAATCGAGCATCGCAGGCCTTTCAGAGTCGCTCTGTGTTTGCAGAGAAAGGTGCAGCACACGGCACTTTTCCTTGGGATGGTTTGATTTACCGACCTTTAAACAGCTTCGGGAACACAGTTCAAGAATCCCTAACTCGCCAAGGACGTGGTCGCCCTTGCCCTAGGTAAGCTCAACAGAACAAAGCACTCTGTATCTATTTCCTTCCCACACCTCTTATGTGAGGTAAGAAATTCCCCTAGGAGATTTTCAGCGTGAATTCCAAATTCCACAGAAGCAGAGTTCATGGTGTAAAATGACAGGCGTAAAGAAGATGCAGAGGCCTCTTGGACATCCTCCAGCGTCTTTCCTTTAGGCAGTTCGCTATACCCAGAATAGCTCGTATAGAAAAACGTGAATCAGCGAACGGCCCAGTGGGTTAATTCTGCCTCTTTGGACTTGCTAGACTCAGCCTGTACTAAGGCTCGAAGTCAACAGCGAAACGGGAGTGTGATCCCAAAGGCTTTTTTGCCAATTTTGAAAGCTCTGTTCATAAGGCGTGAAAGCAACCTGAAAAGCATTGTAAGGGCAGCTCTTTCAGTATATGCCAGCATGACTCAGCGTAGACCATGAGTTAGTTTTGTGGAAAGAAGCATTGTGCTTGCACTTCCTAGTTGCAAGCTCATCCTGTTCTGCTCTATAGCAAATGTGAAGCTCAATGTGAGCACTAGCCTCGAAGGAAGAGCTTGACTTGCCTTGCCTCAGTGAAAGAGTGCAACAGCTCCGTGAGCCCTAAATTGCTGTTCTGTGTCAGTTTACGGGGAAGAGGCTTTACCGTTCTCCTTGCCACCTCGTGTCAGCAACCGTTTCGGTTTCAGAACACTCTGTACCCCCACGGTGCTCTGGGCCCTGTATGCAAAATCGAGCATCGCAGGCCTTTCAGAGTCGCTCTGTGTTTGCAGAGAAAGGTGCAGCACACGGCACTTTTCCTTGGGACGGTTTGATTTTCCGACCTCTAAACAGCTTCGGGAACACAGTTCAAGAATCCCTAACTCGCCAAGGACGTGGTCGCCCTTGCCCTAGGTAAGCTCAACAGAACAAAGAACTCTGTTTCTATTTCCTTCCAACATCTCTTATGTGAGGTAAGAAATTCCCCTAGCAGATTATCAGCGTGCGTTCCAAATTCCACAGAAGCACAGTTCGTGGTGGAAAACGACAGGCGTAAGGAAGATGCAGAGGCCTCTTGGACATCCTCCAGCGTCCTTCCTTTAGGCAGTTCGCTATACCCAGAATAGCGGGGAATAGAAAAACGTGAATCAGCGAAGGGCCCAGTGGGTTTTGTCTCTTTTGACATGCTAGACTCAGCCTGTACTAAGGCTGGAAGTCAACCGGGAAACAGGAGTGTGATCCCCAAAGCTTTTTTGCCAATTTTGAAAGCTCCGTTGAAAAGGCGTGAAAGCAACCTGAAAAGCATTGTAAGGGCAGCTCTTTCAGTATATGCCAGCATGACTCAGCGTAGACCATGAGTTAGTTTTGTGGAAAGAAGCATTGTGCTTGCACTTCCTAGATGCAAGCTCATCCTGCTCTGCTCTATAGCAAATGTGAAGCTCAATGTGAGCACTAGCCTCGAAGGAAGAGCTTGACTTGCCTTGCCTAAGTGAAAGAGTGCAACAGCTCCGTGAGCCCTAAATTGCTGTTCTGTGTCAGTTTACGGCGAAGAGGCTTTACCGTTCTCCTTGCCACCTCGTGTCAGCAACCGTTTCGGTTTCAGAACACTCTGTACCCCCACGGTGCTCTGGGCCCTGTATGCAAAATCGAGCATCGCAGGCCTTTCAGAGTCGCTCTGTGTTTGCAGAGACATGTGCAGCACACGGCACTTTTCCTTGGGACAGTTCGATTTTCCGACTTCTAAACAGCTTCGGGAACACAGTTCAAGAATCCCTAACTCGCTAAGGACGTGGTCGCCCTTGCCCTAGGTAAGCTCAACAGAACAAAGCACTCTGTTTCTATTTCCTTCCAACACCTCTTATGTGAGGTAAGAAATTCCCCTAGGAGATTATCAGCGCGCGTTCCAAATTCCACAGAAGCACAGTTCATGGTGTAAAACGACAGGCGTACGGAAGATGCAGAGGCCTCTTGGACATCCTCCAGCGTCCTTCCTTTAGGCAGTTCGCTATACCCAGAATAGCGGGTATAGAAAAACGTGAATCAGCGAAGGGCCCAGTGGGTTAATTGTGTCTCTTTGGACTTGCTAGATTCAGCCTGTACTAAGGCTGGAAGTCAACAGCGAAACGGGAGTGTGATCCCAAAGGCTTTTTTGCCAATTTTGAAAGCTCCATTCATAAGGCGTGAAAGCAAACTGAAAAGCATTGTAAGGGCAGCTCTTTCAGTATATGCCAGCATGACTCAGCGTAGACCATGACTTAGTTTTGTGGAAAGAAGCATTGTGCTTGCACTTCCTAGTTGCAAGCTCATCCTGCTCTGCTCTATAGCAAATGTGAAGCTCAATGTGAGCACTAGCCTCGAAGGAAGAGCTTGACTTGCCTTGCCTAAGTGAAAGAGTGCAACAGCTCCGTGAGCCCTAAATTGCTGTTCTGTGTCAGTGGACGGGGAAGAGGCTTTACCGTTCTCCTTGCCACCTCGTGTCAGCAAACGTTTCGGTTTCAGAACACTCTGTACCCCCACAGTGCTCTGGGCCCTGTATGCAAAATCCAGCATCGCAGGTCTTTCAGAGTTGCTCTGTGTTTGCAGAGAAAGGTGCAGCACACGGCACTTTTCCTTGGGACGGTTTGATTTTCCGACCTCTAAGCAGCTTCGGGAACACAGTTCAGGAATCCCTAACTCGCCAAGGACGTGGTAGCCCTGGCCCTAAGTAAGCTCAACAGAACAAAGCATTCTGTTTCTATTTCCTTCCAACACCTCTTATGTGAGGTAAGAAATTACCGTAGCAGATTATTAGCGTGCGTTCCAAATTCCACAGAAGCACAGTTCGCGGTGGAAAACGACAGGCGTAAGGAAGATGCAGAGGCCTCTTGGACATCCTCCAGTGTCCTTCCTTTAGGCAGTTCGCTATACCCAGAATAGCGGGGAATAAAAAAACGTGAATCAGCGAAGGGCCCAGTGGTTCTGTCTCTTTTGATATGCTAGACTCAGCCTGTACTAAGGCTGGAAGTCAACCGGGAAACAGGAGTGTGATCCCAAAGGCTTTTTTGCCAATTTTGAAAGCTCTGTTCAAAAGGCGTGAAAGCAACCTGAAAAGCATTGTAAGGGCAGCTCTTGCAGTATATGCCAGCATGACTCAGCGTAGACCATGAGTAAGTTTTGTGGAAAGAAGCATTGTGCTTGCACTGCCTAGTTGCAAGCTCATCCTGCTCTGCTCTATAGCAAATGTGAAGCTCAATGTGAGCACTAGCCTCGAAGGAAGAGCTTGACTTGCCTTGCCTAAGTGAAAGAGTGCAACAGCTCCGTGAGCCCTAAATTGCTGTTCTGTGTCAGTTTACGGGGAAGAGGCTTTACCGTTCTCCTTGCCACCTCGTGTCAGCAACCGTTTCGGTTTCAGCACACTCTGTACCCCCACGGTGCTCTGGGCCCTGTATGCAAAATCCAGCATCGCAGGCCTTTCAGAGTCGCTCTGTGTTTGCAGAGTAAGGTGCAGCACACTGCACTTTTCCTTGGGACGGTTTGATTTTCCGACCTCTAAACAGCTTCGGGAACACAGTTCAAGAATCCCTAACTCGCCAAGGACGTGGTCGCCCTTGCCCTAGGTAAGCTCAACAGAAAAAAGTACTCTGTTTCTATTTCCTTCCAACACCTCTTATGTGAGGTAAGGACTTCCCCTAGGAGAGTAACAGCGTGCGTTCCAAATTCCACAGAAGCACAGTTCGTGGTGTAAAACGACAGGCGTACGGAAGATGCAGAGGCCTCTTGGACATCCTCCAGCGTCCTTCCTTTAGGCAGTTCGCTATACCCAGAATAGCGGGGAATAGAAAAACGTGAATCAGCGAAGGGCCCAGTGGGTTAATTGTGTCTCTTTTGACATGCTAGACTCAGCCTGTACTAAGTCTGGAAGTCAACGGGGAAACAGGATTGTGTTCCCAAAAGCTTTTTTGCCAATTTTGAAAGCTCCGTTCAAAAGGCGTGAAAGCAACCTGAAAAGCATTGTAAGGGCAGCTCTTGCAGTATATGCCAGCATGACTCAGCGTAGACCATGAGTTAGTTTTGTGGAAAGAAGCATTGTGCTTGCACTTCCTAGTTGCAAGCTCATCCTGCTCTGCTCTATAGCAAATGTGAAGCTCAATGTGAGCACTAGCCTCGAAGGAAGAGCTTGACTTGCCTTGCCTAAGTGAAAGAGTGCAACAGCTCCGTGAGCCCTAAATTGCTGTTCTGTGTCAGTTTACGGGGAAGAGGCTTTACCGTTCTCCTTGCCACCTCGTGTCAGCAACCGTTTCGGTTTCAGAACACTCGGTACCCCCACGGTGCTCTGGGCCCTGTATGCAAAATCGAGCATCGCAGGCCTTTCAGAGTCGCTCTGTGTTTGCAGAGAAAGGTGCAGCACACGGCACTTTTCCTTGGGACGGTTTGATGTTCCGAACTCTAAACAGCTTCGGGAACACAGTTCAAGAATCCCTAACTCGCCAAGGACGTGGTCGCCCTTGCCCTAGGTAAGCTCAACAGAACAAAGCACTCTGTTTCTATTTCCTTCCAACACCTCTTATGTGAGGTCAGAAATTCCCCTAGAAGATTATCAGCGCGCGTCCCAAATTCCACAGAAGCACCTTTCGTGGTGTAAAACGATAGGCGTAAGGACGATGCAGAGGCCTCTTGGACATCCTCCAGCGTCCTTCCTTTAGGCCGTTCGCTATACCCAGAATAGCGGGTATAGAAAAAAGTGAATCAGCGAAGGGCCCAGTGGTTAATTGTGCCTCTTTGGACTTGTTAGACTCAGCCTGTACTAAGGCTGGAAGTCAACAGCGAAACGGGAGTGTGATCCCAAAGGCTTTTTTGCCAATTTTGAAAGCTTCGTTCATAAGGCGTGAAAGCAACCTGAAAAGCATTGTAAGGGTAGCTCTTTCAGTATATGCCAGCATGACTCAGCGTAGACCATGAGTTAGTTTTGTGGAAAGAAGCATTGTGCTTGCACTTCCTAGTTGCAAGCTCATCCTGCTCTGCTCTATAGCAAATGTGAAGCTCAATGTGAGCACTAGCCTCGAAGGAAGAGCTTGACTTGCCTTGCCTTAGTGAAAGAGTGCAACGGCTCCGTGAGCCCTAAATTGCTGTTCTGTGTCAGTTTACGGGGAAGAGGCTTTACCGTTCTCCTTGCCACCTCGTGTCAGCAACCGTTTCGGTTTCAGAACACTCTGTACCCCCACGGTGCTCTGGGCCCTGTATGCAAAATCGAGCATCGCAGGCCTTTCAGAGTCGCTCTGTGTTTGCAGAGAAAGGTGTAGCACACGGCACTTTTCCTTGGGACGGTTTGATTTTCCGACCTCTAAACAGCTTCGGGAACACAGTTCAAGAATCCCTAACTCGCCAAGGACGTGGTCGCCCTTGCCCTAGGTAAGCTCAACAGAACAAAGCACTCTGTTTCTATTTCCTTCCAACACCTCTTATTTGAGGTAAGAAATTCCCCTAGGAGATTATCAGCGCGCGTTCCAAATTCCACAGAAGCACAGTTCATGGTGTAAAACGACAGGCGTAAGGAAGATGCAGAGGCCTCTTGGACATCCTCCAGCGTCCTTCCTTTAGGCAGTTCGCTATACCCAGAATAGCGGAGAATAGAAAAACGTGAATCAGCGAAGGGCCCAGTGGGTTCTGTCTGTTTTGACATGCTAGACTCAGCCTGTACTAAGGCTAGAATTCAACCGGGAAACAGGAGTGTGATCCCAAAGGCTTTTTTGCCAATTTTGAAAGCTCCGTTCAAAAGGCGTGAAAGCAACCTGAAAAGCATTGTAAGGGCAGCTCTTGCAGTATATGCCAGCATGACTCAGCGTAGACCATGAGTTAGTTTTGTGGAAAGAAGCATTGTGCTTGCACTTCCTAGTTGCAAGCTCATCCTGCTCTGCTCTATAGCAAATGTGAAGGTCAATGTGAGCACTAGCCTCGAAGGAAGAGCTTGACTTGCCTTGCCTAAGTGAAAGAGTGCAACAGCTCCGTGAGCCCTAAATTGCTGTTCTGTGTCAGTTTACGGGGAAGAGGCTTTATCGTTCTCCTTGCCACCTCGTGTCAGCAACCGTTTCGGTTTCAGAACACTCTGTACCCCCACGGTGCTCTGGGCCCTGTATGCAAAATCGAGCATCGCAGGCCTTTCAGAGTCACTCTGTGTTTGCAGAGTAAGGTGCAGCACACTGCACTTTTCCTTGGGACGGTTTGATTTTCCGACCTCTAAACAGCTTCGGGAACACAGTTCAAGAATCCCTAACTCGCCAAGGACGTGGTCGCCCTTGCCCTAGGTAAGCTCAACAGAACAAAGAACTCTGTTTCTATTTCCTTCCAACACCTCTTATGTGAGGTAAGAAAGTCCCCTAGGAGATTAACAGCGTGCGTTCCAAATTCCACAGAAGCACAGTTCGTGGTGGAAAACGACAGGCATACGGAAGATGCAGAGGCCTCTTGGACATCCTCCAGCGTCCTTTCTTTACGCAGTTCGCTATACCAAGAATAGCGGGGAATAGAAAAACGTGAATCAGCGAAGGGCCCAGTGGGTTGTGTCTCTTTTGACATGCTAGTCTCAGCCTGTACTAAGGCTGGAAGTCAACCGGGAAACAGGAGTGTGATCCCCAAGGCTATTTTGCCAATTTTGAAAGCTCGGTTCAAAAGGCGTGAAAGCAACCTGAAAAGCATTGTAAGGGCAGCTCTTTCAGTATATGCCAGCATGACTCAGCGTAGACCATGAGATAGTTTTGTGGAAAGAAGCATTGTGCTTGCACTTCCTAGTTGCAAGCTCATCCTGCTCTGCTCTATAGCAAATGTGAAGCTCAATGTGAGCACTAGCCTCGAAGGAAGAGCTTGACTTGCCTTGCCTCAGTGAAAGAGTGCAACAGCTCCGTGAGCCCTAAATTGCTGTTCTGTGTCAGTTGACGGGGAAGAGGCTTTACCGTTCTCTTTGCCACCTCGTGTCAGCAACCGTTTCGGTTTCAGAACACTCTGTACCCCCACGGTGCTCTGAGCCCTGTATGCAAAATCCAGCATCGCAGGCCTTTCAGAGTCGCTCTGTGTTTGCAGAGAAAGGTGCAGCACACGGCACTTTTCCTTGGGATGGTTTGATTTACCGACCTTTAAACAGCTTCGGGAACACAGTTCAAGAATCCCTAACTCGCCAAGGACGTGGTCGCCCTTGCCCTAGGTAAGCTCAACAGAACAAAGCACTCTGTATCTATTTCCTTCCCACACCTCTTATGTGAGGTAAGAAATTCCCCTAGGAGATTTTCAGCGTGCATTCCAAATTCCACAGAAGCAGAGTTCATGGTGTAAAATGACAGGCGTAAAGAAGATGCAGAGGCCTCTTGGACATCCTCCAGCGTCTTTCCTTTAGGCAGTTCGCTATACCCAGAATAGCTCGTATAGAAAAACGTGAATCAGCGAAGGGCCCGGTGGGTTAATTCTGCCTCTTTGGACTTGCTAGACTCAGCCTGTACTAAGGCTCGAAGTCAACAGCGAAACGGGAGTGTGATCCCAAAGGCTTTTTGGCCAATTTTGAAAGCTCTGTTCATAAGGCGTGAAAGCATCCTGAAAAGCATTGTAAGGGCAGCTCTTTCAGTATATGCCAGCATGACTCAGCGTAGACCATGAGTTAGTTTTGTGGAAAGAAGCATTGTGCTTGCACTTCCTAGTTGCAAGCTCATCCTGTTCTGCTCTATAGCAAATGTGAAGCTCAATGTGAGCACTAGCCTCGAAGGAAGAGCTTGACTTGCCTTGCCTCAGTGAAAGAGTGCAACAGCTCCGTGAGCCCTAAATTGCTGTTCTGTGTCAGTTTACGGGGAAGAGGCTTTACCGTTCTCCTTGCCACCTCGTGTCAGCAACCGTTTCGGTTTCAGAACACTCTGTACCCCCACGGTGCTCTGGGCCCTGTATGCAAAATCGAGCATCGCAGGCCTTTCAGAGTCGCTCTGTGTTTGCAGAGACATGTGCAGCACACGGCACTTTTCCTTGGGACAGTTTGATTTTCCGACTTCTAAACAGCTTCTGGAACACAGTTCAAGAATCCCTAACTCGCTAAGGACGTGGTCGCCCTTGCCCTAGGTAAGCTCAACAGACCAAAGCACTCTGTTTCTATTTCCTTCCAACACCTCTTATGTGAGGTAAGAAATTCCCCTAGGAGATTATCAGCGCGCGTTCCAAATTCCACAGAAGCACAGTTCATGGTGTAAAACGACAGGCGTACGGAAGATGCAGAGGCCTCTTGGACATCCTCAAGCGTCCTTCCTTTAGGCAGTTCGCTATACCCAGAATAGCGGGTATAGAAAAACGTGAATCAGCGAAGGGCCCAGTGGGTTAATTGTGTCTCTTTGGACTTGCTAGATTCAGCCTGTACTAAGGCTGGAAGTCAACAGCGAAACGGGAGTGTGATCCCAAAGGCTTTTTTGCCAATTTTGAAAGCTCCATTCATAAGGCGTGAAAGCAAACTGAAAAGCATTGTAAGGGCAGCTCTTTCAGTATATGCCAGCATGACTCAGCGTAGACCATGAGTTAGTTTTGTGGAAAGAAGCATTGTGCTTGCACTTCCTAGTTGCAAGCTCATCCTGCTCTGCTCTATAGCAAATGTGAAGCTCAATGTGAGCACTAGCCTCGAAGGAAGAGCTTGACTTGCCTTGCCTAAGTGAAAGAGTGCAACAGCTCCGTGAGCCCTAAATTGCTGTTCTGTGTCAGTTGACGGGGAAGAGGCTTTACCGTTCTCCTTGCCACCTCGTGTCAGCAAACGTTTCGGTTTCAGAACACTCTGTACCCCCACAGTGCTCTGGGCCCTGTATGCAAAATCCAGCATCACAGGTCTTTCAGAGTTGCTCTGTGTTTGCAGAGAAAGGTGCAGCACACGGCACTTTTCCTTGGGACGGTTTGATTTTCCGACCTCTAAGCAGCTTCGGGAACACAGTTCAGGAATCCCTAACTCGCCAAGGACGTGGTAGCCCTGGCCCTAAGTAAGCTCAACAGAACAAAGCACTCTGTTTCTATTTCCTTCCAACACCTCTTATTTGAGGTAAGAAATTCCCCTAGGAGATTATCAGCGCGCGTTCCAAATTCCACAGAAGCACAGTTCATGGTGTAAAACGACAGGCGTAAGGAAGATGCAGAGGCCTCTTGGACATCCTCCAGCGTCCTTCCTTTAGGTAGTTCGCTATACCCACAATAGAGGGTATAGAAAAACGTGAATCAGCGAAGGGCCCAGTGGGTTAATTGTGTCTCTTTTGACATGCTAGACTCAGCCTGTACTAAGGCTGGAAGTCAACCGGGAAACAGGAGTGTGATCCCAAAGGCTTTTTTGCCAATTTTGAAAGCTCCGTTGAAAAGTCGTCAAAGCACCTGAAAAGCATTTGTAACGGCAGGCCTTTCAGTACATGCCAGAATGACTCAGCATAGACCATGAGTTAGTTTTTGGAAAGAATCATTGTGCTTGCACTTCCTAGTTGCAAGCTCATCCTGCTCTGCTCTATAGCAAATGTGAAGCTCAATGTGAGCACTAGCCTCGAAGGAAGAGCTTGACTTGCCTTGCCTAAGTGAAAGAGTGCAACAGCTCCGTGAGCCCTAAATTGCTGTTCTGTGTCAGTTTACGGGGAAGAGCCTTCACCGTTCTCCTTGCCACCTCGTGTCAGCAACCGTTTCGGTTTCAGAACACTCTGTACCCCCACGGTGCTCTGGGCCCTGTATACAAAATCGAGCTTCGCAGGCCTTTCAGAGTCGCTCTGTGTTTGCAGAGTAACGTGCAGCACACTGCACTTTTCCTTGGGACGGTTTGATTTTCTGACCTCTAAACAGCTTCGGGAACACAGTTCAAGAATCCCTAACTCGCCAAGGACCTGGTCGCCCTTGCCCTAGGTAAGCTCAACAGAACAAAGTACTCTGTTTCTATTTCCTTCCAACACCTCTTATGTTAGGTAAGAAATTCCCCTAGGAGAGTATCAGCGTGCGTTCAAAATTCCACAGAAGCACAGTTCGTGGTGTAAAACGACAGGCGTACGGAAGATGCAGAGGCCTCTTGGACATCCTCCAGCGTCCTTCCTTTAGGCAGTTCGCTATACCCAGAATAGCAGGGAATAGAAAAACGTGAATCAGCGAAGGGCCCAGTGGGTTAATTGTGTCTCTTTTGACATGCTAGACTCAGCCTGTACTAAGACTGGAAGTCAACCGAGAAACACGACTGTGATCCCAAAGGCTTTTTTGCCAATTTTGAAAGCTCCATTCATAAGGCGTGAAAGCAACCTGAAAAGCATTGTAAGGGCAGCTCTTTCAGTATATGCCAGCATGACTCAGCATAGACCATGAGTTAGTTTTGTGGAAAGAAGCATTGTGCTTGCACTTCCTAGTTGCAAGCTCATCCTGCTCTGCTCTATAGCAAATGTGAAGCTCAATGTGAGCACTAGCCTCGAAGGAAGAGCTTGACTTGCCTTGCCTAAGTGAAAGAGTGAAACAGCTCCGTGAGCCCTAAGTTGCTGTTCTGTGTCAGTTTACGGGGAAGAGGCTTTACCGTTCTCCTTGCCACCTCGTGTCAGCAACCGTTTCGGTTTCAGAACACTCGGTACCCCCACGGTGCTCTGGGCCCTGTATGCAAAATCCAGCAATCGCAGGCCTTTCAGAGTCGCTCTGTGTTTGCAGAGAAAGGTGCAGCACACGGCACTTTTCCTTGGGACGGTTTGATGTTCCGACCTCTAAACAGCTTCGGGAACACAGTTCAAGAATCCCTAACTCACCAAGGACGTGGTCGCCCTTGCCCTAGGTAAGCTCAACAGAACAAAGCACTCTGTTTCTATTTCCTTCCAACACCTCTTATGTGAGGTAAGAAATTCCCCTAGGAGATTATCAGCGTGCGTTCCAAATTCGACAGAAGCACAGTTCGTGGTGTAAAACGATAGGCGTAAGGAAGATGCAGAGGCCACTTGGATATCCTCCAGCGTCCTTCCTTTAGGCAGTTCGCTATACCAAGAATAGCGGGTATAGAAAAACGTGAATCAGCGAAGGGCCCAGTGGGTTAATTGTGTCTATTTAGACTTGCTAGACTCACCCTGTACTAAGGCTGGAAGTCAACAGCGAATCGGGAGTGTGATCCCAAAGGCTTTTTTGTCAATTTTGAAAGCTCCGTTCATAAGGCGTGAAAGCAACCTGAAAAGTATTGTAAGGGCAGCTTTTTCAGTATATGCCAGCATGACTCAGCGTAGACCATGAGTTAGTTTTGTGGACAGAAGCATTGTGCTTGCAATTCCTAGTTGCAAGCTCATCCTGCTCTGCTCTATAGCAAATGGGAAGCTCAATGTGAGCACTAGCCTCGAAGGAAGAGCTTGACATGCCTTGCCTAAGTGAAAGAATGCAACAGCTCCGTGAGCCCTAAATTGCTGTTCTGTATCAGTTTACGGGGAAGAGGCTTTACCATTCTCCTTGCCACCTCGTGTCAGCAACCGTTTCGGTTTCAGAACACTCTGTACCCCCACGGTGCTCTGGGCCCTGTATGCAAAATCGAGCATCGCAGGCCTTTCAGAGTCGCTCTGTGTTTGCAGAGAAAGGTGCAGCACACGGCACTTTTCCTTGGGACGGTTTGATTTTCCGACCTCTAAACAGCTTCGGGAACACAGTTCAAAAATCCCTAACTCGCCAAGGACGTGGTCGCCCTTGCCCTAGGTAAGCTCAACAGAACAAAGCACTCTGTTTCTATTTCATTCCAACACCTCTTATGTGAGGTAAGAAATTCCCCTAGGAGATTATAAGCGTGCGTTCCAAATTCCACAGAAGTACAATTCATGGTGTAAAACGACAGGCGTAGGGAAGATGCAGAGGCCTCTTGGACATCCTCCAGCGTCCTTCCTTTAGGCAGTTCGCTATACCCAGATTAGCGCGTATAGAAAAACGTGAATCAGCGAAGGGCCCAGTGGGTAAATTGTGTCTCTCTGGACTTGCTAGACTCAGCCTGTACTAAGGCATGAAGTCAACAGCGAAACGGGAGTGTGATCCCAAAGGCTTTTTTGCCAATTTTGAAAGCTCCGTTCATAAGGCGTGAAAGCAACCTGAAAAGCATTGTAAGGGCAGCTCTTTCAGTATATGCCAGCATGACTCAGCGTAGACCATGAGTTAGTTTTGTGGAAAGAAGCATTGTGCTTGCACTTCCTAGTTGCAAGCTCATCCTGCTCTGCTCTATAGCAAATGTGAAGCTCAATGTGAGCACTAGCCTCGAAGGAAGAGCTTGACTTGCCTTGCCTAAGTGAAAGAGTGCAACAGCTCCGTGAGCCCTAAATTGCTGTTCTGTATCAGTTTACGGGGAAGAGGCTTTACCGTTCTGCTTGCCACCTCGTGTCAGCAACCGTTTCGGTTTCAGAACACTCTGTACCCCCACGGCGCTCTGGGCCCTGTATGCAAAATCCAGCATCGCAGGCCTTTCAGAGTCGCTCTGTGTTTGCAGAGAAAGGTGCAGCACACGGCACTTTTCCTTGGGACGGTTTGATGTTCCGACCTCTAAACAGCTTCGGGAACACAGTTCAAGAATCCCTAACTCGCCAAGGACGTGGTCGCCCTTGCCCTAGGTAAGCTCAATAGAACAAAGCACTCTGTTTCTATTTCCTTCCAACACCTCTTATCTGAGGTAAGAAATTCCCCTAGGACATTATCAGCGAGCGTTCCAAATTCCACAGAAGCACAGTTCGTGGTGTAAAACGACAGGCGTATGGAAGATGCAGAGGCCTCTTGGACATCCTCGAGCATCCTTCCTTTAGGCCGTTCGCTATACCCAGAATAGCGGGGATAGAAAAACGTGAATCAGCGAAGGGCCCAGTGGTTAATTGTGCCTCTTTGGACTTGCTAGACTCAGCCTGTACTAAGGCTGGAAGTCAACAGCGAATCGGGAGTGTGATCCCAAAGGCTTTTTTGTCAATTTTGAAAGCTCCGTTCATAAGGCGTGAAAGCAACCTGAAAAGCATTGTAAGGGCAGCTTTTTCAGTATATGCCAGCATGACTCAGCGTAGACCATGAGTTAGTTTTGTGGACAGAAGCATTGTGCTTGCACTTCCTAGTTGCAAGCTCATCCTGTTCTGCTCTATAGCAAATGTGAAGCTCAATGTGAGCACTAGCCTCGAAGGAAGAGCTTGACTTGCCTTGCCTAAGTGAAAGAATGCAACAGCTCCGTGAGCCCTAAATTGCTGTTCTGTGTCAGTTTACGGGGAAGAGGCTTTACCGTTCTCCTTGCCACCTCGTGTCAGCAACCGTTTCGGTTTCAGAAGACTCTGTACCCCCACGGTGCTCTGGGCACTGTATGCAAAATCGAGCATCGCAGGCCTTTCAGAGTCGCTCTGTGTTTGCAGAGAAAGGTGCAGCACACGGCACTTTTCCTTGGGACGGTTTGATTTTCCGACCTCTAAGCAGCTTCGGGAACACAGTTCAAAAATCCCTAACTCGCCAAGGACGTGGTCGCCCTTGCCCTAGGTAAGCTCAACAGAACAAAGAAATCTGTTTCTATTTCCTTCCAACACCTCTTATGTGAGGTAAGAAATTCCCCTAGGAGATTATCAGCGCGCGTTCCAAATTCCACAGAAGCACAGTTCATGGTGTAAAACGACAGGCGTAAAGAAGATGCAGAGGACTCTTGGACATCCTCCAGCGTCTTTGCTTTAGGCCATTCGCTATACCGAGAATAGCGGGTATAGAAAAACGTGAATCAGCGAAGGGCACAGTGGTTAATTGTGCCTCTTTGGACTTGTTAGACTCAGCCTGAACTAAGGCTGGAAGTCAACAGCGAAACGGGAGTGTGATCCCAAAGGTTTTTTTGCCAATTTTGAAAGCTCCGTTCATAAGGCGTGAAAGCAACCTGAAAAGCATTGTAAGGGCAGCTCTTTCAGTATATGCCAGCATGACTCAGCATAGACCATGAGTTAGTTTTGTGGAAAGAAGCATTGTGCTTGCACTTCCTAATTGCAAGCTCATCCTGCTCTACTCTATAGCAAATGTGAAGCTCAATGTGAGTACTAGCCTCGAAGGAAGAGCTTGACTTGCCTTGCCTAAGTGAAAGAGTGCAACAGCTCCGTGAGCCCTAAATTGCTGTTCTGTGTCAGTTTACGGGGAAAAGGCTTTACCGTTCTCCTTGCTACCTCGTGTCAGCAACCGTTTCTGTTTCAGAACACTCTGTACCCCCACGGTGCTCTGGGCCCTGTATGCAAAATCGAGCATCGCAGGCCTTTCAGAGTCGCTCTGTGTTTCCAGAGAAAGGTGCAGCACACGGCACTTTTCCTTGGGACGGTTTGATTTTCCGACCTCTAAACAGCTTCGGGAACACAGTTCAAGAATCCCTAACTCGCCAAGGACGTGGTCGCCCTTGCCCTAGGTAAGCTCAACAGAACAAAGCACTCTGTTTCTATTTCCTTCCAACACCTCTTATTTGAGGTAAGAAATTCCCCTAGGAGATTATCAGCGCGCGTTCCAAATTCCACAGAAGCACAGTTCATGGTGTAAAACGACAGGCGTAAGGAAGATGCAGAGGCCTCTTGGACATCCTCCAGCGTCCTTCCTTTAGGCAGTTCGCTATACCCACAATAGCGGGTATAGAAAAACGTGAATCAGCGAAGGGCCCAGTGGGTTAATTGTGTCTCTTTTGACATGCTAGACTCAGCCTGTACTAAGGCTGGAAGTCAACCGGGAAACAGGAGTGTGATCCCAAAGGCTTTTTTGCCAATTTTGAAAGCTCCGTTGAAAAGTCGTCAAAGCACATGAAAAGCATTTGTAACGGCAGGCCTTTCAGTACATGCCAGAATGACTCAGCGTAGACCATGAGTTAGTTTTTGGAAAGAATCATTGTGCTTGCACTTCCTAGTTGCAAGCTCATCCTGCTCTGCTCTATAGCAAATGTGAAGCTCAATGTGAGCACTAGCCTTGAAGGAAGAGCTTGACTTGCCTTGCCTAAGTGAAAGAGTGCAATAGCTCCGTGAGCCCTAAATTGCTGTTCTGTGTCAGTTTACGGGGAAGAGGCTTCACCGTTCTCCTTGCCACCTCGTGTCAGCAAACGTTTCGGTTTCAGAACACTCTGTACCCCCACGGTGCTCTGGGCCCTGTATGCAAAATCCAGCATCGCAGGCCTTTCAGAGTCGCTCTGTGTTTGCAGAGAAAGGTGCAGCACACGGCACTTTTCCTTGGGACGGTTTGATGTTCCGACCTCTAAACAGCTTCGGGAACACAGTTCAAGAATCCCTAACTCGCCAAGGACGTGGTCGCCCTTGCCCTAGGTAAGCTCAACAGAACAAAGCACTCTGTTTCTATTTCCTTCCAACACCTCTTATCTGAGGTAAGAAATTCCCCTAGGACATTATCAGCGAGCGTTCCAAATTCCACAGAAGCACAGTTCGTGGTGTGAAACGACAGGCGTATGGAAGATGCAGAGGCCTCTTGGACATCCTCGAGCATCCTTCCTTTAGGCCGTTCGCTATACCCAGAATAGCGGGGATAGAAAAACGTGAATCAGCGAAGGGCCCAGTGGTTAATTGTGCCTCTTTGGACTTGCTAGACTCAGCCTGTACTAAGGCTGGAAGTCAACAGCGAATCGGGAGTGTGATCCCAAAGGCTTTTTTGTCAATTTTGAAAGCTCCGTTCATAAGGCGTGAAAGCAACCTGAAAAGCATTGTAAGGGCAGCTTTTTCAGTATATGCCAGCATGACTCAGCGTAGACCATGAGTTAGTTTTGTGGACAGAAGCATTGTGCTTGCACTTCCTAGTTGCAAGCTCATCCTGCTCTGCTCTATAGCAAATGTGAAGCTCAATGTGAGCACTAGCCTCGAACGAAGAGCTTGACTTGCCTTGCCTAAGTGAAAGAATGCAACAGCTCCGTGAGCCCTAAATTGCTGTTCTGTGTCAGTTTCCGGGGAAGAGGCTTTACCGTTCTCCTTGCCACCTCGAGTCAGCAACCGTTTCGGTTTCAGAAGACTCTGTACCCCCACGCTGCTCTGGGCCCTGTATGCAAAATCGAGCATCGCAGGCCTTTCAGAGTCGCTCTGTGTTTGCAGAGAAAGGTGCAGCACACGGCACTTTTCCTTGGGACGGTTTGATTTTCCGACCTCTAAGCAGCTTCGGGAACACAGTTCAAAAATCCCTAACTCGCCAAGGACGTGGTCGCCCTTGCCCTAGGTAAGCTCAACAGAACAAAGCACTCTGTTTCTATTTCATTCCAACACCTCTTATGTGAGGTAAGAAATTCCCCTAGGAGATTTTAAGCGCGCGTTCCAAATTCCACAGAAGTACAATTCATGGTGTAAAACGACAGGCGTAGGGAAGATGCAGAGGCCTCTTGGACATCCTCCAGCGTCCTTCCTTTAGGCAGTTCGCTATACCCAGAATAGCGCGTATAGAAAAACGTGAATCAGCGAAGGGCCCAGTGGGTAAATTGTGTCTCTCTGGACTTGCTAGACTCAGCCTGTACTAAGGCATGAAGTCAACAGCGAAACGGGAGTGTGATCCCAAAGGCTTTTTTGCCAATTTTGAAAGCTCCGTTCATAAGGCGTGAAAGCAACCTGAAAAGCATTGTAAGGGCAGCTCTTTCAGTATATGCCAGCATGACTCAGCGTAGACCATGAGTTAGTTTTGTGGAAAGTAGCTTTGTGCTTGCACTTCCTAGTTGCAAGCTCATCCTGCTCTGCTCTTATAGCAAATGTGAAGCTCAATGTGAGCACTAGCCTCGAAGGAAGAGCTTGACTTGCCTTGCCTAAGTGAAAGAGTGCAACAGCTCCGTGAGCCCTAAATTGCTGTTCTGTGTAAGTTTACGGGGAAGAGGCTTTACCGTTCTCCTTGCCACCTCGTGTCAGCAACCGTTTCGGTTTCAGAACACTCTGTACCCCCACGGTGCTCTGGGCCCTGTATACAAAATCGAGCATCGCAGGCCTTTCAGAGTCGCTCTGTGTTTGCAGAGTAAGGTGCAGCACACTGCATTTTTCCTTGGGACGGTTTGAATTTCCGACCTCTAAACAGCTTCGGGAACACAGTTCAAGAAACCCTAACTCGCCAAGGACGTGGTCGCCCTTGCCCTAGGTAAACTCAACAGAACAAAGCACTCTGTTTCTATTTCCTTCCAACACCTCTTATGTGAGGTAAGAAATACCCCTAGGAGATTATCAGCGTGTGTTCCAAATTCGACAGAAGCACAGTTCGTGGTGTAAAACGACAGGCGTAAGGAAGATGCAGAGGCCTCTTGGACATCCTCCAGCGTCCTTCCTTTAGGCCGTTCGCTATACCCAGAATAGCGGGTATAGAAAAACGTGAATCAGCGAAGGGCCAAGTGGTTAATTGTGCCTCTTTGGACTTGCTAGACTCAGCCTGTACTAAGGCTGGAAGTCAACAGCGAAACGGGAGTGTGATCCCAAAGGCTTTTTTGCCAATTTTGAAAGCTCCGTTCATAAGGCGTGAAAGCAACCTGAAAAGCATTGTAAGGGGATCTCTTTCAGTATATGCCAGCATGACTCAGCGTAGACCATGAGTTAGTTTTGTGGAAAGAAGCATTGTGCTTGCACTTCCTAGTTGCAAGCTCATCCTGCTCTGCTCTATAGCAAATGTGAAGCTCAATGTGAGCACTAGCCTCGAAGGAAGAGCTTGACTTGCCTTGCCTAAGTGAAAGAGTGCAACAGCTCCGTGAGCCCTAAATTGCTGTTCTGTGTCAGTTTACGGGGAAGAGGCTTTACCGTTCTCCTTGCCACCTCGTGTCAGCAACCGTTTCGGTTTCAGAACACTCTGTACCCCCACGGTGCTCTGGGCCCTGTATGCAAAATCCAGCAAACGCAGGCCTTTCAGAGTCGCTCTGTGTTTGCAGAGAAAGGTGGAGCACACGGCACTTTTCCTTGGGACGGTTTGATGTTCCGACCTCTAAACAGCTTCGGGAACACAGTTCAAGAATCCCTAACTCGCCAAGGACGTGGTCGCCCTTGCCCTAGGTAAGCTCAACAGAACAAAGCACTCTGTTTCTATTTCCTTCCAACACCTCTTATTTGAGGTAAGAAATTCCCCTAGGAGATTATCAGCGCGCGTTCCAAATTCCACAGAAGCACAGTTCATGGTGCAAAACGACAGGCGTAAGGAAGATGCAGAGGCCTCTTGGACATCCTCCCAGCGTCCTTCCTTTAGGCAGTTCGCTATACCCACAATAGAGGGTATAGAAAAACGTGAATCAGCGAAGGGCCCAGTGGGTTAATTGTGTCTCTTTTGACATGCTAGACTCAGCCTGTACTAAGGCTAGAAGTCAACCGGGAAACAGGAGTGTGATCCCAAAGGCTTTTTTGCCAATTTTGAAAGCTCCGTTGAAAAGTCGTCAAAGCACCTGAAAAGCATTTGTAACGGCAGGCCTTTCAGTACATGCCAGAATGACTCAGCGTAGACCATGAGTTAGTTTTTGGAAAGAATCATTGTGCTTGCACTTCCTAGTTGCAAGCTCATCCTGCTCTGCTCTATAGCAAATGTGAAGCTCAATGTGAGCACTAGCCTCGAAGGAAGAGCTTGACTTGCCTTGCCTATGTGAAAGAGTGCAACAGCTCCGTGAGCCCTAAATTGCTGTTCTGTGTCAGTTTACGGGGAAGAGGCTTCACCGTTCTCCTTGCCACCTCGTGTCAGCAACCGTTTCGGTTTCAGAACACTCTGTACCCCCACGGTGCTCTGGGCCCTCTATGCAAAATCGAGCATCGCAGGCCTTTCAGAGTCGCTCTGTGTTTGCAGAGTAACGTGCAGCACACTGCACTTTTCCTTGGGACGGTTTGATTTTCCGACCTCTAAACAGCTTCGGGAACACAGTTCAAGAATCCCTAACTCGCCAAGGACCTGGTCGCCCTTGCCCTAGGTAAGCTCAACAGAAAAAAGTACTCTGTTTCTATTTCCTTCCAACACCTCTTATGTGAGGTAAGAAATTCCCCTAGGAGAGTATCAGCGTGCGTTCCAAATTCCACAGAAGCACAGTTCGTGGTGTAAAACGACAGGCGTAAGGAAGATGCAGAGACCTCTTGGACATCCTCCAGCGTCCTTCCTTTAGGCAGTTCGCTATACCAAGAATAGCGGGTATAGAAAAACGTGAATCAGCGAAGGGCCCAGTGGGTTAATTGTGTCTATTTAGACTTGCTAGACTCAGCCTGTACTAAGGCTGGAAGTCAACAGCGAATCGGGAGTGTGATCCCAAAGGCTTTTTTGTCAATTTTGAAAGCTCCGTTCATAAGGCGTGAAAGCAACCTGAAAAGCATTGTAAGGGCAGCTTTTTCAGTATATGCCAGCATGACTCAGCGTAGACCATGAGTTAGTTTTGTGGACAGAAGCATTGTGCTTGCAATTCCTAGTTGCAAGCTCATCCTGCTCTGCTCTATAGCAAATGTGAAGCTCAATGTGAGCACTAGCCTCGAAGGAAGAGCTTGACATGCCTTGCCTAAGTGAAAGAATGCAACAGCTCCGTGAGCCCTAAATTGCTGTTCTGTGTCAGTTTACGGGGAAGAGGCTTTACCATTCTCCTTGCCACCTCGTGTCAGCAACCGTTTCGGTTTCAGAACACTCTGTACCCCCACGGTGCTCTGGGCCCTCTATGCAAAATCGAGCATCGCAGGCCTTTCAGAGTCGCTCTGTGTTTGCAGAGAAAGGTGCAGCACACGGCACTTTTCCTTGGGACGGTTTGATTTTCCGACCTCTAAACAGCTTCGGGAACACAGTTCAAAAATCCCTAACTCACCAAGGACGTGGTCGCCCTTGCCCTAGGTAAGCTCAACAGAACAAAGCACTCTGTTTCTATTTCATTCCAACACCTCTTATGTGAGGTAAGAAATTCCCCTAGGAGATTATAAGCGTGCGTTCCAAATTCCACAGAAGTACAATTCATGGTGTAAAACGACAGGTGTAGGGAAGATGCAGAGGCCTCTTGGACATCCTCCAGCGTCCTTCCTTTAGGCAGTTCGCTATACCCAGAATAGCGCGTATAGAAAAACGTGAATCAGCGAAGGGCCCAGTGGGTAAATTTTGTCTCTCTAGACTTGCTAGACTCAGCCTGTACTAAGGCATGAAGTCAACAGCGAAACGGGAGTGTGATCCCAAAGGCTTTTTTGCCAATTTTGAAAGCTCCGTTCATAAGGCGTGAAAGCAACCTGAAAAGCATTGTAAGGGCAGCACTTGCAGTATATGCCAGCATGACTCAGCGTAGACCATGAGTTAGTTTTGTGGAAAGAAGCATTGTGCTTGCACTTCCTAGTTGCAAGCTCATCCTGCTCTGCTCTATAGCAAATGTGAAGCTCAATGTGAGCACTAGCCTCGAAGGAAGAGCTTGACTTGCCTTGCCTAAGTGAAAGAGTGCAACAGCTCCGTGAGCCCTAAATTGCTGTTCTGTGTCAGGTTACGGGGAAGAGGCTTTACCGTTCTCCTTGCCACCTCGTGTCAGCAACCCTTTCGGTTTCAGAACACTCTGTACCCCCACAGTGCTCTGGGCCCTGTATGCAAAATCCAGCAATCGCAGGCCTTTCAGAGTCGCTCTGTGTTTGCAGAGAAAGGTGGAGCACACGGCACTTTTCCTTGGGACGGTTTGATGTTCCGACCTCTAAACAGCTTCGGGAACACAGTTCAAGAATCCCTAACTCGCCAAGGACGTGGTCGCCCTTGCCCTAGGTAAGCTCAACAGAACAAAGCACTCTGTTTCTATTTCCTTCCAACACCTCTTATGTGAGGTAAGAAATTCCCCTAGGAGATTATCAGCGTGCGTTCCAAATTCGACAGAAGCACAGTTCGTGGTGTAAAACGATATGCGTAAGGAAGATGCAGAGGCCTCTTGGATATCCTCCAGCGTCCTTCCTTTAGGCAGTTCGCTATACCAAGAATAGCGGGTATAGAAAAACGTGAATCAGCGAAGGGCCCAGTGGGTTAATTGTGTCTATTTGGACTTGCTAGACTCAGCCTGTACTAAGGCTGGAAGTCAACCGAGAAACAGGAGTGTGATCCCCAAGGCTTTTTTGCCAATTTTGAAAGCTCCGTTCAAAAGGCGTGAAAGCAACCTGAAAAGCATTGTAAGGGCAGCACTTGCAGTATATGCCAGCATGACTCAGCGTAGACCATGAGTTAGTTTTGTGGAAAGAAGCATTGTGCTTGCACTTCCTAGTTGCAAGCTCATCCTGCTCTGCTCTATAGCAAATGTGAAGCTCAATGTGAGCACTAGCCTCGAAGGAAGAGCTTGACTTGCCTTGCCTAAGTGAAAGAATGCAACAGCTCCGTGAGCCCTAAATTGCTGTTCTGTGTCAGTTTACGGGGAAGAGGCTTTACCGTTCTCCTTGCCACCTCGTGTCAGCAACCGTTTCGGTTTCAGAAGACTCTGTACCCCCACGCTGCTCTGGGCCCTGTATGCAAAATCGAGCATCGCAGGCCTTTCAGAGTCGCTCTGTGTTTGCAGAGAAAGGTGCAGCACACGGCACTTTTCCTTGGGACGGTTTGATTTTCCGACCTCTAAGCAGCTTCGGGAACACAGTTCAAAAATCCCTAACTCGCCAAGGACGTGGTCGCCCTTGCCCTAGGTAAGCTCAACAGAACAAAGAAATCTGTTTCTATTTCCTTCCAACACCTCTTATGTGAGGTAAGAAATTCCCCTAGGAGATTATCAGCGCGCGTTCCAAATTCCACAGAAGCACAGTTCATGGTGTAAAACGACAGGCGTAAAGAAGATGCAGAGGACTCTTGGACATCCTCCAGCGTCTTTGCTTTAGGCCGTTCGCTATACCCAGAATAGCGGGTATAGAAAAACGTGAATCAGCGAAGGGCACAGTGGTTAATTGTGCCTCTTTGGACTTGTTAGACTCAGCCTGAACTAAGGCTGGAAGTCAACAGCGAAACGGGAGTGTGATCCCAAAGACTTTTTTGCCAATTTTGAAAGCTCCGTTCATAAGGCGTGAAAGCAACCTGAGAAGCATTGTAAGGGCAGCTCTTTCAGTATATGCCAGCATGACTCAGTGTAGACCATGAGTTAGTTTTGTGGAAAGAAGCATTGTGCTTGCACTTCCTAGTTGCAAGCTCATCCTGCTCTGCTCTATAGCAAATGTGAAGCTCAATGTGAGCACTAGCCTCGAAGGAAGAGCTTGACTTGCCTTGCCTAAGTGAAAGAGTGCAACGGCTCCGTGAGCCCTAAATTGCTGTTCTGTGTCAGTTTACGGGGAAAAGGCTTTACCGTTCTCCTTGCCACCTCGTGTCAGCAACCGTTTCTGTTTCAGAACACTCTGTACCCACACGGTGCTCTGGGCCCTGTATGCAAAATCGAGCATCGCAGGCCTTTCAGAGTCGCTCTGTGTTTGCAGAGAAAGGTGCAGCACACGGCACTTTTCCTTGGGACGGTTTGATTTTCCGACCTCTAAACAGCTTCGGGAACACAGTTCAAGAATCCCTAACTCGCCAAGGACGTGGTCGCCCTTGCCCTAGGTAAGCTCAACAGAACAAAGCACTCTGTTTCTATTTCCTTCCAACACCTCTTATTTGAGGTAAGAAATTCCCCTAGGAGATTATCAGCGCGCGTTCCAAATTCCACAGAAGCACAGTTCATGGTGTAAAACGACAGGCGTAAGGAAGATGCAGAGGCCTCTTGGACATCCTCCAGCGTCCTTCCTTTAGGCAGTTCGCTATACCCACAATAGAGGGTATAGAAAAACGTGAATCAGCGAAGGGCCCAGTGGGTTAATTGTGTCTCTTTTGACATGCTAGACTCAGCCTGTACTAAGGCTGGAAGTCAACCGGGAAACAGGAGTGTGATCCCAAAGGCTTTTTTGCCAATTTTGAAAGCTCCGTTGAAAAGTCGTCAAAGCACCTGAAAAGCATTTGTAACGGCAGGCCTTTCAGTACATGCCAGAATGACTCAGCGTAGACCATGAGTTAGTTTTTGGAAAGAATCATTGTGCTTGCACTTCCTAGTTGCAAGCTCATCCTGCTCTGCTCTATAGCAAATGTGAAGCTCAATGTGAGCACTAGCCTCGAAGGAAGAGCTTGACTTGCCTTGCCTAAGTGAAAGAGTGCAACAGCTCCGTGAGCCCTAAATTGCTGTTCTGTGTCAGTTTACGGGGAAGAGCCTTCACCGTTCTCCTTGCCACCTCGTGTCAGCAACCGTTTCGGTTTCAGAACACTCTGTACCCCCACGGTGCTCTGGGCCCTCTATGCAAAATCGAGCATCGCAGGCCTTTCAGAGTCGCTCTGTGTTTGCAGAGTAACGTGCAGCACACTGCACTTTTCCTTGGGACGGTTTGATTTTCCGACCTCTAAACAGCTTCGGGAACACAGTTCAAGAATCCCTAACTCGCCAAGGACCTGGTCGCCCTTGCCCTAGGTAAGCTCAACAGAAAAAAGTACTCTGTTTCTATTTCCTTCCAACACCTCTTATGTGAGGTAAGAAATTCCCCTAGGAGAGTATCAGCGTGCGTTCCAAATTCCACAGAAGCACAGTTCGTGGTGTAAAACGACAGGCGTACGGAAGATGCAGAGGCCTCTTGGACATACTCCAGCGTCCTTCCTTTAGGCAGTTCGCTATACCCAGAATAGCAGGGAATAGAAAAACGTGAATCAGCGAAGGGCCCAGTGGGTTAATTGTGTCTCTTTTGACATGCTAGACTCAGCCTGTACTAAGGCTGGAAGTCAACCGAGAAACACGACTGTGATCCCAAAGGCTTTTTTGCCAATTTTGAAAGCTCCGTTCAAAAGGCGTGAAAGCAACCTGAAAAGCATTGTAAGGGCAGCTCTTTCAGTATATGCCAGCATGACTCAGCATAGACCATGAGTTAGTTTTGTGGAAAGAAGCATTGTGCTTGCACTTCCTAGTTGCAAGCTCATCCTGCTCTGCTCTATAGCAAATGAGAAGCTCAATGTGAGCACTATACTCGAAGGAAGAGCTTAACTTGCCTTGCCTAAGTGAAAGAGTGCAACAGCTCCGTGAGCCCTAAATTGCTGTTCTGTGTCAGTTTACGGGGAAGAGGCTTTACCGTTCTCCTTGCCACGTCGTGTCAGCAACCGTTTCGGTTTCAGAACACTCTGTACCCCCACGGTGCTCTGGGCCCTGTATGCAAAATCCAGCAATCGCAGGCCTTTCAGAGTCGCTCTGTGTTTGCAGAGAAAGGTGCAGCACACGGCACTTTTCCTTGGGACGGTTTGATGTTCCGACCTCTAAACAGCTTCGGGAACACAGTTCAAGAATCCCTACCTCGCCAAGGACGTGGTCGCCCTTGCCCTAGGTAAGCTCAACAGAACAAAGCACTCTGTTTCTATTTCCTTCCAACACCTCTTATGTGAGGTAAGAAATTCCCCTAGGAGATTATCAGCGTGCGTTCCAAATTCGACAGAAGCACAGTTCGTGGTGTAAAACGATAGGCGTAAGGAAGATGCAGAGGCCACTTGGATATCCTCCAGCGTCCTTCCTTTAGGCAGTTCGCTATACCAAGAATAGCGGGTATAGAAAAACGTGAATCAGCGAAGGGCCCAGTGGGTTAATTGTGTCTATTTAGACTTGCTAGACTCAGCCTGTACTAAGGCTGGAAGTCAACAGCGAATCGGGAGTGTGATCCCAAAGGATTTTTGTCAATTTTGAAAGCTCCGTTCATAAGGCGTGAAAGCAACCTGAAAAGCATTGTAAGGGCAGCTTTTTCAGTATATGCCAGCATGACTCAGCGTAGACCATGAGTTAGTTTTGTGGACAGAAGCATTGTGCTTGCAATTCCTAGTTGCAAGCTCATCCTGCTCTGCTCTTATAGCAAATGTGAAGCTCAATGTGAGCACTAGCCTCGAAGGAAGAGCTTGACTTGCCTTGCCTAAGTGAAAGAGTGCAACAGCTCCGTGAGCCCTAAATTGCTGTTCTGTGTCAGTTTACGGGGAAGAGGCTTTACCGTTCTCCTTGCCACCTCGTGAAAGCAACCGTTTCGCTTTCAGAACACTCTGTACCCCCACGGTGCTCTGGGCCCTGTATACAAAATCGAGCATCGCAGGCCTTTCAGAGTCGCTCTGTGTTTGCAGAGTAAGGTGCAGCACACTGCACTTTTCCTTGGGACGGTTTGAATTTCCGACCTCTAAACAGCTTCGGGAACACAGTTCAAGAAACCCTAACTCGCCAAGGACGTGGTCGTCCTTGCCCTAGGTAAGCTCAACAGAACAAAGCACTCTGTTTCTATTTCCTTCCAACACCTCTTATGTGAGGTAAGAAATTCCCCTAGGAGATTATCAGCGTGCGTTCCAAATTCGACAGAAGCACAGTTCGTGGTGTAAAACGATATGCGTAAGGAAGATGCAGAGGCCTCTTGGATATCCTCCAGCGTCCTTCCTTTAGGCAGTTCGCTATACCAAGAATAGCGCGAATAGAAAAACGTGAATCAGCGAAGGGCCCAGTGGGTAAATTGTGTCTCTCTGGACTTGCTAGACTCAGCCTGTACTAAGGCATGAAGTCAACCGGGAAACAGGAGTGTGATCCCCAAGGCTTTTGTGCCAATTTTGAAAGCTCCGTTCAAAAGGCGTGAAAGCAACCTGAAGAGCATTGTAAGGGCAGCTCTTTCAGTATATGCCAGCATGACTCAGCGTAGACCATGAGTTAGTTTTGTGGAAAGAAGCATTGTGCTTGCACTTCCTAGTTGCAAGCTCATCCTGCTCTGCTCTATAGCAAATGTGAAGCTCAATGTGAGCACTAGCCTCGAAGGAAGAGCTTGACTTGCCTTGCCTAAGTGAAAGAGTGCAAGAGCTCCGTGAGCCCTAAATTGCTGTTCTGTATCAGTTTACGGGGAAGAGGCTTTACCGTTCTCCTTGCCACCTCGTGTCAGCAAACGTTTCGGTTTCAGAACACTCTGTACCCCCACGGTGCTCTGGGCCCTGTATGCAAAATCCAGCATCGCAGGCCTTTCAGAGTCGCTCTGTGTTTGCAGAGAAAGGTGCAGCACACGGCACTTTTCCTTGGGACGGTTTGATGTTCCGACCTCTAAACAGCTTCGGGAACACAGTTCAAGAATCCCTAACTCGCCAAGGACGTGGTCGCCCTTGCCCTAGGTAAGCTCAACAGAACAAAGCACTCTGTTTCTATTTCCTTCCAACACCTCTTATCTGAGGTAAGAAATTCCCCTAGGACATTATCAGCGAGCGTTCCAAATTCCACAGAAGCACAGTTCGTGGTGTAAAACGACAGGCGTATGGAAGATGCAGAGGCCTCTTGGACATCCTCGAGCATCCTTCCTTTAGGCCGTTCGCTATACCCAGAATAGCGGGGATAGAAAAACGTGAATCAGCGAAGGGCCCAGTGGTTAATTGTGCCTCTTTGGACTTGCTAGACTCAGCCTGTACTAAGGCTGGAAGTCAACAGCGAATCGGGAGTGTGATCCCAAAGGCTTTTTTGTCAATTTTGAAAGCTCCGTTCATAAGGCGTGAAAGCAACCTGAAAAGCATTGTAAGGGCAGCTTTTTCAGTATATGCCAGCATGACTCAGCGTAGACCATGAGTTAGTTTTGTGGACAGAAGCATTGTGCTTGCACTTCCTAGTTGCAAGCTCATCCTGCTCTGCTCTATAGCAAATGTGAAGCTCAATGTGAGCACTAGCCTCGAAGGAAGAGCTTGACTTGCCTTGCCTAAGTGAAAGAATGCAACAGCTCCGTGAGCCCTAAATTGCTGTTCTGTGTCAGTTTACGGGGAAGAGGCTTTACCGTTCTCCTTGCCACCTCGTGTCAGCAACCGTTTCGGTTTCAGAAGACTCTGTACCCCCACGGTGCTCTGGGCCCTGTATGCAAAATCGAGCATCGCAGGCCTTTCAGAGTCGCTCTGTGTTTGCAGAGAAAGGTGCAGCACACGGCACTTTTCCTTGGGACGGTTTGATTTTCCGACCTCTAAGCAGCTTCGGGAACACAGTTCAAAAATCCCTAACTCGCCAAGGACGTGGTCGCCCTTGCCCTAGGTAAGCTCAACAGAACAAAGCACTCTGTTTCTATTTCCTTCCAACACCTCTTATTTGAGGTAAGAAATTCCCCTAGGAGATTATCAGCGCGCGTTCCAAATTCCACAGAAGCACAGTTCATGGTGTAAAACGACAGGCCTAAGGAAGATGCAGAGGCCTCTTGAACATCCTCCAGCGTCCTTCCTTTAGGCAGTTCGCTATACCCACAATAGAGGGTATAGAAAAACGTGAATCAGCGAAGGGCCCAGTGGGTTAATTGTGTCTCTTTTGACATGCTAGATTCAGCCTGTACTAAGGCTGGAAGTCAACCGGGAAACAGGAGTGTGATCCCAAAGGCTTTTTTGCCAATTTTGAAAGCTCCGTTGAAAAGTCGTCAAAGCACCTGAAAAGCATTTGTAACGGCAGGCCTTTCAGTACATGCCAGAATGACTCAGCGTAGACCATGAGTTAGTTTTTGGAAAGAATCATTGTGCTTGCACTTCCTAGTTGCAAGCTCATCCTGCTCTGCTCTATAGCAAATGTGAAGCTCAATGTGAGCACTAGCCTCGAAGGAAGAGCTTGACTTGCCTTGCCTAAGTGAAAGAGTGCAACAGCTCCGTGAGCCCTAAATTGCTGTTCTGTGTCAGTTTACCGGGAAGAGCCTTCACCGTTCTCCTTGCCACCTCGTGTCAGCAACCGTTTCGGTTTCAGAACACTCTGTACCCCCACGGTGCTCTGGGCCCTCTATGCAAAATCGAGCATCGCAGGCCTTTCAGAGTCGCTCTGTGTTTGCAGAGTAACGTGCAGCACACTGCACTTTTCCTTGGGACGGTTTGATTTTCCGACCTCTAAACAGCTTCGGGAACACAGTTCAAGAATCCCTAACTCGCCAAGGACCTGGTCGCCCTTGCCCTAGGTAAGCTCAACAGAAAAAAGTACTCTGTTTCTATTTCCTTCCAACACCTCTTATGTGAGGTAAGAAATTCCCCTAGGAGAGTATCAGCGTGCGTTCCAAATTCCACAGAAGCACAGTTCGTGGTGTAAAACGACAGGCGTACGGGAGATGCAGAGGCCTCTTGGACATCCTCCAGCATCCTTTCTTTAGGCAGTTCGCTATACCCAGAATAGTAGGGAATAGAAAAACGTGAATCAGCGAAGGGCCCAGTGGGTTAATTGTGTCTCTTTTGACATGCTAGACTCAGCCTGTACTAAGGCTGAAAGTCAACCGAGAAACACGACTGTGATCCCAAAGGCTTTTTTGCCAATTTTGAAAGCTCGGTCCATAAGGCGTGAAAGCAACCTGAAAAGCATTGTAAGGGCAGCTCTTTCAGTATATGCCAGCATTACTCAGCATAGACCATGAGTTAGTTTTGTGGAAAGAAGCATTGTGCTTGCACTTCCTAGTTGCAAGCTCATCCTGCTCTGCTCTATAGCAAATGAGAAGCTCAATGTGAGCACTATACTCGAAGGAAGAGCTTAACTTGCCTTGCCTAAGTGAAAGAGTGCAACAGCTCCGTGAGCCCTAAATTGCTGTTCTGTGTCAGTTTACGGGGAAGAGGCTTTACCGTTCTCCTTGCCACGTCGTGTCAGCAACCGTTTCGGTTTCAGAACACTCTGTACCCCCACGGTGCTCTGGGCCCTGTATGCAAAATCCAGCAATCGCAGGCCTTTCAGAGTCGCTCTGTGTTTGCAGAGAAAGGTGCAGCACACGGCACTTGTCCTTGGGACGGTTTGATGTTCCGACCTCTAAACAGCTTCGGGAACACAGTTCAAGAATCCCTAACTCGCCAAGGACGTGGTCGCCCTTGCCCTAGGTAAGCTCAACAGAACAAAGCACTCTGTTTCTATTTCCTTCCAACACCTCTTATGTGAGGTAAGAAATTCCCCTAGGAGATTATCAGCGTGCGTTCCAAATTCGACAGAAGCACAGTTCGTGGTGTAAAACGATAGGCGTAAGGAAGATGCAGAGGCCACTTGGATATCCTCCAGCGTCCTTCCTTTAGGCACTTCGCTATACCAAGAATAGCGGGTATAGAAAAACGTGAATCAGCGAAGGGCCCAGTGGGTTAATTGTGTCTATTTAGACTTCCTAGACTCAGCCTGTACTAAGGCTGGAAGTCAACAGCGAATCGGGAGTGTGATCCCAAAGGCTTTTTTGTCAATTTTGAAAGCTCCGTTCATAAGGCGTGAAAGCAACCTGAAAAGCATTGTAAGGGCAGCTTTTTCAGTATATGCCAGCATGACTCAGCGTAGACCATGAGTTACTTTTGTGGACAGAAGCATTGTGCTTGCAATTCCTAGTTGCAAGCTCATCCTGCTCTGCTCTATAGCAAATGTGAAGCTCAATGTGAGCACTAGCCTCGAAGGAAGAGCTTGACATGCCTTGCCTAAGTGAAAGAATGCAACAGCTCCGTGAGCCCTAAATTGCTGTTCTGTGTCAGTTTACGGGGAAGAGGCTTTACCATTCTCCTTGCCACCTCGTGTCAGCAACCGTTTCGGTTTCAGAACACTCTGTACCCCCACGGTGCTCTGGGCCCTGTATGCAAAATCGAGCATCGCAGGCCTTTCAGAGTTGCTCTGTGTTTGCAGAGAAAGGTGCAGCACACGGCACTTTTCCTTGGGACGGTTTGATTTTCCGACCTCTAAACAGCTTCGGGAACACAGTTCAAAAATCCCTAACTCGCCAAGGACGTGGTCGCCCTTGCCCTAGGTAAGCTCAACAGAACAAAGCAATCTGTTTCTATTTCATTCCAACACCTCTTATGTGAGGTAAGAAATTCCCCTAGGAGATTATAAGCGTGCGTTCCAAATTCCACAGAAGTACAATTCATGGTGTAAAACGACAGGCGTAGGGAAGATGCAGAGGCCTCTTGGACATCCTCCAGCGTCCTTCCTTTAGGCAGTTCGCTATACCCAGAATAGCGCGTATAGAAAAACGTGAATCAGCGAAGGGCCCAGTGGGTAAATTGTGTCTCTCTGGACTTGCTAGACTCAGCCTGTACTAAGGCATGAAGTCAACAGCGAAACGGGAGTGTGATCCCAAAGGCTTTTTTGCCAACTTTGAAAGCTCCGTTCATAAGGCGTGAAAGCAACCTGAAAAGCATTGTAAGGGCAGCTCTTTCAGTATATGCCAGCATGACTCAGCGTAGACCATGAGTTAGTTTTGTGGAAAGTAGCTTTGTGCTTGCACTTCCTAGTTGCAAGCTCATCCTGCTCTGCTCTATAGCAAATGTGAAGCTCAATGTGAGCACTAGCCTCGAAGGAAGAGCTTGACTTGCCTTGCCTAAGTGAAAGAGTGCAACAGCTCCGTGAGCCCTAAATTGCTGTTCTGTGTCAGTTTACGGGGAAAAGGCTTTACCGTTCTCCTTGCCACCTCGTGTCAGCAACCGTTTCTGTTTCAGAACACTCTGTACCCCCACGGTGCTCTGGGCCTTGTATGCAAAATCGAGCATCGCAGGCCTTTCAGAGTCGCTCTGTGTTTGCAGAGAAAGGTGCAGCACACGGCACTTTTCCTTGGGACGGTTTGATTTTCCGACCTCTAAACAGCTTCGGGAACACAGTTCAAGAATCCCTAACTCGCCAAGGACGTGGTCGCCCTTGCCCTAGGTAAGCTCAACAGAACAAAGCACTCTGTTTCTATTTCCTTCCAACACCTCTTATTTGAGGTAAGAAATTCCCCTAAGAGATTATCAGCACGTGTTCCAAATTCCACAGAAGCACAGTTCATGGTGTAAAACGACAGGCGTAAGGAAGATGCAGAGGCCTCTTGGACATCCTCCAGCGTCCTTCCTTTAGGCAGTTCGCTATACCCACAATAGAGGGTATAGAAAAACGTGAATCAGCGAAGGGCCCAGTGGGTTAATTGTGTCTCTTTTGACATGCTAGACTCAGCCTGTACTAAGGCTGGAAGTCAACCGGGAAACAGGAGTGTGATCCAAAAGGCTTTTTTGCCAATTTTGAAAGCTCCGTTGAAAAGTCGTCAAAGCACCTGAAAAGCATTTGTAACGGCAGGCCTTTCAGTACATGCCAGAATGACTCAGCCTAGACCATGAGTTAGTTTTTGGAAAGAATCATTGTGCTTGCACTTCCTAGTTGCAAGCTCATCCTGCTCTGCTCTATAGCAAATGTGAAGCTCACTGTGAGCACTAGCCTCGAAGGAAGAGCTTGACTTGCCTTGCCTAAGTGAAAGAGTGCAACAGCTCCGTGAGCCCTAAATTGCTGTTCTGTGTCAGTTTACGGGGAAGAGGCTTCACCGTTCTCCTTGCCACCTCGTGTCAGCAACCGTTTCGGTTTCAGAACACTCTGTACCCCCACGGTGCTCTGGGCCCTCTATGCAAAATCGAGCATCGCAGGCCTTTCAGAGTCGCTCTGTGTTTGCAGAGTAACGTGCAGCACACTGCACTTTTCCTTGGGACGGTTTGATTTTCTGACCTCTAAACAGCTTCGGGAACACAGTTCAAGAATCCCTAACTCGCCAAGGACCTGGTCGCCCTTGCCCTAGGTAAGCTCAACAGAAAAAAGTACTCTGTTTCTATTTCCTTCCAACACCTCTTATGTGAGGTAAGAAATTCCCCTAGGAGAGTATCAGCGTGCGTTCCAAATTCCACAGAAGCACAGTTTGTGGTGTAAAACGACAGGCGTACGGAAGATGCAGAGGCCTCTTGGACATCCTCCAGCGTCCTTCCTTCAGGCAGTTCGCTATACCCAGAATAGCAGGGAATAGAAAAACGTGAATCAGCGAAGGGCCCAGTGGGTTAATTGTGTCTCTTTTGACATGCTAGACTCAGCCTGTACTAAGGCTGGAAGTCAACCGAGAAACACGACTGTGATCCCAAAGGCTTTTTTGCCAATTTTGAAAGCTCGGTTCATAAGGCGTGAAAGCAACCTGAAAAGCATTGTAAGGGCAGCTCTTTCAGTATATGCCAGCATGACTCAGCATAGACCATGAGTTAGTTTTGTGGAAAGAAGCATTGTGCTTGCACTTCCTAGTTGCAAGCTCATCCTGCTCTGCTCTATAGCAAATGAGAAGCTCAATGTGAGCACTATACTCGAAGGAAGAGCTTAACTTGCCTTGCCTAAGTGAAAGAGTGCAACAGCTCCGTGAGCCCTAAATTGCTGTTCTGTGTAAGTTTACGGGGAAGAGGCTTTACCGTTCTCCTTGCCACCTCGTGTCAGCAACCGTTTCGGTTTCAGAACACTCTGTACCCCCACGGTGCTCTGGGCCCTGTATGCAAAATCCAGCAATCGCAGGCCTTTCAGAGTCGCTCTGTGTTTGCAGAGAAAGGTGCAGCACACGGCACTTTTCCTTGGGACGGTTTGATGTTCCGACCTCTAAACAGCTTCGGGAACACAGTTCAAGAATCCCTAACTCGCCAAGGACGTGGTCGCCCTTGCCCTAGGTAAGCTCAACAGAACAAAGCACTCTGTTTCTATTTCCTTCCAACACCTCTTATGTGAGGTAAGAAATTCCCCTAGGAGATTATCAGCGTGCGTTCCAAATTCGACAGAAGCACAGTTCGTGGTGTAAAACGATAGGCGTAAGGAAGATGCAGAGGCCACTTGGATATCCTCCAGCGTCCTTCCTTTAGGCAGTTCGCTATACCAAGAATAGCGGGTATAGAAAAACGTGAATCAGCGAAGGGCCCAGTGGGTTAATTGTGTCTATTTAGACTTGCTAGACTCAGCCTGTACTAAGGCTGGAAGTCAACAGCGAATCGGGAGTGTGATCCCAAAGGCTTTTTTGTCAATTTTGAAAGCTCCGTTCATAAGGCGTGAAAGCAACCTGAAAAGCATTGTAAGGGCAGCTTTTTCAGTATATGCCAGCATGACTCAGCGTAGACCATGAGTTAGTTTTGTGGACAGAAGCATTGTGTTTGCAATTCCTAGTTGCAAGCTCATCCTGCTCTGCTCTATAGCAAATGTGAAGCTCAATGTGAGCACTAGCCTCGAAGGAAGAGCTTGACATGCCTTGCCTAAGTGAAAGAATGCAACAGCTCCGTGAGCCCTAAATTGCTGTTCTGTGTCAGTTTACGGGGAAGAGGCTTTACCATTCTCCTTGCCACCTCGTGTCAGCAACCGTTTCGGTTTCAGAACACTCTGTACCCCCACGGTGCTCTGGGCCCTCTATGCAAAATCGAGCATCGCAGGCCTTTCAGAGTCGCTCTGTGTTTGCAGAGAAAGGTGCAGCACACGGCACTTTTCCTTGGGACGGTTTGATTTTCCGACCTCTAAACAGCTTCGGGAACACAGTTCAAAAATCCCTAACTCACCAAGGACGTGGTCGCCCTTGCCCTAGGTAAGCTCAACAGAACAAAGCACTCTGTTTCTATTTCATTCCAACACCTCTTATGTGAGGTAAGAAATTCCCCTAGGAGATTATAAGCGTGCGTTCCAAATTCCACAGAAGTACAATTCATGGTGTAAAACGACAGCCGTAGGGAAGATGCAGAGGCCTCTTGGACATCCTCCAGCGTCCTTCCTTTAGGCAGTTCGCTATACCCAGAATAGCGCGTATAGAAAAACGTGAATCAGCGAAGGGCCCAGTGGGTAAATGGTGTCTCTCTGGACTTGCTAGACTCAGCCTGTACTAAGGCATGAAGTCAACAGCGAAACGGGAGTGTGATCCCAAAGGCTTTTTTGCCAATTTTGAAAGCTCCGTTCATAAGGCGTGAAAGCAACCTGAAAAGCATTGTAAGGGCAGCTCTTTCAGTATATGCCAGCATGACTCAGCGTAGACCATGAGTTAGTTTTGTGGAAAGTAGCTTTGTGCTTGCACTTCCTAGTTGCAAGCTCATCCTGCTCTGCTCTATAGCAAATGTGAAGCTCAATGTGAGCACTAGCCTCGAAGGAAGAGCTTGACTTGCCTTGCCTAAGTGAAAGAGTGCAACAGCTCCGTGAGCCCTAAATTGCTGTTCTGTGTCAGTTTACGGGGAAAAGGCTTTACCGTTCTCCCTGCCACCTCGTGTCAGCAACCGTTTCTGTTTCAGAACACTCTGTACCCCCACGGTGCTCTGGGCCCTGTATGCAAAATCCAGCATCGCAGGCCTTTCAGAGTCGCTCTGTGTTTGCAGAGAAAGGTGCAGCACACGGCACTTTTCCTTGGGACGGTTTGATTTTCCGACCTCTAAACAGCTTCGGGAACACAGTTCAAGAATCCCTAACTCGCCAAGGACGTGGTCGCCCTTGCCCTAGGTAAGCTCAACAGAACAAAGCACTCTGTTTCTATTTCCTTCCAACACCTCTTATTTGAGGTAAGAAATTCCCCTAAGAGATTATCAGCACGTGTTCCAAATTCCACAGAAGCACAGTTCATGGTGTAAAACGACAGGCGTAAGGAAGATGCAGAGGCCTCTTGGACATCCTCCAGCGTCCTTCCTTTAGGCAGTTCGCTATACCCACAATAGAGGGTATAGAAAAACGTGAATCAGCGAAGGGCCCAGTGGGTTAATTGTGTCTCTTTTGACATGCTAGACTCAGCCTGTACTAAGGCTGGAAGTCAACCGGGAAACAGGAGTGTGATCCCAAAGGCTTTTTTGCCAATTTTGAAAGCTCCGTTGAAAAGTCGTCAAAGCACCTGAAAAGCATTTGTAACGGCAGGCCTTTCAGTACATGCCAGAATGACTCAGCGTAGACCATGAGTTAGTTTTTGGAAAGAATCATTGTGCTTGAACTTCCTAGTTGCAAGCTCATCCTGCTCTGCTCTATAGCAAATGTGAAGCTCAATGTGAGCACTAGCCTCGAAGGAAGAGCTTGACTTGCCTTGCCTAAGTGAAAGAGTGCAACAGCTCCGTGAGCCCTAAATTGCTGTTCTGTGTCAGTTTACGGGGAAGAGGCTTTACCGTTCTCCTTGCCACCTCGTGTCAGCAACCGTTTCGGTTTCAGAACACTCTGTACCCCCACGGTGCTCTGGGCCCTGTATGCAAAATCCAGCAATCGCAGGCCTTTCAGAGTCGCTCAGTGTTTGCAGAGAAAGGTGGAGCACACAGCACTTTTCCTTGGGACGGTTTGATGTTCCGACCTCTAAACAGCTTCGGGAACACAGTTCAAGAATCCCTAACTCGCCAAGGACGTGGTCGCCCTTGCCCTAGGTAAGCTCAACAGAACAAAGCACTCTGTTTCTATTTCCTTCCAACACCTCTTATTTGAGGTAAGAAATTCCCCTAGGAGATTATCAGCGCGCGTTCCAAATTCCACAGAAGCACAGTTCATGGTGTAAAACGACAGGCGTAAGGAAGATGCAGAGGCCTCTTGGACATCCTCCAGCGTCCTTCCTTTAGGCAGTTCGCTATACCCACAATAGAGGGTATAGAAAAACGTGAATCAGCGAAGGGCCCAGTGGGTTAATTGTGTCTCTTTTGACATGCTAGACTCAGCCTGTACTAAGGCTGGAAGTCAACCGGGAAACAGGAGTGTGATCCCAAAGGCTTTTTTGCCAATTTTGAAAGCTCCGTTGAAAAGTCGTCAAAGCACCTCAAAAGCATTTGTAACGGCAGGCCTTTCAGTACATGCCAGAATGACTCAGCGTAGACCATGAGTTAGTTTTTGGAAAGAATCATTGTGCTTGCACTTCCTAGTTGCAAGCTCATCCTGCTCTGCTCTATAGCAAATGTGAAGCTCAATGTGAGCCCTAGCCTCGAAGGAAGAGCTTGACTTGCCTTGCCTAAGTGAAAGAGTGCAACAGCTCCGTGAGCCCTAAATTGCTGTTCTGTGTCAGTTTACGGGGAAGAGGCTTCACCGTTCTCCTTGCCACCTCGTGTCAGCAACCGTTTCGGTTTCAGAACACTCTGTACCCCCACGGTGCTCTGGGCCCTCTATGCAAAATCGAGCATCGCAGGCCTTTCAGAGTCGCTCTGTGTTTGCAGAGTAACGTGCAGCACCCTGCACTTTTCCTTGGGACGATTTGATTTTCCGACCTCTAAACAGCTTCGGGAACACAGTTCAAGAATCCCTAACTCGCCAAGGACCTGGTCGCCCTTGCCCTAGGTAAGCTCAACAGAAAAAAGTACTCTGTTTCTATTTCCTTCCAACACCTCTTATGTGAGGTAAGAAATTTCCCTAGGAGAGTATCAGCGTGCGTTCCAAATTCCACAGAAGCACAGTTCGTGGTGTAAAACGACAGGCGTAAGGAAGATGCAGAGACCTCTTAGACATCCTCCAGCGTCCTTCCTTTAGGCAGTTCGCTATACCCAGAATAGCAGGGAATAGAAAAACGTGAATCAGCGAAGGGCCCAGTGGGTTAATTGTGTCTCTTTTGACATGCTAGACTCAGCCTGTACTAAGGCTGGAAGTAAACCGAGAAACACGACTGTGATCCCAAAGGCTTTTTTGCCAATTTTGAAAGCTCCGTTCATAAGGCGTGAAAGCAACCTGAAAAGCATTGTAAGGGCAGCTCTTTCAGTATATGCCAGCATGACTCAGCATAGACCATGAGTTAGTTTTGTGGAAAGAAGCATTGTGCTTGCACTTCCTAGTTGCAAGCTCATCCTGCTCTGCTCTATAGCAAATGTGAAGCTCAATGTGAGCACTAGCATCGAAGGAAGAGCTTGACTTGCCTTGCCTAAGTGAAAGAGTGCAACAGCTCCGTGAGCCCTAAGTTGCTGTTCTGTGTAAGTTTACGGGGAAGAGGCTTTACCGTTCTCCTTGCCACCTCGTGTCAGCAACCGTTTCGGTTTCAGAACACTCTGTACCCCCACGGTGCTCTGGGCCCTGTATGCAAAATCGAGCATCGCAGGTCTTTCAGAGTGGCTCTGTGTTTGCAGAGTAAGGTGCAGCACACGGCACTTTTCCTTGGGACGGTTTGATTTTCCGACCTCTAAACAGCTTCGGGAACACAGTTCAAGAATCCCTAACTCGCCAAGGACGTGGTCGCCCTTGCCCTAGGTAAGCTCAACAGAACAAAGCACTCTGTTTCTGTTTCCTTCCAACACCTCTTATGTGAGGTAAGAAATTCCCCTAGGAGATTATCAGCATGCGTTCCAAATTCCACAAAAGCACAGTTCATGGTTTAAAACGACAGGCGTAAGGAAGATGCAGAGGCCTCTTGGACATCCTCCAGCGTCCTTCCTTTAGGCAGTTCGCTATACCCAGAATAGCGCGTATAGAAAAACGTGAATCAGCGAAGGGGCCAGTGGGTTAATTGTGTCTCTTTGGACTTGCTAGACTCAGCCTGTACTAAGGCATGAAGTCAACAGCGAAACGGGAGTGTGATCCCAAAGGCTTTTTTGCCAATTTTGAAAGCTCCGTTCATAAGGCGTGAAAGCAACCTGAAAAGCATTGTAAGGGCAGCTCTTGCAGTATATGCCAGCATGACTCAGCGTGGACCATGAGTTAGTTTTGTGGAAAGAATCATTGCGCTTGCACTTCCTAGTTGCAAGCTCATCCTGCTCTGCGCTTATAGCAAATGTGAAGCTCAATGTGAGCACTATACTCGAAGGAAGAGCTTAACTTGCCTTGCCTAAGTGAAAGAGTGCAACAGCTCCGTGAGCCCTAAATTGCTGTTCTGTGTCAGTTTACGGGGAAGAGGCTTTACCGTTCTCCTTGCCACCTCGTGTCAGCAACCGTTTCGGTTTCAGAACACTCTGTACCCCCACGGTGCTCTGGGCCCTGTATGCAAAATCCAGCAATCGCAGGCCTTTCAGAGTCGCTCTGTGTTTGCAGAGAAAGGTGCAGCACACGGCACTTTTCCTTGGGACGGTTTGATGTTCCGACCTCTAAACAGCTTCGGGAACACAGTTCAAGAATCCCTAACTCGCCAAGGACGTGGTCGCCCTTGCCCTAGGTAAGCTCAACAGAACAAAGCACTCTGTTTCTATTTCCTTCCAACACCTCTTATGTGAGGTAAGAAATTCCCCTAGGAGATTATCAGCGTGCGTTCCAAATTCGACAGAAGCACAGTTCGTGGTGTAAAACGATAGGCGTAAGGAAGATGCAGAGGCCACTTGGATATCCTCCAGCGTCCTTCCTTTAGGCAGTTCGCTATACCAAGAATAGCGGGTATAGAAAAACGTGAATCAGCGAAGGGCCCAGTGGGTTAATTGTGTCTATTTAGACTTGCTAGACTCAGCCTGTACTAAGGCTGGAAGTCAACA
Organism: Kogia breviceps; assembly: GCF_026419965.1. NCBI lineage: Eukaryota > Metazoa > Chordata > Mammalia > Artiodactyla > Physeteridae > Kogia > Kogia breviceps. Next base: position 33,299,146 of record NC_081326.1, read on the forward strand.
GCGAATCGGGAGTGTGATCCCAAAGGCTTTTTTGTCAATTTTGAAAGCTCCGTTCATAAGGCGTGAAAGCAACCTGAAAAGCATTGTAAGGGCAGCTTTTTCAGTATATGCCAGCATGACTCAGCGTAGACCATGAGTTAGTTTTGTGGACAGAAGCATTGTGCTTGCAATTCCTAGTTGCAAGCTCATCCTGCTCTGCTCTATAGCAAATGTGAAGCTCAATGTGAGCACTAGCCTCGAAGGAAGAGCTTGACATGCCTTGCCTAAGTGAAAGAATGCAACAGCTCCGTGAGCCCTAAATTGCTGTTCTGTGTCAGTTTACGGGGAAGAGGCTTTACCATTCTCCTTGCCACCTCGTGTCAGCAACCGTTTCGGTTTCAGAACACTCTGTACCCCCACGGTGCTCTGGGCCCTGTATGCAAAATCGAGCATCGCAGGCCTTTCAGAGTCGCTCTGTGTTTGCAGAGAAAGGTGCAGCACACGGCACTTTTCCTTGGGACGGTTTGATGTTCCGACCTCTAAACAGCTTCGGGAACACAGTTCAAAAATCCCTAACTCGCCAAGGACGTGGTCGCCCTTGCCCTAGGTAAGCTCAACAGAACAAAGCAGTCTGTTTCTATTTCATTCCAACACCTCTTATGTGAGGTAAGAAATTCCCCTAGGAGATTATAAGCGTGCGTTCCAAATTCCACAGAAGTACAATTCATGGTGTAAAACGACAGGCGTAGGGAAGATGCAGAGGCCTCTTGGACATCCTCCAGCGTCCTTCCTTTAGGCCGTTCGCTATACCCAGAATAGCGGGTATAGAAAAACGTGAATCAGCGAAGGGCCAAGTGGTTAATTGTGCCTCTTTGGACTTGCTAGACTCAGCCTGTACTAAGGCTGGAAGTCAACAGCGAAACGGGAGTGTGATCCCAAAGGCTTTTTTGCCAATTTTGAAAGCTCCGTTCATAAGGCGTGAAAGCAACCTGAAAAGCATTGTAAGGGCAGCACTTGCAGTATATGCCAGCATGACTCAGCGTAGACCATGAGTTAGTTTTGTGGAAAGAAGCATTGTGCTTGCACTTCCTAGTTGCAAGCTCATCCTGCTCTGCTCTATAGCAAATGTGAAGCTCAATGTGAGCACTAGCCTCGAAGGAAGAGCTTGACTTGCCTTGCCTAAGTGAAAGAGTGCAACAGCTCCGTGAGCCCTAAATTGCTGTTCTGTGTCAGGTTACGGGGAAGAGGCTTTACCGTTCTCCTTGCCACCTCGTGTCAGCAACCCTTTCGGTTTCAGAACACTCTGTACCCCCACAGTGCTCTGGGCCCTGTATGCAAAATCCAGCAATCGCAGGCCTTTCAGAGTCGCTCTGTGTTTGCAGAGAAAGGTGCAGCACACGGCACTTTTCCTTGGGACGGTTTGATGTTCCGACCTCTAAACAGCTTCGGGAACACAGTTCAAGAATCCCTAACTCGCCAAGGACGTGGTCGCCCTTGCCCTAGGTAAGCTGAACAGAACAAAGCACTCTGTTTCTATTTCCTTCCAACACCTCTTATGTGAGGTAAGAAATTCCCCTAGGAGATTATCAGCGTGCGTTCCAAATTCGACAGAAGCACAGTTCGTGGTGTAAAACGATATGCGTAAGGAAGATGCAGAGGCCTCTTGGATATCCTCCAGCGTCCTTCCTTTAGGCAGTTCACTATACCAAGAATAGCGGGTATAGAAAAACGTGAATCAGCGAAGGGCCCAGTGGGTTAATTGTGTCTATTTGGACTTGCTAGACTCAGCCTGTACTAAGGCTGGAAGTCAACCGGGAAACAGGAGTGTGATCCCCAAGGCTTTTTTGCCAATTTTGAAAGCTCCGTTCAAAAGGCGTGAAAGCAACCTGAAAAGCATTGTAAGGGCAGCACTTGCAGTATATGCCAGCATGACTCAGCGTAGACCATGAGTTAGTTTTGTGGAAAGAAGTATTGTTCTTGCACTTCCTAGTTGCAAGCTCATCCTGCTCTGCTCTATAGCAAATGTGAAGCTCAATGTGAGCACTAGCCTCGAAGGAAGAGCTTGACTTGCCTTGCCTAAGTGAAAGAGTGCAACAGCTCCGTGAGCCCTAAATTGCTGTTCTGTATCAGTTTACGGGGAAGAGGCTTTACCGTTCTCCTTGCCACCTCGTGTCAGCAAACGTTTCGGTTTCAGAACACTCTGTACCGCCACGGTGCTCTGGGCCCTGTATGCAAAATCCAGCATCGCAGGCCTTTCAGAGTCGCTCTGTGTTTGCAGAGAAAGGTGCAGCACACGGCACTTTTCCTTGGGACGGTTTGATGTTCCGACCTCTAAACAGCTTCGGGAACACAGTTCAAGAATCCCTAACTCGCCAAGGACGTGGTCGCCCTTGCCCTAGGTAAGCTCAACAGAACAAAGCACTCTGTTTCTATTTCCTTCCAACACCTCTTATCTGAGGTAAGAAATTCCCCTAGGACATTATCAGCGCGCGTTCCAAATTCCACAGAAGCACAGTTCGTGGTGTAAAACGACAGGCGTATGGAAGATGCAGAGGCCTCTTGGACATCCTCGAGCATCCTTCCTTTAGGCCGTTCGCTATACCCAGAATAGCGGGGATAGAAAAACGTGAATCAGCGAAGGGCCCAGTGGTTAATTGTGCCTCTTTGGACTTGCTAGACTCAGCCTGTACTAAGGCTGGAAGTCAACAGCGAATCGGGAGTGTGATCCCAAAGGCTTTTTGGTCAATTTTGAAAGCTCCGTTCATAAGGCGTGAAAGCAACCTGAAAAGCATTGTAAGGGCAGCTTTTTCAGTATATGCCAGCATGACTCAGCGTAGACCATGAGTTAGTTTTGTGGAAAGTAGCTTTGTGCTTGCACTTCCTAGTTGCAAGCTCATCCTGCTCTGCTCTATAGCAAATGTGAAGCTCAATGTGAGCACTAGCCTCGAAGGAAGAGCTTGACTTGCCTTGCCTAAGTGAAAGAATGCAACAGCTCCGTGAGCCCTAAATTGCTGTTCTGTGTCAGTTTACGGGGAAGAGGCTTTACCGTTCTCCTTGCCACCTCGTGTCAGCAACCGTTTCGGTTTCAGAAGACTCTGTACCCCCACGCTGCTCTGGGCCCTGTATGCAAAATCGAGCATCGCAGGCCTTTCAGAGTCGCTCTGTGTTTGCAGAGAAAGGTGCAGCACACGGCACTTTTCCTTGGGACGGTTTGATTTTCCGACCTCTAAGCAGCTTCGGGAACACAGTTCAAAAATCCCTAACTCGCCAAGGACGTGGTCGCCCTTGCCCTAGGTAAGCTCAACAGAACAAAGAAATCTGTTTCTATTTCCTTCCAACACCTCTTATTTGAGGTAAGAAATTCCCCTAGGAGATTATCAGCGCGCGTTCCAAATTCCACAGAAGCACAGTTCATGGTGTAAAACGACAGGCGTAAGGAAGATGCAGAGGACTCTTGGACATCCTCCAGCGTCCTTCCTTTAGGCAGTTCGCTATACCCACAATAGAGGGTATAGAAAAACGTGAATCAGCGAAGGGCCCAGTGGGTTAATTGTGTCTCTTTTGACATGCTAGACTCAGCCTGTACTAAGGCTGGAAGTCAACCGGGAAACAGGAGTGTGATCCCAAAGGCTTTTTTGCCAATTTTGAAAGCTCCGTTGAAAAGTCGTCAAAGCACCTGAAAAGCATTTGTAACGGCAGGCCTTTCAGTACATGCCAGAATGACTCAGCGTAGACCATGAGTTAGTTTTTGGAAAGAATCATTGTGCTTGCACTTCCTAGTTGCAAGCTCATCCTGCTCTGCTCTATAGCAAATGTGAAGCTCAATGTGAGCACTAGCCTCGAAGGAAGAGCTTGACTTGCCTTGCCTAAGTGAAAGAGTGCAACAGCTCCGTGAGCCCTAAATTGCTGTTCTGTGTCAGTTTACGGGGAAGAGGCTTCACCGTTCTCCTTGCCACCTCGTGTCAGCAACCGTTTCGGTTTCAGAACACTCTGTACCCCCACGGTGCTCTGGGCCCTCTTTGCAAAATCGAGCATCGCAGGCCTTTCAGAGTCGCTCTGTGTTTGCAGAGTAACGTGCAGCACACTGCACTTTTCCTTGGGACGGTTTGATTTTCCGACCTCTAAACAGCTTCGGGAACACAGTTCAAGAATCCCTAACTCGCCAAGGACCTGGTCGCCCTTGCCCTAGGTAAGCTCAACAGAAAAAAGTACTCTGTTTCTATTTCCTTCCAACACCTCTTATGTGAGGTAAGAAATTCCCCTAGGAGAGTATCAGCGTGCGTTCCAAATTCCACAGAAGCACAGTTCGTGGTGTAAAACGACAGGCGTACGGAAGATGCAGAGGCCTCTTGGACATCCTCCAGCGTCCTTCCTTTCGGCAGTTCGCTATACCCAGAATAGCAGGGAATAGAAAAACGTGAATCAGCGAAGGGCCCAGTGGGTTAATTGTGTCTCTTTTGACATGCTAGACTCAGCCTGTACTAAGGCTGGAAGTCAACCGAGAAACACGACTGTGATCCCAAAGGCTTTTTTGCCAATTTTGAAAGCTCCGTTCATAAGGCGTGAAAGCAACCTGAAAAGCATTGTAAGGGCAGCTCTTTCAGTATATGCCAGCATGACTCAGCATAGACCATGAGTTAGTTTTGTGGAAAGAAGCATTGTGCTTGCACTTCCTAGTTGCAAGCTCATCCTGCTCTGCTCTATAGCAAATGAGAAGCTCAATGTGAGCACTATACTCGAAGGAAGAGCTTAACTTGCCTTGCCTAAGTGAAAGAGTGCAACAGCTCCGTGAGCCCTAAATTGCTGTTCTGTGTCAGTTTACGGGGAAGAGGCTTTACCGTTCTCCTTGCCACGTCGTGTCAGCAACCGTTTCGGTTTCAGAACACTCTGTACCCCCACGGTGCTCTGGGCTCTGTATGCAAAATCCAGCAATCGCAGGCCTTTCAGAGTCGCTCTGTGTTTGCAGAGAAAGGTGCAGCACACGGCACTTTTCCTTGGGACGGTTTGATGTTCCGACCTCTAAACAGCTTCGGGAACACAGTTCAAGAATCCCTAACTCGCCAAGGACGTGGTCGCCCTTGCCCTAGGTAAGCTCAACAGAACAAAGCACTCTGTTTCTATTTCCTTCCAACACCTCTTATGTGAGGTAAGAAATTCCCCTAGGAGATTATCAGCGTGCGTTCCAAATTCGACAGAAGCACAGTTCGTGGTGTAAAACGATAGGCGTAAGGAAGATGCAGAGGCCACTTGGATATCCTCCAGCGTCCTTCCTTTAGGCAGTTCGCTATACCAAGAATAGCGGGTATAGAAAAACGTGAATCAGCGAAGGGCCCAGTGGGTTAATTGTGTCTATTTGGACTTGCTAGACTCAGCCTGTACTAAGGCTGGAAGTCAACCGGGAAACAGGAGTGTGAACCCCAAGGCTTTTGTGCCAATTTTGAAAGCTCCGTTCAAAAGGCGTGAAAGCAACCTGAAGAGCATTGTAAGGGCAGCTCTTTCAGTATATGCCAGCATGACTCAGCGTAGACCATGAGTTAGTTTTGTGGAAAGAAGCATTGTGCTTGCACTTCCTAGTTGCAAGCTCATCCTGCTCTGCTCTATAGCAAATGTGAAGCTCAATGTGAGCACTAGCCTCGAAGGAAGAGCTTGACTTGCCTTGCCTAAGTGAAAGAGTGCAACAGCTCCGTGAGCCCTAAATTGCTGTTCTGTATCAGTTTACGGGGAAGAGGCTTTACCGTTCTCCTTGCCACCTCGTGTCAGCAACCGTTTCGGTTTCAGAACACTCTGTACCCCCACGGTGCTCTGGGCCCTATATGCAAAATCGAGCATCGCAGGCCTTTCAGAGTCGCTCTGTGTTTGCAGAGAAAGGTGCAGCACACGGCACTTTTCCTTGGGACGGTTTGATGTTCCGACCTCTAAACAGCTTCGGGAACACAGTTCAAGAATCCATAACTCGCCAAGGACGTGGTCGCCCTTGCCCTAGGTAAGCTCAATAGAACAAAGCACTCTGTTTCTATTTCCTTCCAACACCTCTTATCTGAGGTAAGAAATTCCCCTAGGACATTATCAGCGAGCGTTCCAAATTCCACAGAAGCACAGTTCCTGGTGTAAAACGACAGGCGTATGGAAGATGCAGAGGCCTCTTGGACATCCTCGAGCATCCTTCCTTTAGGCCGTTCGCTATACCCAGAATAGCGGTGATAGAAAAACGTGAATCAGCGAAGGGCCCAGTGGTTAATTGTGCCTCTTTGGACTTGCTAGACTCAGCCTGTACTAAGGCTGGAAGTCAACAGCGAATCGGGAGTGTGATCCCAAAGGCTTTTTTGTCAATTTTGAAAGTTCCGTTCATAAGGCGTGAAAGCAACCTGAAAAGCATTGTAAGGGCAGCTTTTTCAGTATATGCCAGCATGACTCAGCGTAGACCATGAGTTAGTTTTGTGGACAGAAGCATTGTGCTTGCACTTCCTAGTTGCAAGCTCATCCTGCTCTGCTCTATAGCAAATGTGAAGCTCAATGTGAGCACTAGCCTCGAAGGAAGAGCTTGAGTTGCCTTGCCTAAGTGAAAGAATGCAACAGCTCCGTGAGCCCTAAATTGCTGTTCTGTGTCAGTTTACGGGGAAGAGGCTTTACCGTTCTCCTTGCCACCTCGTGTCAGCAACCGTTTCGGTTTCAGAACACTCTGTACCCCCATGGTGCTCTGGGCCCTGTATGCAAAATCGAGCATCGCAGGCCTTTCAGAGTCGCTCTGTGTTTGCAGAGAAAGGTGCAGCACACGGCACTTTTCCTTGGGACGGTTTGATTTTCCGACCTCTAAGCAGCTTCGGGAACACAGTTCAAGAATCCCTAACTCGCCAAGGACGTGGTCGCCCTTGCCCTAGGTAAGCTCAACAGAACAAAGCACTCTGTTTCTATTTCCTTCCAACACCTCTTATGTGAGGTAAGAAATTCCCCTAGGAGATTATCAGCGTGCGTTCCAAATTCGACAGAAGCACAGTTCGTGGTGTAAAACGATAGGCGTATGGAAGATGCAGAGGCCTCTTGGACATCCTCGAGCATCCTTCCTTTAGGCCGTTCGCTATACCCAGAATAGCGGTGATAGAAAAACGTGAATCAGCGAAGGGCCCAGTGGTTAATTGTGCCTCTTTGGACTTGCTAGACTCAGCCTGTACTAAGGCTGGAAGTCAACAGCGAATCGGGAGTGTGATCCCAAAGGCTTTTTTGTCAATTTTGAAAGCTCCGTTCATAAGGCGTGAAAGCAACCTGAAAAGCATTGTAAGGGCAGCTTTTTCAGTATATGCCAGCATGACTCAGCGTAGACCATGAGTTAGTTTTGTGGACAGAAGCATTGTGTTTGCAATTCCTAGTTGCAAGCTCATCCTGCTCTGCTCTATAGCAAATGTGAAGCTCAATGTGAACACTAGCCTCGAAGGAAGAGCTTGACATGCTTTGCCTAAGTGAAAGAATGCAACAGCTCCGTGAGCCCTAAATTGCTGTTCTGTGTCAGTTTACGGGGAAGAGGCTTCACCGTTCTCCTTGCCACCTCGTGTCAGCAACCGTTTCGGTTTCAGAACACTCTGTACCCCCACGGTGCTCTGGGCCCTCTATGCAAAATCGAGCATCGCAGGCCTTTCAGAGTCGCTCTGTGTTTGCAGAGTAACGTGCAGCACACTGCACTTTTCCTTGGGACGGTTTGATTTTCTGACCTCTAAACAGCTTCGGGAACACAGTTCAAGAATCCCTAACTCGCCAAGGACCTGGTCGCCCTTGCCCTAGGTAAGCTCAACAGAAAAAAGTACTCTGTTTCTATTTCCTTCCAACACCTCTTATGTGAGGTAAGAAATTCCCCTAGGAGAGTATCAGCGTGCGTTCCAAATTCCACAGAAGCACAGTTCGTGGTGTAAAACGACAGGCGTACGGAAGATGCAGAGGCCTCTTGGACATCCTCCAGCGTCCTTCCTTTAGGCAGTTCGCTATACCCAGAATAGCAGGGAATAGAAAAACGTGAATCAGCGAAGGGCCCAGTGGGTTAATTGTGTCTCTTTTGACATGCTAGACTCAGCCTGTACTAAGGCTGGAAGTCACCCGAGAAACACGACTGTGATCCCAAAGGCTTTTTTGCCAATTTTGAAAGCTCGGTTCATAAGGCGTGAAAGCAACCTGAAAAGCATTGTAAGGGCAGCTCTTTCAGTATATGCCAGCATGACTCAGCGTAGACCATGAGTTAGTTTTGTGGAAAGTAGCTTTGTGCTTGCACTTCCTAGTTGCAAGCTCATCCTGCTCTGCTCTTATAGCAAATGTGAAGCTCAATGTGAGCACTAGCCTCGAAGGAAGAGCTTGACTTGCCTTGCCTAAGTGAAAGAGTGCAACAGCTCCGTGAGCCCTAAATTGCTGTTCTGTGTCAGTTTACGGGGAAGAGGCTTTACCGTTCTCCTTGCCACCTCGTGTCAGCAACCGTTTCGGTTTCAGAACACTCTGTACCCCCACGGTGCTCTGGGCCCTGTATACAAAATCGAGCATCGCAGGCCTTTCAGAGTCGCTCTGTGTTTGCAGAGTAAGGTGCAGCACACTGCACTTTTCCTTGGGACGGTTTGAATTTCCGACCTCTAAACAGCTTCGGGAACACAGTTCAAGAAACCCTAACTCGCCAAGGACGTGGTCGTCCTTGCCCTAGGTAAGCTCAACAGAACAAAGCACTCTGTTTCTATTTCCTTCCAACACCTCTTATGTGAGGTAAGAAATTCCCCTAGGAGATTATCAGCGTGCGTTCCAAATTCGACAGAATCACAGTTCGTGGTGTAAAACGATATGCGTAAGGAAGATGCAGAGGCCTCTTGGATATCCTCCAGCGTCCTTCCTTTAGGCAGTTCGCTATACCAAGAATAGCGGGTATAGAAAAACGTGAATCAGCGAAGGGCCCAGTGGGTTAATTGTGTCTATTTGGACTTGCTAGACTCAGCCTGTACTAAGGCTGGAAGTCAACCGGGAAACAGGAGTGTGATCCCCAAGGCTTTTTTGCCAATTTTGAAAGCTCCGTTCAAAAGGCGTGAAAGCAACCTGAAGAGCATTGTAAGGGCAGCTCTTTCAGTATATGCCAGCATGACTCAGCGTAGACCATGAGTTAGTTTTGTGGAAAGAAGCATTGTGCTTGCACTTCCTAGTTGCAAGCTCATCCTGCTCTGCACTATAGCAAATGTGAAGCTCAATGTGAGCACTAGCATCGAAGGAAGAGCTTGACTTGCCTTGCCTAAGTGAAAGAGTGCAACAGCTCCGTGAGCCCTAAATTGCTGTTCTGTATCCGTTTACGGGGAAGAGGCTTTACCGTTCTCCTTGCCACCTCGTGTCAGCAAACGTTTCGGTTTCAGAACACTCTGTACCCCCACGGTGCTCTGGGCCCTGTATGCAAAATCCAGCATCGCAGGCCTTTCAGAGTCGCTCTGTGTTTGCAGCGAAAGGTGCAGCACACGGCACTTTTCCTTGGGACGGTTTGATGTTCCGACCTCTAAACAGCTTCGGGATCACAGTTCAAGAATCCCTAACTCGCCAAGGACGTGGTCGCCCTTGCTCTAGGTAAGCTCAACAGAACAAAGCACTCTGTTTCTATTTCCTTCCAACACCTCTTATCTGAGGTAAGAAATTCCCCTAGGACATTATCAGCGAGCGTTCCAAATTCCACAGAAGCACAGTTCGTGGTGTAAAACGACAGGCGTATGGAAGATGCAGAGGCCTCTTGGACATCCTCGAGCATCCTTCCTTTAGGCCGTTCGCTATACCCAGAATAGCGGGGATAGAAAAACGTGAATCAGCGAAGGGCCCAGTGGTTAATTGTGCCTCTTTGGACTTGCTAGACTCAGCCTGTACTAAGGCTGGAAGTCAACAGCGAATCGGGAGTGTGATCCCAAAGGCTTTTTTGTCAATTTTGAAAGCTCCGTTCATAAGGCGTGAAAGCAACCTGAAAAGCATTGTAAGGGCAGCTTTTTCAGTATATGCCAGCATGACTCAGCGTAGACCATGAGTTAGTTTTGTGGACAGAAGCATTGTGCTTGCAATTCCTAGTTGCAAGCTCATCCTGCTCTGCTCTATAGCAAATGTGAAGCTCAATGTGAGCACTAGCCTCGAAGGAAGACCTTGACTTGCCTTGCCTAAGTGAAAGAATGCAACAGCTCCGTGAGCCCTAAATTGCTGTTCTGTGTCAGTTTACGGGGAAGAGGCTTTACCGTTCTCCTTGCCACCTCGTGTCAGGAACCGTTTCGGTTTCAGAAGACTCTGTACCCCCACGGTGCTCTGGGCCCTGTATGCAAAATCGAGCATCGCAGGCCTTTCAGAGTCGCTCTGTGTTTGCAGAGAAAGGTGCAGCACACGGCACTTTTCCTTGGGACGGTTTGAATTTCCGACCTCTAAACAGCTTTGGGAACACAGTTCAAGAAACCCTAACTCGCCAAGGACGTGGTCGCCCTTGCCCTAGGTAAACTCAACAGAACAAAGCACTCTGTTTCTATTTCCTTCCAACACCTCTTATGTGAGGTAAGAAATACCCCTAGGAGATTATCAGCGTGTGTTCCAAATTCGACAGAAGCACAGTTCGTGGTGTAAAACGACAGGCGTAAGGAAGATGCAGACGCCTCTTGGACATCCTCCAGGGTCCTTCCTTTAGGCCGTTCGCTATACCCAGGATAGGGGGTATAGAAAAACGTGAATCAGCGAAGGGCCAAGTGGTTAATTGTGCCTCTTTGGACTTGCTAGACTCAGCCTGTACTAAGGCTGGAAGTCAACAGCGAAACGGGAGTGTGATCCCAAAGGCTTTTTTGCCAATTTTGAAAGCTCCGTTCATAAGGCGTGAAAGCAACCTGAAAAGCATTGTAAGGGGATCTCTTTCAGTATATGCCAGCATGACTCAGCGTAGACCATGAGTTAGTTTTGTGGAAAGTAGCTTTGTGCTTGCACTTCCTAGTTGCAAGCTCATCCTGCTCTGCTCTTATAGCAAATGTGAAGCTCAATGTGAGCACTAGCCTCGAAGGAAGAGCTTGACTTGCCTTGCCTAAGTGAAAGAGTGCAACAGCTCCGTGAGCCCTAAATTGCTGTTCTGTGTCAGTTTACGGGGAAGAGGCTTTACCATTCTCCTTGCCACCTCGTGTCAGCAACCGTTTCGGTTTCAGAACACTCTGTACCCCCACGGTGCTCTGGGCCCTGTATACAAAATCGAGCATCGCAGGCCTTTCAGAGTCGCTCTGTGTTTGCAGAGTAAGGTGCAGCACACTGCATTTTTCCTTGGGACGGTTTGAATTTCCGAACTCTAAACAGCTTCGGGAACACAGTTCAAGAAACCCTAACTCGCCAAGGACGTGGTCGCCCTTGCCCTAGGTAAGCTCAACAGAACAAAGCACTCTGTTTCTATTTCCTTCCAACACCTCTTATGTGAGGTAAGAAATTCCCCTAGGAGATTATCAGCGTGCGTTCCAAATTCGACAGAAGCACAGTTCGTGGTGTAAAACGATAGGCGTAAGGAAGATGCAGAGGCCACTTGGATATCCTCCAGCGTCCTTCCTTTAGGCAGTTCGCTATACCAAGAATAACGGGTATAGAAAAACGTGAATCAGCGAAGGGCCCAGTGGGTTAATTGTGTCTATTTAGACTTGCTAGACTCAGCCTGTACTAAGGCTGGAAGTCAACAGCGAATCGGGAGTGTGATCCCAAAGGCTTTTTTGTCAATTTTGAAAGCTCCGTTCATAAGGCGTGAAAGCAACCTGAAAAGCATTGTAAGGGCAGCTTTTTCAGTATATGCCAGCATGACTCAGCGTAGACCATGAGTTAGTTTTGTGGACAGAAGCATTGTGCTTGCAATTCCTAGTTGCAAGCTCATCCTGCTCTGCTCTATAGCAAATGTGAAGCTCAATGTGAGCACTAGCCTCGAAGGAAGAGCTTGACATGCCTTGCCTAAGTGAAAGAATGCAACAGCTCCGTGAGCCCTAAATTGCTGTTCTGTGTCAGTTTACGGGGAAGAGGCTTTACCATTCTCCTTGCCACCTCGTGTCAGCAACCGTTTCGGTTTCAGAACACTCTGTACCCCCACGGTGCTCTGGGCCCTGTATGCAAAATCGAGCATCGCAGGCCTTTCAGAGTTGCTCTGTGTTTGCAGAGAAAGGTGCAGCACACGGCACTTTTCCTTGGGACGGTTTGATTTTCCCACCTCTAAACAGCTTCGGGAACACAGTTCAAAAATCCCTAACTCGCCAAGGACGTGGTCGCCATTGCCCTAGGTAAGCTCAACAGAACAAAGCACTCTGTTTCTATTTCATTCCAACACCTCTTATGTGAGGTAAGAAATTCCCCTAGGAGATTATAAGCGTGCGTTCCAAATTCCACAGAAGTACAATTCATGGTGTAAAACGACAGGCGTAGGGAAGATGCAGAGGCCTCTTGGACATCCTCCAGCGTCCTTCCTTTAGGCAGTTCGCTATACGCAGAATAGCGCGTATAGAAAAACGTGAATCAGCGAAGGGCCCAGTGGGTAAATTGTGTCTCTCTGGACTTGCTAGACTCAGCCTGTACTAAGGCATGAAGTCAACAGCGAAACGGGAGAGTGATCCCAAAGGCTTTTTTGCCAATTTTGAAAGCTCCGTTCAAAAGGCGTGAAAGCAACCTGAAAAGCATTGTAAGGGCAGCTCTTTCAGTATATGCCAGCATGACTCAGCGTAGACCATGAGTTAGTTTTGTGGAAAGTAGCTTTGTGCTTGCACTTCCTAGTTGCAAGCTCATCCTGCTCTGCTCTATAGCAAATGAGAAGCTCAATGTGAGCACTATACTCGAAGGAAGAGCTTAACTTGCCTTGCCTAAGTGAAAGAGTGCAACAGCTCCGTGAGCCCTAAATTGCTGTTCTGTGTAAGTTTACGGGGAAGAGGCTTTACCGTTCTCCTTGCCACCTCGTGTCAGCAACCGTTTCGGTTTCAGAACACTCTGTACCCCAATCGTGCTCTGGGCCCTGTATGCAAAATCCAGCAATCGCAGGCCTTTCAGAGTCGCTCTGTGTTTGCAGAGAAAGGTGCAGCACACGGCACTTTTCCTTGGGACGGTTTGATTTTCCGACCTCTAAACAGCTTCGGGAACACAGTTCAAGAATCCCTAACTCGCCAAGGACGTGGTCGCCCTTGCCCTAGGTAAGCTCAACAGAACAAAGCACTCTGTTTCTATTTCCTTCCAACACCTCTTATGTGAGGTAAGAAATTCCCCTAGGAGATTATCAGCGTGCGTTCCAAATTCGACAGAAGCACAGTTCGTGGTGTAAAACGATATGCGTAAGGAAGATGCAGAGGCCTCTTGGATATCCTCCAGCGTCCTTCCTTTAGGCAGTTCGCTATACCAAGAATAGCGGGTATAGAAAAACGTGAATCAGCGAAGGGCCCAGTGGGTTAATTGTGTCTATTTGGACTTGCTAGACTCAGCCTGTACTAAGGCTGGAAGTCAACCGGGAAACAGGAGTGTGATCCCCAAGGCTTTTTTGCCAATTTTGAAAGCTCCGTTCAAAGGGCGTGAAAGCAACCTGAAGAGCATTGTAAGGGCAGCTCTTTCAGTATATGCCAGCATGACTCAGCGTAGACTATGAGTTAGTTTTGTGGAAAGAAGCATTGTGCTTGCACTTCCTAGTTGCAAGCTCATCCTGCTCTGCTCTATAGCAAATGTGAAGCTCAATGTGAGCACTAGCCTCGAAGGAAGAGCTTGACTTGCCTTGCCTAAGTGAAAGAGTGCAAGAGCTCCGTGAGCCCTAAATTGCTGTTCTGTATCAGTTTACGGGGAAGAGGCTTTACCGTTCTCCTTGCCACCTCGTGTCAGCAAACGTTTCGGTTTCAGAACACTCTGTACCCCCACGGTGCTCTGGGCCCTGTATGCAAAATCCAGCATCGCAGGCCTTTCAGAGTCGCTCTGTGTTTGCAGAGAAAGGTGCAGCACACGGCACTTTTCCTTGGGACGGTTTGATGTTCCGACCTCTAAACAGCTTCGGGAACACAGTTCAAGAATCCCTAACTCGCCAAGGACCTGGTCGCCCTTGCCCTAGGTAAGCTCAACAGAACAAAGCACTCTGTTTCTATTTCCTTCCAACACCTCTTATCTGAGGTAAGAAATTCCCCTAGGACATTATCAGCGAGCGTTCCAAATTCCACAGAAGCACAGTTCGTGGTGTAAAACGACAGGCGTATGGAAGATGCAGAGGCCTCTTGGACATCCTCGAGCATCCTTCCTTTAGGCCGTTCGCTATACCCAGAATAGCGGGGATAGAAAAACGTGAATCAGCGAAGGGCCCAGTGGTTAATTGTGCCTCTCTGGACTTGCTAGACTCAGCCTGTACTAAGGCTGGAAGTCAACAGCGAATCGGGAGTGTGATCCCAAAGGCTTTTTTGTCAATTTTGAAAGCTCCGTTCATAAGGCGTGAAAGCAACCTGAAAAGCATTGTAAGGGCAGCTTTTTCAGTATATGCCAGCATGACTCAGCGTAGACCATGAGTTAGTTTTGTGGACAGAAGCATTGTGCTTGCACTTCCTAGTTGCAAGCTCATCCTGCTCTGCTCTATAGCAAATGTGAAGCTCAATGTGAGCACTAGCCTCGAAGGAAGAGCTTGACTTGCCTTGCCTAAGTGAAAGAATGCAACAGCTCCGTGAGCCCTAAATTGCTGTTCTGTGTCAGTTTACGGGGAAGAGGCTTTACCGTTCTCCTTGCCACCTCGTGTCAGCAACCGTTTCGGTTTCAGAAGACTCTGTACCCCCACGGTGCTCTGGGCCCTGTATGCAAAATCGAGCATCGCAGGCCTTTCAGAGTCGCTCTGTGTTTGCAGAGAAAGGTGCAGCACACGGCACTTTTCCTTGGGACGGTTTGATTTTCCGACCTCTAAGCAGCTTCGGGAACACAGTTCAAAAATCCCTAACTCGCCAAGGACGTGGTCGCCCTTGCCCTAGGTAAGCTCAACAGAACAAAGCACTCTGTTTCTATTTCATTCCAACACCTCTTATGTGAGGTAAGAAATTCCCCTAGGAGATTTTAAGCGCGCGTTCCAAATTCCACAGAAGTACAATTCATGGTGTAAAACGACAGGCGTAGGGAAGATGCAGAGGCCTCTTGGACATCCTCCAGCGTCCTTCCTTTAGGCAGTTCGCTATACCCAGAATAGCGCGTATAGAAAAACGTGAATCCGCGAAGGGCCCAGTGGGTAAATTGTGTCTCTCTGGACTTGCTAGACTCAGCCTGTACTAAGGCACGAAGTCAACAGCGAAACGGCAGTGTGATCCCAAAGGCTTTTTTGCCAATTTTGAAAGCTCCGTTCATAAGGCGTGAAAGCAACCTGAAAAGCATTGTAAGGGCAGCTCTTTCAGTATATGCCAGCATGACTCAGCGTAGACCATGAGTTAGTTTTGTGGAAAGTAGCTTTGTGCTTGCACTTCCTAGTTGCAAGCTCATCCTGCTCTGCTCTTATAGCAAATGTGAAGCTCAATGTGAGCACTAGCCTCGAAGGAAGAGCTTGACTTGCCTTGCCTAAGTGAAAGAGTGCAACAGCTCCGTGAGCCCTAAATTGCTGTTCTGTGTCAGTTTACGGGGAAGAGGCTTTACCGTTCTCCTTGCCACCTAGTGTCAGCAACCGTTTCGGTTTCAGAACACTCTGTACCCCCTCGGTGCTCTGGGCCCTGTATACAAAATCGAGCATCGCAGGCCTTTCAGAGTCGCTCTGTGTTTGCAGAGTAAGGTGCAGCACACTGCATTTTTCCTTGGGACGGTTTGAATTTCCGAACTCTAAACAGCTTCGGGAACACAGTTCAAGAAACCCTAACTCGCCAAGGACGTGGTCGCCCTTGCCCTAGGTAAACTCAACAGAACAAAGCACTCTGTTTCTATTTCCTTCCAACACCTCTTATGTGAGGTAAGAAATACCGCTAGGAGATTATCAGCGTGTGTTCCAAATTCGACAGAAGCACAGTTCGTGGTGTAAAACGACAGGCGTAAGGAAGATGCAGAGGCCTCTTGGACATCCTCCAGCGTCCTTCCTTTAGGCCGTTCGCTATACCCAGAATAGCGGGTATAGAAAAACGTGAATCAGCGAAGGGCCAAGTGGTTAATTGTGCCTCTTTGGACTTGCTAGACTCAGCCTGTACTAAGGCTGGAAGTCAACAGCGAAACGGGAGTGTGATCCCAAAGGCTTTTTTGCCAATTTTGAAAGCTCCGTTCATAAGGCGTGAAAGCAACCTGAAAAGCATTGTAAGGGGATCTCTTTCAGTATATGCCAGCATGACTCAGCGTGGACCATGAGTTAGTTTTGTGGAAAGAATCATTGCGCTTGCACTTCCTAGTTGCAAGCTCATCCTGCTCTGCGCTTATAGCAAATGTGAAGCTCAATGTGAGCACTATACTCGAAGGAAGAGCTTAACTTGCCTTGCCTAAGTGAAAGAGTGCAACAGCTCCGTGAGCCCTAAATTGCTGTTCTGTGTCAGTTTACGGGGAAGAGGCTTTACCGTTCTCCTTGCCACCTCGTGTCAGCAACCGTTTCGGTTTCAGAACACTCTGTACCCCCACGGTGCTCTGGGCCCTGTATGCAAAATCCAGCAATCGCAGGCCTTTCAGAGTCGCTCTGTGTTTGCAGAGAAAGGTGCAGCACACGGCACTTTTCCTTGGGACGGTTTGATTTTCCGACCTCTAAACAGCTTCGGGAACACAGTTCAAGAATCCCTAACTCGCCAAGGACGTGGTCGCCCTTGCCCTAGGTAAGCTCAACAGAACAAAGCACTCTGTTTCTATTTCCTTCCAACACCTCTTATGTGAGGTAAGAAATTCCCCTAGGAGATTATCAGCGTGCGTTCCAAATTCGACAGAAGCACAGTTCGTGGTGTAAAACGATAGGCGTAAGGAAGATGCAGAGGCCACTTGGATATCCTCCAGCGTCCTTCCTTTAGGCAGTTCGCTATACCAAGAATAGCGGGTATAGAAAAACGTGAATCAGCGAAGGGCCCAGTGGGTTAATTGTGTCTATTTAGACTTGCTAGACTCAGCCTGTACTAAGGCTGGAAGTCAACAGCGAATCGGGAGTGTGATCCCAAAGGCTTTTTTGTCAATTTTGAAAGCTCCGTTCATAAGGCGTGAAAGCAACCTGAAAAGCATTGTAAGGGCAGCTTTTTCAGTATATGCCAGCATGACTCAGCGTAGACCATGAGTTAGTTTTGTGGAAAGAAGCATTGTGCTTGCAATTCCTAGTTGCAAGCTCATCCTGCTCTGCTCTATAGCAAATGTGAAGCTCAATGTGAGCACTAGCCTCGAAGGAAGAGCTTGACTTGCCTTGCCTAAGTGAAAGAATGCAACAGCTCCGTGAGCCCTAAATTGCTGTTCTGTGTCAGTTTACGGGGAAGAGGCTTTACCATTCTCCTTGCCACCTCGTGTCAGCAAACGTTTCGGTTTCAGAACACTCTGTACCCCCACGGTGCTCTGAGCCCTGTATGCAAAATCGAGCATCGCAGGCCTTTCAGAGTCGCTCTGTGTTTGCAGAGAAAGGTGCAGCACACGGCACTTTTCCTTGGGACGGTTTGATTTTCCGAACTCTAAACAGCTTCGGGAACACAGTTCAAAAATCCCTAACTCGCCAAGGACGTGGTCGCCCTTGCCCTAGGTAAGCTCAACAGAACAAAGCACTCTGTTTCTATTTCATTCCAACACCTCTTATGTGAGGTAAGAAATTCCCCTAGGAGATTATAAGCGTGCGTTCCAAATTCCACAGAAGTACAATTCATGGTGTAAAACGACAGGCGTAGGGAAGATGCAGAGGCCTCTTGGACATCCTCCAGCGTCCTTCCTTTAGGCAGTTCGCTATACCCAGAATAGCGCGTATAGAAAAACGTGAATCAGCGAAGGGCCCAGTGGGTAAATTGTGTCTCTATGGACTTGCTAGACTCAGCCTGTACTAAGGCATGAAGTCAACAGCGAAACGGGAGTGTGATCCCAAAGGCTTTTTTGCCAATTTTGAAAGCTCCGTTCATAAGGCGTGAAAGCAACCTGAAAAGCATTGTAAGGGCAGCTCTTTCAGTATATGCCAGCATGACTCAGCGTACACCATGAGTTAGTTTTGTGGAAAGTAGCTTTGTGCTTGCACTTCCTAGTTGCAAGCTCATCCTGCTCTGCTCTTATAGCAAATGTGAAGCTCAATGTGAGCACTAGCCTCGAAGGAAGAGCTTGACTTGCCTTGCCTAAGTGAAAGAGTGCAACAGCTCCGTGAGCCCTAAATTGCTGTTCTGTGTCAGTTTACAGGGAAGAGGCTTTACCGTTCTCCTTGCCACCTCGTGTCAGCAACCGTTTCGGTTTCAGAACACTCTGTACCCCCACGGTGCTCTGGGGCCTGTATACAAAATCGAGCATCGCAGGCCTTTCAGAGTCGCTCTGTGTTTGCAGAGTAAGGTGCAGCACACTGCACTTTTCCTTGGGACGGTTTGAATTTCCGACCTCTAAACAGCTTCGGGAACACAGTTCAAGAAACCCTAACTCGCCAAGGACGTGGTCGTCATTGCCCTAGGTAAGCTCAACAGAACAAAGCACTCTGTTTCTATTTCCTTCCAACACCTCTTATGTGAGGTAAGAAATTCCCCTAGGAGATTATCAGCGTGCGTTCCAAATTCGACAGAAGCACAGTTCGTGTTGTAAAACGACATGCGTAAGGAAGATGCAGAGGCCTCTTGGATATCCTCCAGCGTCCTTCCTTTAGGCAGTTCGCTATACCAAGAATAGCGGGTATAGAAAAACGTGAATCAGCGAAGGGCCCAGTGGGTTAATTGTGTCTATTTGGACTTGCTAGACTCAGCCTGTACTAAGGCTGGAAGTCAACCGGGAAACAGGAGTGTGATCCCCAAGGCTTTTTTGCCAATTTTGAAAGCTCCGTTCAAAAGGCGTGAAAGCAACCTGAAGAGCATTGTAAGGGCAGCTCTTTCAGTATATGCCAGCATGACTCAGCGTAGACCATGAGTTAGTTTTGTGGAAAGAAGCATTGTGCTTGCACTTCCTAGTTGCAAGCTCATCCTGCTCTGATCTATAGCAAATGTGAAGCTCAATGTGAGCACTAGCCTCGAAGGAAGAGCTTGACTTGCCTGCCGAAGTGAAAGAGTGCAACAGCTCCGTGAGCCCTAAATTGCTGTTCTGTATCAGTTTACGGGGAAGAGGCTTTACCGTTCTCCTTGCCACCTCGTGTCAGCAACCGTTTCGGTTTCAGAACACTCTGTACCCCCACGGTGCTCTGGGCCCTGTATGCAAAATCCAGCATCGCAGGCCTTTCAGAGTCGCTCTGTGTTTGCAGAGAAAGGTGCAGCACACGGCACTTTTCTTGGGACGGTTTGATTTTCCGACCTCTAAACAGCTTCGGGAACACAGTTCAAGAATACCTAACTCGCCAAGGACGTGGTCGCCCTTGCCCTAGGTAAACTCAACAGAACAAAGCACTCTGTTTCTATTTCCTTCCAACACCTCTTATGTGAGGTAAGAAATTCCCCTAGGAGATTATCAGCGTGTGTTCCAAATTCCACAGAAGCACAGTTCATGGTGTAAAACGACAGGCGTAAGGAAGATGCAGAGGCCTCTTGGACATCCTCCAGCGTCCTTCCTTTAGGCCGTTCGCTATACCCAGAATAGCGGGTATAGAAAAACGTGAATCAGCGAAGGGCCAAGTGGTTAATTGTGCCTCTTTGGACTTGCTAGACTCAGCCTGTACTAAGGCTGGAAGTCACCCGCGAAACAGGAGTGTGATCCCAAAGGCTTTTTTGCCAATTTTGAAAGCTCCGTTCTAAAGGCGTGAAAGCAACCTGAAAAGCATTGTAAGGGCAGCTCTTTCAGTATATGCCAGCATGACTCAGCGTAGACCATGAGTTAGTTTTGTGGAAAGAAGCATCGTTCTTGCACTTCCTAGTTGCAAGCTCATTCTGCTCTGCTCTATAGCAAATGTGAAGCTCAATGTGAGCACTAGCCTCGAAGGAAGAGCTTGACTTGCCTTGCCTAAGTGAAAGAGTGCAACAGCTCCGTGAGCCCTAAATTGCTGTTCTGTGTCAGTTTACGGGGAGGAGGCTTTACCGTTCTCCTTGCCACATCGTGCTAGCAACCGTTTCGGTTTCAGAAGATTCTGTACCCCCACGGTGATCTGGCCCCTGTATGCAAAATCGAGCATCGCAGGCGTTTCAGAGTCGCTCTGTGTTTGCAGAGAAATGTGCAGCACACGGCACTTTTCCTTGGGACAGTTTGATTTTCCGACCTCTAAACAGCTTCGGGAACACAGCTCAAGAATCCCTAATTCGCCAAGGACGTGGTCGCTCTTGCCCTAGGTAAGCTCAACAGAAAAAAGTACTCTGTTTCTATTTCCTTCCAACACCTCTTATGTGAGGTTAGAAATTCCCCTAGGAGAGTATCAGCGTGCGTTCCAAATTCAACAGAAGCACAGTTCGTGGTGTAAAACGACAGGCGTACGGAAGATGCAGAGGCCTCTTGTACATCCTCCATCGTCCTTGCTTTAGGCAGTTCGCTATACCCAGAATAGCGGGGAATAGAAAAACATGAATCAGCGAAGGGCCCAGTGGGTTAATTGTGTCCCTTTGACATGCTAGACTCAGCCTGTACTAAGGCTGGAAGTCACCCGCGAAACAGGAGTGTGATCCCAAAGGCTTTTTTGCCAATTTTGAAAGCTCGGTTCAAAAGGCGTGAAAGCAACCTGAAAAGCATTGTAAGGGCAGCTCTTTCAGTATATGCCAGCATGACTCAGCGTAGACCATGAGTTAGTTTTGTGGAAAGAAGCATTGTGCTTGCACTTCCTAGTTGCAAGCTCATCCTGCTCTGCTCTATAGCAAATGTGAAGCTCAATGTGAGCACTAGCCTCGAAGGAAGAGCTTGACTTGCCTTGCCTAAGTGAAAGAGTGCAACAGCTCCGTGAGCCCTAAATTGCTGTTCTGTGTCAGTTTACGGGGAAGAGGCTTTACCGTGCTCCTTGCCACCTCGTGTCAGCAACCGTTTCGTTTTCAGAACACTCTGTACCCCCACGTTGCTCTCGGCCCTCTATGCAAAATCGAGCATCGCAGGCCTTTCAGAGTCGCTCTGTGTTTGCAGAGTAAGGTGCAGCACACTGCACTTTTCCTTGGGACGGTTTGATTTTCCGAACTCTAAACAGTTTCGGGAACACAGTTCAAGAATCCGTAACTCGCCAAGGACGTGGTCGCCCTTGCCCTAGGTAAGCTCAACAGAAAAAAGTACTCTGTTTCTATTTTCTTCCAACACCTCTTAAGTGAGGTAAGAAATTCCCCCAGGAGAGTATCAGAGTGCGTTCCAAATTCCACAGAAGCACAGTTCGTGGTGTAAAACGTCAGGCCTACGGAAGATGCAGAGGCCTCTTGGATATCCTCCAGCGTCCTTCCTTTAGGCAGTTCGCTATACCCAGGATAGCGTGGAATAGAAAAACGTGAATCAGCGAAGGGCCCAGTGGGTTAATTGTGTCTCTTTTGACATGCTAGACTCAGCCTGTATTAAGGCTGGAAGTCAACCGGGAAACAGGAGTGTGATCCCAAAGCCTTTTTTGCCAATTTTGAAAGCTCCGTTCATAAGGCGTGAAAGCAACCTGAAAAGCATTGTAAGGGCAGCTCTTTCAGTATATGCCAGCATGACTCAGCGTGGAACATGAGTTAGTTTTGTGGAAAGAAGCATTGTGCTTGCACTTCCTAGTTGCAAGCTCATCCTGCTCTGCTCTATAGCAAATGTGAAGCTCAATGTGAGCACTAGCCTCGAAGGAAGAGCTTGACTTGCCTTGCCTAAGTGAAAGAGTGCAACAGCTCCGTGAGCCCTAAATTGCTGTTCTGTGTCAGGTTACGGGGAAGAGGCTTTACCGTTCTCCTTGCCACCTCGTGTCAGCAACCGTTTCGGTTTCAGAACACTCTGTACCCCCACGGTGCTCTGGGCCCTGTATGCAAAATCGAGCATCGCAGGCCTTTCAGAGTCGCTCTGTGTTTGCAGAGAAAGGTGCAGCACACGGCACTTTTCCTTGGGACGGTTTAATTTTCCGACCTCTAAGCAGCTTCGGGAACACAGTTCAAAAATCCCTAACTCGCCAAGGATGTGGTCGCCCTTGCCCTAGGTAAGCTCAACAGAACAAAGCACTCTGTTTCTATTTCATTCCAACACCTCTTATGTGAGGTAAGAAATTCCCCTAGGAGATTTTAAGCGCGCGTTCCAAATTCCACAGAAGTACAATTCATGGTGTAAAACGACAGGCGTAGGGAAGATGCAGAGGCCTCTTGGACATCCTCCAGCGTCCTTCATTTAGGCAGTTCGCTATACCCAGAATAGCGCGTATAGAAAAACGTGAATCAGCGAAGGGCCCAGTGGGTTAATTGTGTCTCTTTTGACAAGCTAGACTCAGCCTGTAGTAAGGCTGGAAGTCACCCGCGAAACAGGAGTGTGATCCCAAAGGCTTTTTTGCCAATTTTGAAAGCTCCGTTCTAAAGGCGTGAAAGCAACCTGAAAAGCATTGTAAGGGCAGCTCTTTCAGTATATGCCAGCATGACTCAGCGTAGATCATGAGTTAGTTTTGTGGAAAGAAGCATCGTTCTTGCACTTCCTAGTTGCAAGCTCATTCTGCTCTGCTCTATAGCAAATGTGAAGCTCAATGTGAGCACTAGCCTCGAAGGAAGAGCTTGACTTGCCTTGCCTAAGTGAAAGAGTGCAACAGCTCCGTGAGCCCTAAATTGCTGTTCTGTGTCAGTTTACGGGGAGGAGGCTTTACCGTTCTCCTTGCCACATCGTGCTAGCAACCGTTTCGGTTTCAGAAGATTCTGTACCCCCACGGTGATCTGGGCCCTGTATGCAAAATCGAGCATCGCAGGCGTTTCAGAGTCGCTCTGTGTTTGCAGAGAAAGGTGCAGCACACGGCACTTTTCCTTGGGACAGTTTGATTTTCCGACCTCTAAACAGCTTCGGGAACACAGCTCAAGAATCCCTAATTCGCCAAGGACGTGGTCGCTCTTGCCCTAGGTAAGCTCAACAGAAAAAAGTACTCTGTTTCTATTTCCTTCCAACACCTCTTATGTGAGGTAAGAAATTCCCCTAGGAGAGTATCAGCGTGCGTTCCAAATTCAACAGAAGCACAGTTCGTGGTGTAAAACGACAGGCGTACGGAAGATGCAGAGGCCTCTTGTACATCCTCCATCGTCCTTGCTTTAGGCAGTTCGCTATACCCAGAATAGCGGGGAATAGAAAAACATGAATCAGCGAAGGGCCCAGTGGGTTAATTGTGTCCCTTTGACATGCTAGACTCAGCCTGTACTAAGGCTGGAAGTCACCCGCGAAACAGGAGTGTGATCCCAAAGGCTTTTTTGCCAATTTTGAAAGCTCGGTTCAAAAGGCGTGAAAGCAACCTGAAAAGCATTGTAAGGGCAGCTCTTTCAGTATATGCCAGCATGACTCAGCGTAGACCATGAGTTAGTTTTGTGGAAAGAAGCATTGTGCTTGCACTTCCTAGTTGCAAGCTCATCCTGCTCTGCTCTATAGCAAATGTGAAGCTCAATGTGAGCACTAGCCTCGAAGGAAGAGCTTGACTTGCCTTGCCTAAGTGAAAGAGTGCAACAGCTCCGTGAGCCCTAAATTGCTGTTCTGTGTCAGTTTACGGGGAAGAGGCTTTACCGTGCTCCTTGCCACTTCGTGTCAGCAACCGTTTCGTTTTCAGAACACTCTGTACCCCCACGTTGCTCTCGGCCCTCTATGCAAAATCGAGCATCGCAGGCCTTTCAGAGTCGCTCTGTGTTTGCAGAGTAAGGTGCAGCACACTGCACTTTTCCTTGGGACGGTTTGATTTTCCGAACTCTAAACAGCTTCGGGAACACAGTTCAAGAATCCCTAACTCGCCAAGGACGTGGTCGCCCTTGCCCTAGGTAAGCTCAACAGAAAAAAGTACTCTGTTTCTATTTTCTTCCAACACCTCTTAAGTGAGGTAAGAAATTCCCCCAGGAGAGTATCAGCGTGCGTTCCAAATTCCACAGAAGCACAGTTCGTGGTGTAAAACGTCAGGCGTACGGAAGATGCAGAGGCCTCTTGGATATCCTCCAGCGTCCTTCCTTTAGGCAGTTCGCTATACCCAGGATAGCGTGGAATAGAAAAACGTGAATCAGCGAAGGGCCCAGTGGGTTAATTGTGTCTCTTTTGACATGCTAGACTCAGCCTGTACTAAGGCTGGAAGTCAACCGGGAAACAGGAGTGTGATCCCAAAGCCTTTTTTGCCAATTTTGAAAGCTCCGTTCATAAGGCGTGAAAGCAACCTGAAAAGCATTGTAAGGGCAGCTCTTTCAGTATATGCCAGCATGACTCAGCGTGGAACATGAGTTAGTTTTGTGGAAAGAAGCATTGTGCTTGCACTTCCTAGTTGCAAGCTCATCCTGCTCTGCTCTATAGCAAATGTGAAGCTCAATGTGAGCACTAGCCTCGAAGGAAGAGCTTGACTTGCCTTGCCTAAGTGAAAGAGTGCAACAGCTCCGTGAGCCCTAAATTGCTGTTCTGTGTCAGGTTACGGGGAAGAGGCTTTACCGTTCTCCTTGCCACCTCGTGTCAGCAACCGTTTCGGTTTCAGAAGACTCTGTACCCCCAGGGTGCTGTGGGCCCTGTATGCAAAATCGAGCATCGCAGGGGATTCAGAGTCGCTCTGTGTTTGCAGAGTAAGGTGCAGCACACGGCACTTTTCCTTGCGACGGTTTGATTTTCCGACCCCTAAACAGCTTCGGGAACACAGCTCAAGAATCCCTAACTCGCCAAGGACGTGGTCGCCCTTGCCCTAGGTAAGCTCAACAGAAAAAAGACTCTGTTTCTATTTCCTTCCAACACCTCTTATGTGAGGTAAGAAATTCCCCTAGGAGAGTATCAGCGTGCGTTCCAAATTCCACAGAAGCACAGTTCGCGGTGAAAAACGACAGGCGTACGGAAGATGCAGAGGCCTCTTGGACATCCTCCATCGTCCTTCCTTTAGGCAGTTCGCTATACCCAGAATAGCGGGGAATAGAAAAACGTGAATCAGCGAAGGGCCCAGTGGGTTAATTGTGTCTCTTTTGACAAGCTAGACTCAGCCTGTAGTAAGGCTGGAAGTCACCCGCGAAACAGGAGTGTGATCCCAAAGGCTTTTTTGCCAATTTTGAAAGCTCCGTTCAAAAGGCGTGAAAGCAACCTGAAAAGCATTGTAAGGGCAGCTCTTTCAGTATATGCCAGCATGACTCAGCGTAGACCATGAGTTAGTTTTGTGGAAAGAAGCATTGTGCTTGCACTTCCTAGTTGCAAGCTCATCCTGCTCTGCTGTATAGCAAATGTGAAACTCAATGTGAGCACTAGCCTCGAAGGAAGAGCTTGACTTGCCTTGCCTAAGTGAAAGAGTGCAACAGCTCCGTGAGCCCTAAATTGCTGTTCTGTGTCAGTTTACGGGGAAGAGGCTTTACCGTTCCCCTTGCCACCTCGTGTCAGCAACCGTTTCGGTTTCAGAACACTCTGTACCCCCACGGTGCTCTCGGCCCTCTATGCAAAATCCAGCATCGCAGGCCTTTCAGAGTCGCTCTGTGTTTGCAGAGTAAGGTGCAGCACACGGCACTTTTCCTTGGGTCGGTTTGATTTTCCGACCTCTAAACAGCTTCGGGAACACAGTTCAAGAATCCCTAACTCGCCAAGGACGTGGTCGCCCTTGCCCTAGGTAAGCTCAACAGAACAAAGAAGTCTGTTTCTATTTCCTTCCAACAACTCTTATGTGAGGTTAGAAATTCCCCTAGGAGATTATCAGAGCGCGTTCCAAATTCCACAGAAGCACAGTTCATGGCGTAAAACGACAGGCTTAAGGAAGATGCAGAGGCCTTTTGGACATCCTCCAGCGTCCTTCCTTTAGGCAGTTCGATATACCCCCAATAGAGGCTATAGAAAAACGTGAATCAGCGAAGGCCCCAGTGGGTTAATTGTGTCTCTTTGGACTTGCTAGACTCAGCCTGTACTAAGGCTGGAAGTCAACCGGGAAACGGGAATGTGTTTCCAAAGGCTTTTTTGCCAGTTTTGAAAGCTCCGTTCAAAAGGCGTGAAAGCACCTGAAAAGCATTTGTAACGGCAGGCCTTTCAGGACATGCCAGCATGACTCAGCGTAGACCCTGAGTTAGTTTTTGGAAAGAAGCATTGTGCTTGCACTTCCTAGTTTCAAGCTCATCCTGCTCTGCTCTATAGCAAATGTGAAGCTCAATGTGAGCACTAGCCTCGAAGGAAGAGCTTGACTTGCCTTGCCTAAGTGAAAGAGTGCAACAGCTCCGTGAGCCCTAAATTGCTGTTCTGTGTCAGTTTACGGGGAAGAGGCTTTACCGTTCTCCTTGCCACCTCGTGTCAGCAACCGTTTCGGTTTCAGAACACTCTGTACCCCCACGGTGCTCTGGGCCCTGTATGCAAAATCGAGCATCGCAGGCCTTTCAGAGACGCTCTGTGTTTGCAGAGAAAGGTGCAGCACACGGCACTTTTCCTTGGGACGGTTTGATTTT
The DNA here is from genome assembly GCF_026419965.1 of Kogia breviceps. NCBI lineage: Eukaryota > Metazoa > Chordata > Mammalia > Artiodactyla > Physeteridae > Kogia > Kogia breviceps. Next base: position 33,325,641 of record NC_081326.1, read on the forward strand.
TCGACTTCTAAACAGCTTCAGGAAAACAGTTCAAGAATCCCTAACTCGCCAAGGACGTGGTCGCACTTGCCCTAGGTTAGCTCAACAGAACAAAGTACTCTGTTTCTAATTCCTTCCAACACCTCGTATGTGAGGTAAGAAATTCCCCTAGGAGACTATCAGCGTGCGTTACAAATTCCACAGAAGCACAGTTCGTGGTGTAAAACGACAGGCGTACGGAAGATGCAGAGGCCTCTTGGACATCCTCCAGCGTCCTTCCTTTTGGCAGTTCGCTATACCCACAATAGAGGGTATAGAAAAACGTGAAACAGCGAAGGGCCCAGTGGGTTAATTGTGTCTCTTTTGACATGCTAGGCTCAGCCTGTACTAAGGCTGGAAGTCAACCGGGAAACAGGAGTGTGATCCCAAAGGCTTTTTTGCCAATTTTGAAAGCTCCGTTCATAAGGCGTGAAAGCAACCTGAAAAGCATTGTAAGGGCAGCTCTTTCAGTATATGCCAGCATGACTCAGCGTAGACCATGAGTTAGTTTTGTGGAAAGAAGCATTGTGCTTGCACTTCCTAGTTGCAAGCTCATCCTGCTCTGCTCTATAGCAAATGTGAAGCTCAATGTGAGCACTAGCCTCGAAGGAAGAGCTTGACTTGCCTTGCCTAAGTGAAAGAGTGCAACAGTTCCGTGAGCCCTAAGTTGCTGTTCTGTGTCAATTTACCGGGAAGAGGCTTTACCGTTCTCCTTGCCACCTCGTGTCAGCAACCGTTTCGGTTTCAGAACACTCTGTACCCCCACGGTGCTCTGGGCCCTGTATGCAAAATCGAGCATCGCTGGCCTTTCAGAGTCGCTCTGTGTTTGCAGAGAAAGGTGCAGCACACGGCACTTTTCCTTGGGACGGTTTGATTTTCCGACCTCTAAACAGCTTCGGGAACAAAGTTCAAGAAACCCTAACTCGCCAAGGACGTGGTCGCCCTTGCCCTAGGTAAGCTCAACAGAACAAAGCACTCTGTTTCTATTTCCTGCCAACACCTCTTATGTGAGGTAAGAAATTCCCCTAGGAGATTATCAGCGTGCGTTCCAAATTCCACAGAAGCACAGTTCGTGGTGTAAAACGACAGGCGTAAGGAAGATGCAGAGGCCTCTTGGACATCCTGCAGTGTCTTTCCTTTAGGCAGTTCGCTATACCCAGAATAGCGCGTATAGAAAAACGTGAATCAGCCAAGGGCCCAGTGGGTTAATTGTGTCTCTTTGGACTTGCTAGACTCAGCCTGTACTAAGGCTGGAAGTCAACAGCCAAACGGGAGTGTGATCCCAAAGGCTTTTTTGCCAATTTTGAAAGCTCCGTTCAAAAGGCGTGAAAGCAACCTGAAAAGCATTGTAAGGGCAGCTCTTTCAGTATATGCCAGCATGACTCAGCGTAGACCATGAGTTAGTTTTGTGGAAAGAAGCATTGTGCTTGCACTTCCTAGTTGCAAGCTCATCCTGCTCTGCTCTATAGCAAATGTGAAGCTCAATGTGAGCACTAGCCTCGAAGGAAGAGCTTGACTTGCCTTGCCTAAGTGAAAGAGTGCAACAGCTCCGTGAGCCCTAAGTTTCTGTTCTGTGTCAGTTTACGGGGAAGAGGCTTTACCGTTCTCCTTGCCACCTCGTGTCAGCAACCGTTTCGGTTTCAGAACACTCTGTACCCCCACGGTGCTCTGGGCCCTGTATGCAAAATCGAGCATCGCAGGCCTTTCAGAGTCGCTCTGTGTTTGCAGAGTAAGGTGCAGCACACGGCACTTTTCCTTGGGACGGTTTGATTTTCCGACCTCTAAACAGCTTCTGGAACAAAGTTAAAGAATCCCTAACTCGCCAAGGACGTGGTCGCCCTTGCCCTAGGTAAGCTCAATAGAACAAAGCACTCTGTTTCTATTTCCTTCCAACACCTCTTATGTGAGGTAAGAAATTCCCCTAGCAGATTATCAGCGCACGTTCCAAATTCCACAGAAGCACAGTTCATGGTGTAAAACGACAGGCGTACGGAAGATGCAGAGGCCTCTTGGACATCCTCCAGCGTCCTTCCTTTTGGCAGTTCGCTATACACACAATAGAGGGTATAGAAAAACGTGAAACAGCGAAGGGCACAGTGGGTTAATTGTGTCTCTTTTGACATGCTAGGCTCAGCCTGTACTAAGGCTGGAAGTCAACCGGGAAACAGGAGTGTGATCCCAAAGGCTTTTTTGCCAATTTTGAAAGCTCCGTTCATAAGGCGTGAAAGCAACCTGAAAAGCATTGTAAGGGCAGCTCTTTCAGTATATGCCAGCATGACTCAGCGTAGACCATGAGTTAGTTTTGTGGAAAGAAGCATTGTGCTTGCACTTCCTAGTTGCAAGCTCATCCTGCTCTGCTCTATAGCAAATGTGAAGCTCAATGTGAGCACTAGCCTCGAAGGAAGAGCTTGACTTGCCTTGCCTAAGTGAAAGAGTGCAACAGTTCCGTGAGCCCTAAGTTGCTGTTCTGTGTCAATTTACCGGGAAGAGGCTTTACCGTTCTCCTTGCCACCTCGTGTCAGCAACCGTTTCGGTTTCAGAACACTCTGTACCCCCACGGTGCTCTGGGCCCTGTATGCAAAATCGAGCATCGCTGGCCTTTCAGAGTCGCTCTGTGTTTGCAGAGAAAGGTGCAGCACACGGCACTTTTCCTTGGGACGGTTTGATTTTCCGACCTCTAAACAGCTTCGGGAACAAAGTTCAAGAAACCCTAACTCGCCAAGGACGTGGTCGCCCTTGCCCTAGGTAAGCTCAACAGAACAAAGCACTCTGTTTCTATTTCCTGCCAACACCTCTTATGTGAGGTAAGAAATTCCCCTAGGAGATTATCAGCGTGCGTTCCAAATTCCACAGAAGCACAGTTCGTGGTGTAAAACGACAGGCGTAAGGAAGATGCAGAGGCCTCTTGGACATCCTGCAGTGTCTTTCCTTTAGGCAGTTCGCTATACCCAGAATAGCGCGTATAGAAAAACGTGAATCAGCCAAGGGCCCAGTGGGTTAATTGTGTCTCTTTGGACTTGCTAGACTCAGCCTGTACTAAGGCTGGAAGTCAACAGCCAAACGGGAGTGTGATCCCAAAGGCTTTTTTGCCAATTTTGAAAGCTCCGTTCAAAAGGCGTGAAAGCAACCTGAAAAGCATTGTAAGGGCAGCTCTTTCAGTATATGCCAGCATGACTCAGCGTAGACCATGAGTTAGTTTTGTGGAAAGAAGCATTGTGCTTGCACTTCCTAGTTGCAAGCTCATCCTGCTCTGCTCTATAGCAAATGTGAAGCTCAATGTGAGCACTAGCCTCGAAGGAAGAGCTTGACTTGCCTTGCCTAAGTGAAAGAGTGCAACAGCTCCGTGAGCCCTAAGTTTCTGTTCTGTGTCAGTTTACGGGGAAGAGGCTTTACCGTTCTCCTTGCCACCTCGTGTCAGCAACCGTTTCGGTTTCAGAACACTCTGTACCCCCACGGTGCTCTGGGCCCTGTATGCAAAATCGAGCATCGCAGGCCTTTCAGAGTCGCTCTGTGTTTGCAGAGTAAGGTGCAGCACACGGCACTTTTCCTTGGGACGGTTTGATTTTCCGACCTCTAAACAGCTTCTGGAACAAAGTTCAAGAATCCCTAACTCGCCAAGGACGTGGTCGCCCTTGCCCTAGGTAAGCTCAATAGAACAAAGCACTCTGTTTCTATTTCCTTCCAACACCTCTTATGTGAGGTAAGAAATTCCCCTAGCAGATTATCAGCGCACGTTCCAAATTCCACAGAAGCACAGTTCATGGTGTAAAACGACAGGCGTACGGAAGATGCAGAGGCCTCTTGGACATCCTCCAGCGTCCTTCCTTTTGGCAGTTCGCTATACCCACAATAGAGGGTATAGAAAAACGTGAAACAGCGAAGGGCCCAGTGGGTTAATTGTGTCTCTTTTGACATGCTAGGCTCAGCCTGTACTAAGGCTGGAAGTCAACCGGGAAACAGGAGTGTGATCCCAAAGGCTTTTTTGCCAATTTTGAAAGCTCCGTTCATAAGGCGTGAAAGCAACCTGAAAAGCATTGTAAGGGCAGCTCTTTCAGTATATGCCAGCATGACTCAGCGTAGACCATGAGTTAGTTTTGTGGAAAGAAGCATTGTGCTTGCACTTCCTAGTTGCAAGCTCATCCTGCTCTGCTCTATAGCAAATGTGAAGCTCAATGTGAGCACTAGCCTCGAAGGAAGAGCTTGACTTGCCTTGCCTAAGTGAAAGAGTGCAACAGTTCCGTGAGCCCTAAGTTGCTGTTCTGTGTCAATTTACCGGGAAGAGGCTTTACCGTTCTCCTTGCCACCTCGTGTCAGCAACCGTTTCGGTTTCAGAACACTCTGTACCCCCACGGTGCTCTGGGCCCTGTATGCAAAATCGAGCATCGCTGGCCTTTCAGAGTCGCTCTGTGTTTGCAGAGAAAGGTGCAGCACACGGCACTTTTCCTTGGGACGGTTTGATTTTCCGACCTCTAAACAGCTTCGGGAACAAAGTTCAAGAAACCCTAACTCGCCAAGGACGTGGTCGCCCTTGCCCTAGGTAAGCTCAACAGAACAAAGCACTCTGTTTCTATTTCCTGCCAACACCTCTTATGTGAGGTAAGAAATTCCCCTAGGAGATTATCAGCGTGCGTTCCAAATTCCACAGAAGCACAGTTCGTGGTGTAAAACGACAGGCGTAAGGAAGATGCAGAGGCCTCTTGGACATCCTGCAGCGTCTTTCCTTTAGGCAGTTCGCTATACCCAGAATAGCGCGTATAGAAAAACGTGAATCAGCCAAGGGCCCAGTGGGTTAATTGTGTCTCTTTGGACTTGCTAGACTCAGCCTGTACTAAGGCTGGAAGTCAACAGCCAAACGGGAGTGTGATCCCAAAGGCTTTTTTGCCAATTTTGAAAGCTCCGTTCAAAAGGCGTGAAAGCAACCTGAAAAGCATTGTAAGGGCAGCTCTTTCAGTATATGCCAGCATGACTCAGCGTAGACCATGAGTTAGTTTTGTGGAAAGAAGCATTGTGCTTGCACTTCCTAGTTGCAAGCTCATCCTGCTCTGCTCTATAGCAAATGTGAAGCTCAATGTGAGCACTAGCCTCGAAGGAAGAGCTTGACTTGCCTTGCCTAAGTGAAAGATTGCAACAGCTCCGTGAGCCCTAAGTTGCTGTTGTGTGTCAGTTTACGGGGAAGAGGCTTTACCGTTCTCCTTGCCACCTCGTGTCAGCAACCGTTTCGGTTTCAGAACACTCTGTACCCCCACGGTGCTCTGGGCCCTGTATGCAAAATCGAGCATCGCAGGCCTTTCAGAGTCGCTCTGTGTTTGCAGAGTAAGGTGCAGCACACGGCACTTTTCCTTGGGACGGTTTGATTTTCCGACCTCTAAACAGCTTCGGGAACACAGCTCAAGAATCCCTAATTCGCCAAGGACGTGGTCGCACTTGCCCTAGGTAAGCTCAACAGAAAAAAGTACTCTGTTTCTATTTCCTTCCAACACTTCTTATGTGAGGTAAGAAATTCCCCAAAGGAGAGTATCAGCGTGCGTTCCAAATTCCACGGAAGCACAGTTCGTGGTGTAAAACGACAGGCGTACGGAAGATGCAGAGGCCTCTTGGACATCCTCCATCGTCCTTCCTTTAGGCAGTTCGCTATACCCAGAATAGCGGGGAATAGAAAAACGTGAATCAGCGAAGGGCCCAGTGGGTTAATTGTGTCTCTTTTGACATGCTAGACTCAGCCTGTACTAAGGCTGGAAGTCACCCGCGAAACAGGAGTGTGATCCAAAAGGCTTTTTTGCCAATTTTGAAAGCTCCGTTCAAAAGGCGTGAAAGCAACCTGAAAAGCATTGTAAGGGCAGCTCTTTCAGTATATGCCAGCATGACTCAGCGTAGACCATGAGTTAGTTTTGTGGAAAGAAGCATTGTGCTTGCACTTCCTAGTTGCAAGCTCATCCTGCTTTGCTCTATAGCAAATGTGAAGCTCAATATGAGCACTAGCCTCGAAGGAAGAGCTTGACTTGCCTTGCCTAAGTGAAAGAGTGCAACAGCTCCGTGAGCCCTAAATTGCTGTTCTGTGTCAGGTTACGGGGAAGAGGCTTTACCATTCTCCTTGCCACCTCGTGTCATCAACCGTTTCGGTTTCAGAACACTCTGTACCCCCACGGTGCTCTCGGCCCTCTATGCAAAATCCAGCATCGCAGGCCTTTCAGAGTCGCTCTGTGTTTGCAGAGTAAGGTGCAGCACACTGCACTTTTCCTTGGGATGGTTTGATTTTCCGACCTCTAAACAGCTTCGGGAACACAGTTCAAGAATCCCTAACTCGCCAAGGACGTGGTCGCCCTTGCCCTAGGTAAGCTCAACAGAACAAAGAAGTCTGTTTCTATTTCCTTCCAACACCTCTTATGTGAGGTAAGAAATTCCCCTAGGAGATTATCAGCGCGCGTTCCAACTTCCACAGAAGCACAGTTCATGGTGTAAAACGACAGGCGTAAGGAAGATGCAGAGGCCTCTTGGACATCCTCCCGCGTCCTTCCTTTAGGCAGTTCGCTATACCCCCAATAGAGGGTATAGAAAAACGTGAATCAACGAAGGGCCCAGTGGGTTAATTGTGTCTCTTTGGACTTGCTAGACTCAGCCTGTACTAAGGCTGGAAGTCAACCGGGAAACTGGAGTGTGTTTCCAAAGGCTTTTTTGTCAATTTTGAAAGCTCCGTTCAAAAGGCGTGAAAGCAACCTGAAAAGCATTGTAAGGGCAGGTCTTTCAGTATATGCCAGCATGACTCAGCGTAGACCATGAGTTAGTTTTGTGGAAAGAAGCATTGTGCTTGCACTTCCTAGTTGCAAGCTCATCCTGCTCTGCTCTATAGCAAATGTGAAGCTCAATGTGAGCACTAGCCTCGAAGGAAGAGCTTGACTTGCCTTGCCTAAGTGAAAGAGTGCAACAGCTCCGTGAGCCCTAAATGGCTGTTCTGTGTCATTTTACGGGGAAGAGGCTTTACCGTTCTCCTTGCCACCTCGTGTCAGCAACCGTTTCGGTTTCAGAACACTCTGTACCCCCACGGTGCTCTGGGCCCTGTATGCAAAATCGAGCATCGCAGGCGTTTCAGAGTCGCTCTGTGTTTGCAGAGAAAGGTGCAGCACACGGCACTTTTCCTTGGGACGGTTTGAATTTCCGACCTCTAAACAGCTTCGGGAACACAGTTCAAGAATCCCTACCTCGCCAAGGACGTGATCGCCCTTGCCCTAGATAAGCTCAACAGAAAAAACTACTCTGTTTCTATTTCTTTCCAACACCTCTTATGTGAGGTCAGAAATTCCCCTAGGAGATTATCACCGCGCGTTCCAAATTCCACAGAAGCTCAGTTCGTGGTGTGAAACGACAGGCGTACGGAAGATGCCGAGGCCTCTTGGACATCCTCCAGCGTCCTTCCTTTAGGCCGTTCGCTATACCCAGAATAGCGGGTCTAGAAAAACGTGAATAACTGAAGGGCCCAGTGGTTAATTGTGCCTCTTTGGACTTGCTAGACTCAGCCTGTATTAAGCCTGGAAGTCAACAGCGAAACGGGAGTGTGATCCCAAAGGCTTTTTTGCCAATTTTGAAAGCTCCGTTCATAAGTCGTGAAAGCAACCTGAAAAGCATTGTAAGGGCAGCTCTTTCAGTATATGCCAGCATCACTCAGCGTGGAACATGAGTTAGTTTTGTGGAAAGAAGCATTGTTCTTGCACTTCCTAGTTGCAAGTTCATCCTGCTCTGCTCTATAGCAAATGTGAAGCTCAATGTGAGCACTAGCCTCGAAGGAAGAGCTTAACTTGCCTTGCTTAAGTGAAAGAGTGCAACAGCTCCGTGAGCCCTAAATTGCTGTTCTGTGTCAGGTTACGGGGAAGAGGCTTTATGGTTCTCCTTGCCACCTCGTGCTAGCAACCGTTTCGGTTTCAGAACACTCTGTACCCCCACGGTGCTCTGTGCCCTGTATGCAAAATCGAGCATCGCAGGCCTTTCAGAGTCGCTCTGTGTTTGCAGAGTAACGTGCAGCACACTGCACTTTTCCTTGGGACGGTTTGATTTTCCGACCTCTAAACAGCTTCGGGAACACAGTTCAAGAATCCCTAACTCGCCAAGGACCTGGTCGCCCTTGCCCTAGGTAAGCTCAACAGAAAAAAGTACTCTGTTTCTATTTCCTTCCAACACCTCTTATGTGAGGTAAGAAATTCCCCTAGGAGAGTATCAGCGTGCGTTCCAAATTCCACAGAAGCTCAGTTCGTGGTGTAAAACGACAGGCGTACGGAAGATGCAGAGGCCTCTTGGACATCCTCCATAGTCCTTCCTTTGGCAGTTCGCTATACCCAGAATAGCGGGGAATAGAAAAACATGAATCAGCGAAGGGCCCAGTGGGTTAATTGTGTCTCTTTTGACATGCTAGTCTCAGCCTGTACTAAGGCTTGAAGTCACCCGCGAAACAGGAGTGTGATCCCAAAGGCTTTTTTGCCAATTTTGAAAGCTCCGTTCATAAGGCGTGAAAGCAACCTGAAAAGCATTGTAAGGGCAGCTCTTTCAGTATATGACAGCATGACTCAGCGTAGACCATGAGTTAGTTTTTTGGAAAGAAGCATTGTGCTTGCACTTCCTAGTTGCAAGCTCATCCTGCTCTGCTGTATAGCAAATGTGAAACTCAATGTGAGCACTAGCCTCGAAGGAAGAGCTTGACTTGCCTTGCCTAATTGAAAGAGTGCAACAGCTCCGTGAGCCCTAAATTACTGTTCTGTGTCAGGTTACGAGGAAGAGGCTTTACCGTTCTCCTTGCCACCTCGTGCTAGGAACCGTTTCGGTTTCAGAACACTCTGTACCCCCACGGTGCTCTGGGCCCTGTATGCAAAATCGAGCATCATAGGCGTTTCAGAGTCGCTCTGTGTTTGCAGAGTAAGGTGCAGCACACGGCACTTTTCCTTGGGACGGTTTGATTTTCCGACCTCAAACAGCTTCGGGAACACAGCTCAAGAATCCCTAATTCGCCAAGGACGTGGTCGCACTTGCCCTAGGTAAGCTCAACAGAAAAAAGTACTCTGTTTCTATTTCCTTCCAACACCACTTATGTGAGGTAAGAAATTCCCCTAGGAGATTACAGCGTGCGTTCCAAATTCCACAGAAGCACAGTTCGTGGTGTAAAACGACAGGCGTACGGAAGATGCAGAGGCCTCTTGGACATCCTCCAGCGTCCTTCCTTTTGGCAGTTCGCTATACCCAGAATATCGGGGAATAGAAAAACGTGAATCAGCGAAGGACCCAGTGGGTTAATTGTGTCTCTTGTGACATGCTAGACTCAGCCTGTACTAAGGCTGGAAGTCAACAGCGAATCGGGTGTGTGATCCCAAAGGCTTTTTTGCCAATTTTGAAAGCTCCGTTGATAAGGCGTGAAAGCAACCTGAAAAGCATTGTAAGGGCAGCTCTTTCAGTATATGCCAGCATGACTCAGCGTAGACCATGAGTTAGTTTTGTGGAAAGAAGCATTGTGCTTGCACTTCCTAGTTGCAAGCTCATCCTGCTCTGCTCTATAGCAAATGTGAAGCTCAATGTGAGCACTAGCCTCGAAGGAAGAGCTTGACTTGCCTTGCCTAAGTGAAAGAGTGCAACAGCTCCGTGAGCCCTAAATTGCTGTTCTGTGTCAGTTTACGGCGAAGAGGCTTTACCGTTCTCCTTGCCACATCGTGCTAGCAACCGTTTCGGTTTCAGAAGACTCTGTACCCCCACGGTGCTCTGGGCCCTGTATGCAAAATCAAGCATCGCAGGCCTTTCAGAGTCGCTCTGTGTTTGCAGAATAAGGTGCAGCACACGGCACTTTTCCTTGGGACGGTTTGATTTTCCGACCTCTAAACAGCTTCGGGAACACAGCTCAAGAATCCCTAATTCGCCAAGGACGTGGTCGCCCTTGCCCTAGGTAAGCTCAACAGAAAAAAGTACTCTGTTTCTATTTCCTTCCAACACCTCTTATGTGAGGTAAGAAATTCCCCTAGGAGAGTATCAGCGTGCGTTCCAAATTCCACAGAAGCACAGTTCGTGGTGTAAAACGACAGGCGTACGGAAGATGCAGAGGCCTCTTGGATATCCTCCATCGTCCTTCCTTTAGGCAGTTCGCTATACCCAGAATAGCGGGGAATAGAAAAACATGAATCAGCGAAGGGCCCAGTGGGTTTATTGTGTCTATTTTGACATGCTAGACTCAGCCTGTACTAAGGCTGGAAGTCACCCGCGAAACAGGAGTGTAATCCCAAAGGCTTTTTTGCCAATTTTGAAAGCTCCGTTGAAAAGGCGTGAAAGCAACCTGAAAAGCATTGTAAGGGCAGCTCTTGCAGTATATGCCAGCATGACTCAGCGTAGACCATGAGTTAGTTTTGTGGACAGAAGCATTGTGCTTGCACTTCCTAGTTGCAAGCTCATCCTGCTCTGCTCTATAGCAAATGTGAAGCTCAATGTGAGCACTAGCCTCGAAGGAAGAGCTTGACTTGCCTTGCCTAAGTGAAAGAGTGCAACAGCTCCGTGAGCCCTAAATTGCTGTTCTGTGTCAGGTTACGGGGAAGAGTCTTTACCGTTCTCCTTGCCACCTCGTGTCAGCAACCGTTTCGGTTTCAGAACACTCTGTACCCCCACGGTGCTCTCGGCCCTCTATGCAAAATCCAGCATCGCAGGCCTTTCAGAGTCGCTCTGTGTTTGCAGTGTAAGGTGCAGCACACGGCACTTTTCCTTGGGACGGTTTGATTTTCCGACCTCTAAACAGCTTCGGGAACACAGTTCAAGAATCCCTAACTCGCCAAGGACGTGGTCGCCCTTGCCCTTGGTAAGCTCAACAGAAAAAAGTACTCTGTTTCTATTTCCTTCCAACACCTCTTATGTGAGGTAAGAAATTCCCCCAGGAGAGTATCAGCGTGCGTTCCAAATTCCACAGAAGCACAGTTCGTGGTGTAAAACGTCAGGCGTACGGAAGATGCAGAGGCCTTTTGGATATCCTCCAGTGTCCTTCCTTTAGGCAGTTCGCTATACCCAGGATAGCGTGGAATAGAAAAACGTGAATCAGCGAAGGGCCCAGTGGGTTAATTGTGTCTCTTTTGACATGCTAGACTCAGCCTGTACTAAGGCTAGAAGTCAACCGGGAAACAGGAGTGTGATCCAAAAGGCTTTTTTGCCAATTTTGAAAGCTCCGTTCAAAAGGCGTCAAAGCACCTGAAAAGCATTTGTAACGGGAGGCCTTTCAGGACATGCCAGCATGACTCAGCGTAGACCGTGAGTTACTTTTTGGAAAGAAGCATTGTGCTTGCACTTCCTAGTTGCAAGCTCATCCTGCTCTGCTCTATAGCAAATGTGAAGCTCAATGTGAGCACTAGCCTCCAAGGAAGAGCTTGACTTGCCTTGCCTAAGTGAAAGAGTGCAACAGCTCCGTGAGCCCTAAATTGCTGTTCTGTGTCAGTTTACGAGGAAGAGGCTTTACCGTTCTCCTTGCCACCTCGTGTCAGCAAACGTTTCGGTTTCAGAACACTCTGTACCCCCACGGTGCTCTGGGCCCTGTATGCAAAATCCAGCATCGCAGGCCTTTCAGAGTCGCTCTGTGTTTGCAGAAGAAGATGCAGCACACTGCACTTTTCCTTGGGACGGTTTGATGTTCCGATCTCTAAAGAGCTTCGGGAACACAGTTCAAGAATCCCTAACTCGCCAAGGACGTGGTCGCCCTTGCCCTAGGTAAGCTCAACAGAACAAAGCACTCGGTTTCTATTTCCTTCCAACACCTCTTATGTGAGGTAAGAAATTCCCCTAGGAGATTATCAGCGCACGTTCCAAATTCCACAGAAGCACAGTTCATGGTGTAAAACGACAGGCGTAAGGAAGAGGCAGAGGCCTCTTGGACATCCTCCAGCGTCCTTCCTTTAGGCCGATCGCTATACCCAGAATAGCGGGTATAGAAAAACGTGAATCCACGAAGGACCAAGTGGTTAATTGTGCCTCTTTGGACTTGCTAGACTCAGCCTGTACTAAGGCTCGAATTCAACAGCGAAACGGGAGTGTGATCCCAAAGGCTTTTTTGTCAATTTTGAAAGCTCCGTTCAAAAGGCGTGAAAGCAACCTGAAAAGCATTGTAAGGGCAGCTCTTTCAGTATATGCCAGCATGACTCAGCGTAGACCATGAGTTAGTTTTGTGGAAAGAAGCATTGTGCTTGCACTTCCTAGTTGCAAGCTCATCCTGCTCTGCTCTATAGCAAATGTGAAGCTCAATGTGAGCACTAGCCTCGAAGGAAGAGCTTGACTTGCCTTGCCTAAGTGAAAGAGTGCAACAGCTCCGTGAGCCATAAGTTGCAGTTCTGTGTCAGTTTACCGGGAAGAGGCTTTACCGTTCTCCTGCCACCTCGTGTCAGCAACCGTTTCGGTTTCAGAACACTCTGTACTCCCACGATACTCTAGGCCCTGAATGCAAAATCGAGCATCGCAGGCCTTTCAGAGTCGCTCTGTGTTTGCAGAGAAAGGTGCAGCACACGGCACTTTTCCTTGGGACGGTTTGATTTTCCGACCTCTAAACAGCTTCGGGAACACAGTTCAAGAATCCCTATCTCGCCAAGGACGTGGTCGCCCTTGCCCTAGGTAAGCTCAACAGAACAAAGCACTCTGTTTCTATTTCCTTCCAACACCTCTTATGTGAGGTAAGAAATTCCCCTAGGAGATTATCAGGGTGCGATCCAAATTCCACAGAAGCACAGTTCATGGTGTAAAACGACAGGCGTAAGGAAGATGCAGAGGCCTCTTGGACATCCTCCAGCGTCCTTCCTTTAGGCAGTTCGCTATACACAGAATAGCGCGTATAGAAAAACGTGAATCAGCCAAGGGCCCAGTGGGTTAATTGTGTCTCTTTGGATTTGCTAGACTCAGCCTGTACTAAGGCTGGAAGTCAACAGCCAAACGGGAGTGTGATCCCAAAGGCTTTTTTGCCAATTTTGAAAGCTCCGTTTAAAAGGCGTGAAAGCAACCTGAAAAGCATTTGTAACGGCAGGCGTTTCAGTACATGCCAACATGACTCATCGTAGACCGTGAGTTAGTTTTGTGGAAAGAAGCATTGTGCTTGCACTTCCTAGTTGCAAGCTCATCCTGCTCTGCTCTATAGCAAATGTGAAGCTCAATGTGAGCACTAGCCTCGAAGGAAGAGCTTGACTTGCCTTGTCTAAGAGAAAGAGTGCAACATCTCCGTGAGCCCTAAATTGCTGTTCTGTGTCAGTTTACGGGGAAGAGGCTTTACCGTTCTCCTTGCCACCTCGTGTCAGCAACAGTTTCGGTTTCAGAAGACTCTGTACCCCCACGGTGCTCTGGGCCCTGTATGCAAAATCCAGCATCACAGGCCTTTCAGAGTCGCTCTGTGTTTGCAGAGTAAGGTGCAGCACACTGCACTTTTCCTTGGGACGGTTTGATTTTCCGACCTCTAAACAGCTTCGGGAACACAGTTCAAGAATCCCTAACTCGCCAAGGACGTGGTCGCCCTTGCCTTAGGTATGCTCAACAGAAAAAAGTACTTTGTTTCTATTTCCTTCCAACATCTCTTATGTGAGGTAAGAAATTCCCCTAGGAGAGTATCAGCGTGCGTTCCAAATTCCACAGAAGCACAGTTCATGGTGTAAAACGACAGGCCTAAGGAAGATGCAGAGGCCTCTTGGACATCCTCCAGCATCCTTCCTTTAGGCAGTTCGCTATACCCACAATAGAGGGTATAGAAAAACGTGAATCAGCGAAGGGCCCAGTTGGTTAATTGTGTCTCTTTGGACTTGCTTGACTCAGCCTGTACTAAGGCTGGAAGTCAACAGCAAAACGGGAGTGTGATCCCAAAGGCTTTTTTGCCAGTTTTGAAAGCTCCGTTCAAAAGGCGTGAAAGCAACTTGAAAAGCATTGTATGGGCAGCTCTTTCAGTATATGCCAGCATGACTCAGCGTAGACCATGAGTTAGTTTTGTGGAAAGAAGCATTGTGCTTGCACTTCCTAGTTGCAAGCTCATCCTGCTCTGCTCTATAGCAAATGTGAAGCTCAATGTGAGCACTAGCCTCGAAGGAAGAGCTTGACTTGACTTGCCTAAGTGAAAGAGTGCAACAGCTCCGTGAGCCATAAGTTGCTGTTCTGTGTCAGTTTACCGGGAAGAGGCTTTACCGTTCTCCTTGCCACCTCGTGTCAGCAACCGTTTCGGTTTCAGAACACTCTGTACCCCCACGGTGCTCTGGGCCCTGTATGCAAAATCGAGCATCGCAGGCCGTTCAGAGTCGCTCTGTGTTTGCAGAGTAAGGTGCAGCACATGGCACTTTTCCTTGGGACGGTTTGATTTTCCGACCTCTAAACAGCTTCGGGAACACAGTTCAAGAATCCCTAACTCGCCAAGGACGTGGTCGCCCTTGCCCTAGGTAAGCTCAACAGAACAAAGTACTTTGTTTCTATTTCCTTCCAACACCTCTTATGTGAGGTAAGAAATTCCCCTAGGAGAGTATCAGCGTGCGTTCCAAATTCCACAGAAGCACAGTTCGTGGTGTAAAACGACAGGCGTACGGAAGATGCAGAGGCCTCTTGGACATCCTCCAGCGTCCTTCCTTTAGGCAGTGCGCTATACCCAGAATATCGGGGAATAGGAAAACGTGAATCAGCGAAGGGCCCAGTGGGTTAATTGTGTCTCTTTTGACATGCTAGACTCAGCCTGTACTAAGGCTGGAAGTCAACCGGGAAACAGGAGTGTGATCCCAAAGGCTTTTTTGCCAATTTTGAAAGCTCCGTTCAAAAGGCGTGAAAGCAACCTGAAAAGCATTGTAAGGGCAGCTCTTTCAGTATATGCCAGCATGACTCAGCGTAGACCATGAGTTAGTTTTGTGGAAAGAAGCATTGTGCTTGCACTTCCTAGTTGCAAGCTCATCCTGCTCTGCTCTATAGCAAATGTGAAGCTCAATGTGAGCACTAGCCTCGAAGGAAGCGCTTGACTTGCCTTGCCTAAGTGAAAGAGTGCAACAGCTCCGTGAGCCCTAAATTGCTGTTCTGTGTCAGTTTACGGGGAAGAGGCTTTACGTTCTGCTTGCCACCTCGTGTCAGCAACCGTTTCGGTTTCAGAACACTCTGTACCCCCAAAGGAGCTCTGGGCCCTGTATGCAAAATCGAGCATCGCAGGCCTTTCAGAGTCGCTCTGTGTTTGCAGAGAAAGGTGCAGCACACGGCACTTTTCCTTGGGACGGTTTGATTTTCTGACCTCTAAACAGCTTCGGGAACACAGTTCAAGAATCCCTAACTCGCCAAGGACGTGGTCGCCTTTTCCCTAGGTAAGCTCAACAGAACAAAGCACTCTGTTTCTATTTCCTTCCAACACCTCTTATGTGAGGTAAGAAATTCCCCTAGGAGATTATCAGCGTGCGTTCCAAATTCCACAGAAGCACAGTTCATGGTGTAAAATGACAGGCGTAAGGAAGATGCAGAGGCCTCTTGGACATCCTCCAGCGTCCTTCCTTTAGGCAGTTCGCTATACCCAGAATAGCGGGTATAGAAAAACGTGAATCAGCGAAGGGCCCAGTGGGTTAATTGTGTCTCTTTGGACTTGCTAAACGCAGCGTGTACTAAGGCTGGAAGTCAACAGCGAAACGGGAGTGGGATCCCAAAGGCTTTTTTGCCAATTTTGAAAGCTGCGTTCATAAGGCGTGAAAGCAACCTGAAAAGCATTGTAAGAGCAGCTCTTTCAGTATATGCCGGCATGACTCAGCGTAGACCATGAGTTAGTTTTGTGGAAAGAAGCATTGTGCTTGCACTTCCTAGTTGCAAGCTCATCCTGCTCTGCTATATAGCAAATGTGAAGCTCAATGTGAGCACTAGCCTCGAAGTAAGAGCTTGACTTGCCTTGCCTAAGTGAAAGAGTGCAACAGCTCCTTGAGCCCTAAATTGCTGTTCTGTGTCAGTTGACGGGGAAGAGGCTTTACCGTTCTCCTTGCCACCTCGTGTCAGCAACCGTTTCGGTTTCAGAACACTCTGTACCCCCACGGTGCTCTGGGCCCTGTATGCAAAATCGAGCATCGCAGGCCTTTCAGAGTCGCTCTGTGTTTGCAGAGAAAGGTGCAGCACACTGCACTTTTCCTTGGGACGGTTTGATTTTCCGACCTCTAAACAGCTTCGGGAACACAGTTCAAGAATCCCTAACTCCCCAAGGACGTGGTCGCCCTTGCCCTAGGTAAGCTCAACAGAAAAAAGTACTCTGTTTCTATTTCTTTCCAACACCTGTTATGTGAGGTAAGAAATTCCCCTAGGAGAGTATCCGAATGCGTTCCAAATTCCACAGAAGCACAGTTAGTGGTGTAAAATGACAGGCGTACGGAAGATGCAGAGGCCTCTTGGACATCCTCCAGCGTCCTTCCTTTAGGCAGTTCGCTATACCCAGAATAGCGGCTGTAGAAAAACGTGAATCAGCGAAGGGCCCAGTGGGTTAATTGTGTCTCTTTTGACATGCTAGACTCAGCCTGTACTAATGCTGGAAGTCAACCGGGAAATAGGAGTGTGATCCCAAAGGCTTTTTTGCCAATTTTGAAAGCTCCGTTCATAAGGCGTGAAAGCAACCTGAAAAGCATTGTAAGGGCAGCTCTTTCAGTATATGCCAGCATGACTCAGCGTAGACCATGAGTTAGTTTTGTGGAAAGAAGCATTGTGCTTGCACTTCCTAGTTGCAAGCTCATCCTGCTCTGCTGTATAGCAAATGTGAGGCTCAATGTGAGCACTAGCCTCGAAGGAAGAGCTTGACTTGCCTTGCCTAAGTGAAAGAGTGCAAAAGCTCCGTGAGCCCTAAGTTGCTGTTCTGTGTCAGTTTACGGGGAAGAGGCTTTACCGTTCTCCTTGCCACCTCGTGTCAGCAACCGTTTCGGTTTCAGAACACTCTGTACCCCCACGGTGCTCTGGGCCCTGTATGCAAAATCGAGTATCGCAGGCCTTTCAGAGTCGCTCTGTGTTTGCAGAGAAAGGTGCAGCACACGGCACTTTTCCTTGGGACGGTTTGATTTTCTGACCTCTAAACAGCTTCGGGAACAAAGTTCAAGAATCCCTAACTTGCCAAGGACGTTGTCGCCCTTGCCCTAGGTAAGCTCAACAGAAAAAAGTACTCTGTTTCTATTTCCTTCCAACACCTCTTATGTGAGGTAAGAAATTCCCCTAGGAGAGTATCAGCGTGCGTTCCAAATTCCACAGAAGCACAGTTCGTGGTGTAAAACGACAGGCGTACGGAAGATGCAGAGGCCTCTTGGACATCCTCCAGCGTCCTTCCTTTAGGCAGTTTGCTATACCCAGAATAGCGGGGAATAGAAAAACGTGAATCAGCGAAGGGCCCAGTGGGTTAATTGTGTCTCTTTTGACATGCTAGACTCAGCCTGTACTAAGGCTGGAAGTCAACCGTGAAACAGGAGTGTGATCCCAAAAGCTTTTTTGCCAATTTTGAAAGCTCCGTTCAAAAGGCGTGAAAGCAACCTGAAAAGCATTGTAAGGGCAGCTCTTTCAGTATATGCCAGCATGACTCAGCGTAGACCATGAGTTAGTTTTGTGGAAAGAAGCATTGTGCTTGCACTTCCTAGTTGCAAGCTCATCCTGCTCTGCTGTATAGCAAATGTGAGGCTCAATGTGAGCACTAGCCTCGAAGGAAGAGCTTGACTTGCCTTGCCTAAGTGAAAGAGTGCAAAAGCTCCGTGAGCCCTAAGTTGCTGTTCTGTGTCAGTTTACGGGGAAGAGGCTTTACCGTTCTCCTTGCCACCTCGTGTCAGCAACCGTTTCGGTTTCAGAACACTCTGTACCCCCACGGTGCTCTGGGCCCTGTATGCAAAATCGAGTATCGCAGGCCTTTCAGAGTCGCTCTGTGTTTGCAGAGAAAGGTGCAGCACACGGCACTTTTCCTTGGGACGGTTTGATTTTCCGACCTCTAAACAGCTTCGGGAACAAAGTTCAAGAATCCCTAACTTGCCAAGGACGTTGTCGCCCTTGCCCTAGGTAAGCTCAACAGAAAAAAGTACTCTGTTTCTATTTCCTTCCAACACCTCTTATGTGAGGTAAGAAATTCCCCTAGGAGAGTATCAGCGTGCGTTCCAAATTCCACAGAAGCACAGTTCGTGGTGTAAAACGACAGGCGTACGGAAGATGCAGAGGCCTCTTGGACATCCTCCAGCGTCCTTCCTTTAGGCAGTTCGCTATACCCAGAATAGCGGGGAATAGAAAAACGTGAATCAGCGAAGGGCCCAGTGGGTTAATTGTGTCTCTTTTGACATGCTAGACTCAGCCTGTACTAAGGCTGGAAGTCAACCGGGAAACAGGAGTGTGATCCCAAAAGCTTTTTTGCCAATTTTGAAAGCTCCGTTCAAAAGGCGTGAAAGCAACCTGAAAAGCATTGTAAGGGCAGCTCTTTCAGTATATGCCAGCATGACTCAGCGTAGACCATGAGTTAGTTTTGTGGAAAGAAGCATTGTGCTTGCACTTCCTAGTTGCAAGCTCATCCTTCTCTGCTCTATAGCAAATGTAAAGCTCAATGTGAGCACTAGCCTCCAAGGAAGAGCTTGACTTTTCTTGCCTAAGTGAAAGAGTACAACAGGTCCGTGAGCCCTAAATTGCTGTTCTGTGTCAGTTTACGGGGAAGAGGCTTTACCGTTCTCCTTGCCACCTCGTGTCAGCAACCGTTTCAGTTTCAGAACACTCTGTACCCCCACGGTGCTCTGGGCCCTGTATGCAAAATCCAGCATCGCAGGCCTTTCAGAGTCGCTCTGTGTTTGCAGAGTAAGGTGCAGCACACTGCAATTTTCCTTGGGACGGTTTGATTTTCCGACCTCTAAACAGCTTCGGGAACACAGTTCAAGAATCCCTAACTCGCCAAGGACGTGGTCGCCCTTGCCCTAGGTAAGCTCAACAGAAAAAAGTACTCTGTTTCTATTTCCTTCCAACACCTCTTATGTGAGGTAAGAAATTCCCCTAGGAGATTATCAGCGCGCGTTCCAAATTCCACAGAAGCACAGTTCATGGTGTAAAACGACAGGCGTAAGGAAGATGCAGAGGCCTCTTGGACATCCTCCAGCGTCCTTCCTTTAGGCAGTTCGCTATACCCACAATAGAGGGTATAGAAAAACGTGAATCAGCGAAGGGCCCAGTGGGTTAATTGTGTCTCTTTGGACTTGCTAGACTCAGCCTGTACTAAGGCTGGAAGTCAACAGCCAAACGGGAGTGTGATCCCAAAGGCTTTTTTGCCAATTTTGAAAGCTCCGTTCAAAAGGCGTGAAAGCAACCTGAAAAGCATTGTATGGGCAGCTCTTTCAGTATATGCCAGCATGACTCAGCGTAGACCATGAGTTAGTTTTGTGGAAAGAAGCATTGTGCTTGCACTTCCTAGTTGCAAGCTCATCCTGCTCTGCTCTATAGCAAATGTGAAGCTCAATGTGAGCACTAGCCTCGAAGGAAGAGCTTGACTTGCCTTGCCTAAGTGAAAGAGTGCAACAGCTCCGTGAGCCATAAGTTGCAGTTCTGTGTCAGTTTACCGGGAAGAGGCTTTACCGTTCTCCTTGCCACCTCGTGTCAGCAACCGTTTCGGTTTCAGAACACTCTGTACGCCCACGGTGCTCTGGGCCCTGTATGCAAAATCGAGCATCGCAGGCCTTTCAGAGTCGCTCTGTGTTTGCAGAGTAAGGTGCAGCACACGGCACTTTTCCTTGGGACGGTTTGATTTTCCGACGTCTAAACAGCTTCGGGAACACAGTTCAAGAATCCCTAACTCGCCAAGGACGTGGTCGCCCTTGCCCTAGGTAAGCTCAACAGAACAAAGTACTTCGTTTCTATTTCCTTCCAACACCTCTTATGTGAGGTAAGAAATTCCCCTAGGAGAGTATCAGCGTGTGTTCCAAATTCCACAGAAGCACAGTTCGTGGTGTAAAACGACAGGCGTACGGAAGATGCAGAGGCCTCTTGGACATCCTCCAGCGTCCTTCCTTTAGGCAGTGCGCTATACACAGAATATCGGGGAATAGGAAAACGTGAATCAGCGAAGGGACCAGTGGGTTAATTGTGTCTCTTTTGACATGCTAGACTCAGCCTGTACTAAGGCTGGAAGTCAACCAGGAAACAGGAGTGTGATCCCAAAGCCTTTTTTGCCTATTTTGAAAGCTCCGTTCAAAAGGCGTGAAAGCAACCTGAAAAGCATTGTAAGGTCAGCTCTTTCAGTATATGCCAGCATGACTCAGCGTAGACCATGAGTTAGTTTTGTGGAAAGAAGCATTGTGCTTGCACTTCCTAGTTGCAAGCTCATCCTGCTCTGCTCTATAGCAAATGTGAAGCTCAATGTGAGCACTAGCCTCGAAGGAAGAGCTTGACTTGCCTTGCCTAAGTGAAAGAGTGCAACAGCTCCGTGAGCCCTAAATTGCTGTTCTGTGTCAGTTAACGGGGAAGAGGCTTTACCGTTCTCCTGCCACCTCGTGTCAGCAACCGTTTCGGTTTCAGAACACTCTGTACTCCCACGATACTCTAGGCCCTGAATGCAAAATCGAGCATCGCAGGCCTTTCAGAGTCGCTCTGTGTTTGCAGAGAAAGGTGCAGCACACGGCACTTTTCCTTGGGACGGTTTGATTTTCCGACCTCTAAACAGCTTCGGGAACACAGTTCAAGAATCCCTATCACGCCAAGGACGTGGTCGCCCTTGCCCTAGGTAAGCTCAACAGAACAAAGCACTCTGTTTCTATTTCCTTCCAACACCTCTTATGTGAGGTAAGAAATTCCCCTAGGAGATTATCAGGGTGCGATCCAAATTCCACAGAAGCACAGTTCATGCTTTAAAACGACAGGCGTAAGGAAGATGCAGAGGCCTCTTGGACATCCTCCAGCGTCCTTCCTTTAGGCAGTTCGCTATACACAGAATAGCGCGTATAGAAAAACGTGAATCAGCCAAGGGCCCAGTGGGTTAATTGTGTCTCTTTGGATTTGCTAGACTCAGCCTGTACTAAGGCTGGAAGTCAACAGCCAAACGGGAGTGTGATCCCAAAGGCTTTTTTGCCAATTTTGAAAGCTCCGTTCAAAAGGCGTGAAAGCAACCTGAAAAGCATTTGTAACGGCAGGCGTTTCAGTACATGCCAACATGACTCATCGTAGACCGTGAGTTAGTTTTGTGGAAAGAAGCATTGTGCTTGCACTTCCTAGTTGCAAGCTCATCCTGCTCTGCTCTATAGCAAATGTGAAGCTCAATGTGAGCACTAGCCTCGAAGGAAGAGCTTGACTTGCCTTGTCTAAGTGAAAGAGTGCAACAGCTCCGTGAGCCCTAAATTGCTGTTCTGTGTCAGTTTACGGGGAAGAGGCTTTACCGTTCTCCTTGCCACCTCGTGTCAGCAACCGTTTCGGTTTCAGAACACTCTGTACCCCCACGGTGCTCTGGGCCCTGTATGCAAAATCCAGCATCGCAGGCCTTTCAGAGTCGCTCTGTGTTTGCAGAGTAAGGTGCAGCACACTGCACTTTTCCTTGGGACGGTTTGATTTTCCGACCTCTAAACAGCTTCGGGAACACAGTTCAAGAATCCCTAACTCGCCAAGGACGTGGTCGCCCTTGCCTTAGGTAAGCTCAACAGAAAAAAGTACTTTGTTTCTATTTCCTTCCAACATCTCTTATGTGAGGTAAGAAATTCCCCTAGGAGAGTATCAGCGTGCGTTCCAAATTCCACAGAAGCACAGTTCGTGGTGTAAAACGACAGGCGTACGGAAGATGCAGAGGCCTCTTGGACATCCTCCAGCGTCCTTCCTTTAGGCAGTGCGCTATACCCAGAATATCGGGGAATAGGAAAACGTGAATCAGCGAAGGGCCCAGTGGGTTAATTGTGTCTCTTTTGACATGCTAGACTCAGCCTGTACTAACGCTGGAAGTCAACCAGGAAACAGGAGTGTGATCCCAAAGGCTTTTTTGCCAATTTTGAAAGCTCCGTTCAAAAGGCGTGAAAGCAACCTGAAAAGCATTGTAAGGGCAGCTCTTTCAGTATATGCCAGCATGACTCAGCGTAGACCATGAGTTAGTTTTGTGGAAAGAAGCATTGTGCTTGCACTTCCTAGTTGCAAGCTCATCCTGCTCTTCTCTATAGCAAATGTGAAGCTCAATGTGAGCACTAGCCTCGAAGGAAGCGCTTGACTTGCCTTGCCTAAGTGAAAGAGTGCAACAGCTCCGTGAGCCCTAAATTGCTGTTCTGTGTCAGTTTACGGGGAAGAGGCTTTACGTTCTGCTTGCCACCTCGTGTCAGCAACCGTTTCGGTTTCAGAACACTCTGTACCCCCAAAGGTTCTCTGGGCCCTGTATGCAAAATCGAGAATCGCAGGCCTTTCCGAGTCGCTCTGTGTTTGCAGAGAAAGGTGCAGCACACGGCACTTTTCCTTGGGACGGTTTGATTTTCTGACCTCTAAACAGCTTCGGGAACACAGTTCAAGAATCCCTAACTCGCCAAGGACGTGGTCGCCTTTTCCCTAGGTAAGCTCAACAGAACAAAGCACTCTGTTTCTATTTCCTTCCAACACCTCTTATGTGAGGTAAGAAATTCCCCTAGGAGATTATCAGCGTGCGTTCCAAATCCCACAGAAGCACAGTTCATGGTGTAAAACGACAGGCGTAAGGAAGATGCAGAGGCCTCTTGGACATCCTCCAGCGTCCTTCCTTTAGGCAGTTCGCTATACCCAGAATAGCGGGTATAGAAAAACGTGAATCAGCGAAGGGCCCAGTGGGTTAATTGTGTCTCTTTGGACTTGCTAAACGCAGCCTGTACTAAGGCTGGAAGTCAACAGCGAAACGGGAGTGTGATCCCAAAGGCTTTTTTGCCAATTTTGAAAGCTGCGTTCATAAGGCGTGAAAGCAACCTGAAAAGCATTGTAAGGACAGAGCTTTCAGTATATGCCAGCATGACTCAGCGTAGACCATGAGTTAGTTTTGTGGAAAGAAGCATTGTGCTTGCACTTCCTAGTTGCAAGCTCATCCTGCTCTGCTATATAGCAAATGTGAAGCTCAATGTGAGCACTAGCCTCGAAGGAAGAGCTTGACTTGCCTTGCCTAAGTGAAAGATTGCAACAGCTCCGTGAGCCCTAAATTGCTGTTCTGTGTCAGTTTACGGGGAAGAGGCTTTACCGTTCTCCTTGCCACCTCTTGTCAACAACCGTTTCGGTTTCAGAACACTGTGTACCAACACGGTGCTCTGGGCCCTGTATGCAAAATCGAGCATCGCAGGCCTTCAGAGTGGCTCTGTGTTTGCAGAGTAAGGTGCAGCACACGGCACTTTTCCTTGGGACGATTTGATTTTCTGACATCTAAATAGCTTCGGGAACACAGTTCAAGAATCCCTAACTCGCCAAGGACGTGGTCGCCCATTCCCTAGGTAAGCTCAACAGAACAAAGCACTCTGTTTCTATTTCCTTCCAACACCTCTTATGTGAGGTAAGAAATTCCCCTAGGAGTTTATCAGCGTGCGTTCCAAATTCCACAGAAGCACAGTTCATGGTGTAAAACGACAGGCCTAAGGAAGATGCAGAGGCCTCTTGGACATCCTCCAGCGTCCTTCCTTTAGGCAGTTCGCTATACCCAGAATAGCGGGGAATAGAAAAACGTGAATCAGCGAAGGCCCCAGTGGGTTAATTGTGCCTCTTTGGACTTGCTAGACTCAGCCTATACTAAGGCTGGAAGTCAACGGGGAAACAGGAGTGTGATCCCAAAGGCTTTTTTGCCAATTTTGAAAGCTCCGTTCAAAAGGCGTGAAAGCAACCTGAAAAGCATTTGTAACGGCAGGCCTTTTAGTACATGCCAGCATGACTCAGCGTAGACCGTGAGTTCGTTTTTGGAAAGAAGCATTGTGCTTGCACTTCCTAGTTGCAAGCTCATCCTGCTCTGCTCTATAGCAAATGTGAAGCTCAATGTGAGCACTAGCCTCGAAGGAACAGCTTGACTTGCCTTGCCTTAGTGAAAGAGTGCAACAGCTCCGTGAGCCCTAAATTGCTGTTCTGTATCAGGTTACGGGGAAGAGGCTTTACCGTTCTCCTTGCCACCTCGTGTCAGCAACCGTTTCGGTTTCAGACCACTCTGTACCCGCACGGTTCTCTGGGCCTTATAGGCAAAATCCAGTGTCGTAGGACTTTCAGAGTCGCTCTGTGTTTGCAGAGTAAGGTGCAGCACACGGCACTTTTCCTTGGGACGGTTTGATTTTCCGACGTCTAAACAGCTTCGGGAACACAGTTCAAGAATCCCTAACTCGCCAAGGACGTGGTCGCCCTTGCCCTAGGTAAGCTCAACAGAACAAAGTACTTCGTTTCTATTTCCTTCCAACACCTCTTATGTGAGGTAAGAAATTCCCCTAGGAGAGTATCAGCGTGTGTTCCAAATTCCACAGAAGCACAGTTCGTGGTGTAAAACGACAGGCGTACGGAAGATGCAGAGGCCTCTTGGACATCCTCCAGCGTCCTTCCTTTAGGCAGTGCGCTATACACAGAATATCGGGGAATAGGAAAACGTGAATCAGCGAAGGGACCAGTGGGTTAATTGTGTCTCTTTTGACATGCTAGACTCAGCCTGTACTAAGGCTGGAAGTCAACCAGGAAACAGGAGTGTGATCCCAAAGCCTTTTTTGCCTATTTTGAAAGCTCCGTTCAAAAGGCGTGAAAGCAACCTGAAAAGCATTGTAAGGTCAGCTCTTTCAGTATATGCCAGCATGACTCAGCGTAGACCATGAGATAGTTTTGTGGAAAGAAGCATTGTGCTTGCACTTCCTAGTTGCAAGCTCATCCTGCTCTGCTCTATAGCAAATGTGAAGCTCAATGTGAGCACTAGCCTCGAAGGAAGAGCTTGACTTGCCTTGCCTAAGTGAAAGAGTGCAACAGCTCCGTGAGCCCTAAATTGCTGTTCTGTGTCAGTTAACGGGGAAGAGGCTTTACCGTTCTCCTGCCACCTCGTGTCAGCAACCGTTTCGGTTTCAGAACACTCTGTACTCCCACGATACTCTAGGCCCTGAATGCAAAATCGAGCATCGCAGGCCTTTCAGAGTCGCTCTGTGTTTGCAGAGAAAGGTGCAGCACACGGCACTTTTCCTTGGGACGGTTTGATTTTCCGACCTCTAAACAGCTTCGGGAACACAGTTCAAGAATCCCTATCACGCCAAGGACGTGGTCGCCCTTGCCCTAGGTAAGCTCAACAGAACAAAGCACTCTGTTTCTATTTCCTTCCAACACCTCTTATGTGAGGTAAGAAATTCCCCTAGGAGATTATCAGGGTGCGATCCAAATTCCACAGAAGCACAGTTCATGCTTTAAAACGACAGGCGTAAGGAAGATGCAGAGGCCTCTTGGACATCCTCCAGCGTCCTTCCTTTAGGCAGTTCGCTATACACAGAATAGCGCGTATAGAAAAACGTGAATCAGCCAAGGGCCCAGTGGGTTAATTGTGTCTCTTTGGATTTGCTAGACTCAGCCTGTACTAAGGCTGGAAGTCAACAGCCAAACGGGAGTGTGATCCCAAAGGCTTTTTTGCCAATTTTGAAAGCTCCGTTCAAAAGGCGTGAAAGCAACCTGAAAAGCATTTGTAACGGCAGGCGTTTCAGTACATGCCAACATGACTCATCGTAGACCGTGAGTTAGTTTTGTGGAAAGAAGCATTGTGCTTGCACTTCCTAGTTGCAAGCTCATCCTGCTCTGCTCTATAGCAAATGTGAAGCTCAATGTGAGCACTAGCCTCGAAGGAAGAGCTTGACTTGCCTTGTCTAAGTGAAAGAGTGCAACAGCTCCGTGAGCCCTAAATTGCTGTTCTGTGTCAGTTTACGGGGAAGAGGCTTTACCGTTCTCCTTGCCACCTCGTGTCAGCAACCGTTTCGGTTTCAGAACACTCTGTACCCCCACGGTGCTCTGGGCCCTGTATGCAAAATCCAGCATCGCAGGCCTTTCAGAGTCGCTCTGTGTTTGCAGAGTAAGGTGCAGCACACTGCACTTTTCCTTGGGACGGTTTGATTTTCCGACCTCTAAACAGCTTCGGGAACACAGTTCAAGAATCCCTAACTCGCCAAGGACGTGGTCGCCCTTGCCTTAGGTAAGCTCAACAGAAAAAAGTACTTTGTTTCTATTTCCTTCCAACATCTCTTATGTGAGGTAAGAAATTCCCCTAGGAGAGTATCAGCGTGCGTTCCAAATTCCACAGAAGCACAGTTCGTGGTGTAAAACGACAGGCGTACGGAAGATGCAGAGGCCTCTTGGACATCCTCCAGCGTCCTTCCTTTAGGCAGTGCGCTATACCCAGAATATCGGGGAATAGGAAAACGTGAATCAGCGAAGGGCCCAGTGGGTTAATTGTGTCTCTTTTGACATGCTAGACTCAGCCTGTACTAACGCTGGAAGTCAACCAGGAAACAGGAGTGTGATCCCAAAGGCTTTTTTGCCAATTTTGAAAGCTCCGTTCAAAAGGCGTGAAAGCAACCTGAAAAGCATTGTAAGGGCAGCTCTTTCAGTATATGCCAGCATGACTCAGCGTAGACCATGAGTTAGTTTTGTGGAAAGAAGCATTGTGCTTGCACTTCCTAGTTGCAAGCTCATCCTGCTCTTCTCTATAGCAAATGTGAAGCTCAATGTGAGCACTAGCCTCGAAGGAAGCGCTTGACTTGCCTTGCCTAAGTGAAAGAGTGCAACAGCTCCGTGAGCCCTAAATTGCTGTTCTGTGTCAGTTTACGGGGAAGAGGCTTTACGTTCTGCTTGCCACCTCGTGTCAGCAACCGTTTCGGTTTCAGAACACTCTGTACCCCCAAAGGTTCTCTGGGCCCTGTATGCAAAATCGAGAATCGCAGGCCTTTCCGAGTCGCTCTGTGTTTGCAGAGAAAGGTGCAGCACACGGCACTTTTCCTTGGGACGGTTTGATTTTCTGACCTCTAAACAGCTTCGGGAACACAGTTCAAGAATCCCTAACTCGCCAAGGACGTGGTCGCCTTTTCCCTAGGTAAGCTCAACAGAACAAAGCACTCTGTTTCTATTTCCTTCCAACACCTCTTATGTGAGGTAAGAAATTCCCCTAGGAGATTATCAGCGTGCGTTCCAAATCCCACAGAAGCACAGTTCATGGTGTAAAACGACAGGCGTAAGGAAGATGCAGAGGCCTCTTGGACATCCTCCAGCGTCCTTCCTTTAGGCAGTTCGCTATACCCAGAATAGCGGGTATAGAAAAACGTGAATCAGCGAAGGGCCCAGTGGGTTAATTGTGTCTCTTTGGACTTGCTAAACGCAGCCTGTACTAAGGCTGGAAGTCAACAGCGAAACGGGAGTGTGATCCCAAAGGCTTTTTTGCCAATTTTGAAAGCTGCGTTCATAAGGCGTGAAAGCAACCTGAAAAGCATTGTAAGGACAGAGCTTTCAGTATATGCCAGCATGACTCAGCGTAGACCATGAGTTAGTTTTGTGGAAAGAAGCATTGTGCTTGCACTTCCTAGTTGCAAGCTCATCCTGCTCTGCTATATAGCAAATGTGAAGCTCAATGTGAGCACTAGCCTCGAAGGAAGAGCTTGACTTGCCTTGCCTAAGTGAAAGATTGCAACAGCTCCGTGAGCCCTAAATTGCTGTTCTGTGTCAGTTTACGGGGAAGAGGCTTTACCGTTCTCCTTGCCACCTCTTGTCAACAACCGTTTCGGTTTCAGAACACTGTGTACCAACACGGTGCTCTGGGCCCTGTATGCAAAATCGAGCATCGCAGGCCTTCAGAGTGGCTCTGTGTTTGCAGAGTAAGGTGCAGCACACGGCACTTTTCCTTGGGACGATTTGATTTTCTGACATCTAAATAGCTTCGGGAACACAGTTCAAGAATCCCTAACTCGCCAAGGACGTGGTCGCCCATTCCCTAGGTAAGCTCAACAGAACAAAGCACTCTGTTTCTATTTCCTTCCAACACCTCTTATGTGAGGTAAGAAATTCCCCTAGGAGTTTATCAGCGTGCGTTCCAAATTCCACAGAAGCACAGTTCATGGTGTAAAACGACAGGCCTAAGGAAGATGCAGAGGCCTCTTGGACATCCTCCAGCGTCCTTCCTTTAGGCAGTTCGCTATACCCAGAATAGCGGGGAATAGAAAAACGTGAATCAGCGAAGGCCCCAGTGGGTTAATTGTGCCTCTTTGGACTTGCTAGACTCAGCCTATACTAAGGCTGGAAGTCAACGGGGAAACAGGAGTGTGATCCCAAAGGCTTTTTTGCCAATTTTGAAAGCTCCGTTCAAAAGGCGTGAAAGCAACCTGAAAAGCATTTGTAACGGCAGGCCTTTTAGTACATGCCACCATGACTCAGCGTAGACCGTGAGTTCGTTTTTGGAAAGAAGCATTGTGCTTGCACTTCCTAGTTGCAAGCTCATCCTGCTCTGCTCTATAGCAAATGTGAAGCTCAATGTGAGCACTAGCCTCGAAGGAACAGCTTGACTTGCCTTGCCTTAGTGAAAGAGTGCAACAGCTCCGTGAGCCCTAAATTGCTGTTCTGTATCAGGTTACGGGGAAGAGGCTTTACCGTTCTCCTTGCCACCTCGTGTCAGCAACCGTTTCGGTTTCAGACCACTCTGTACCCGCACGGTTCTCTGGGCCTTATAGGCAAAATCCAGTGTCGTAGGACTTTCAGAGTCGCTCTGTGTTTGCACAGTAAGGTGCAGCACACGGCACTTTTCCTTGGGACGGTTTGATTTTCCGACCTCTAAACAGCTTCGGGAACACAGTTCAAGAATCCCTAACTCGCCAAGGACGTGGTCGCCCTTGCCCTACGTAGGCTCAACAGAACAAAGCACTCTGTTTCTATTTCTTTCCAATACCTGTTATGTGAGGTAAGAAATTCCCCTAGGAGATTATCAGCGTGTGTTCCAAATTCGACAGAAGCACAGTTCGTGGTGTAAAATGACAGGCGTACGGAAAATGCAGAGTCCTCTTGGACATCCTCCAGCGTCCTTCCTTTAGGCAGTTCGCTATACCCAGAATATCGGGGAATAGAAAAACGTGAATCAGCGAAGGGCCCAGTGGGTTAATTGTGTCTCTTTGGCCTTGCTAGACTCAGCCTGTACTAAGGCTGGAAGTCAACAGCGAATCGGGAGTTTGATCCCAAAGGCTTTTTTGCTATTTTGAAAGCTCCGTTCATAAGGCGTGAAAGCAACCTGAAAAGCATTGTAAGGGCAGCTCTTTCAGTATATGCCAGCATGACTCAGCGTAGACCATGAGTTAGTTTTGTGGAAAGAAGCATTGTGCTTGCACTTCCTAGTTGCAAGCTCATCCTGCTCTGCTCTATAGCAAATGTGAAGCTCAATGTGAGCACTAGCCTCGAAGGAAGCGCTTGACTTGCCTTGCCTAAGTGAAAGAGTGCAAAAGCTCCGTGAGCCCTAAGTTGCTGTTCTGTGTCAGTTGACGGGGAAGAGGCTTAACCGTTCTGCTTGCCACCTCGTGTCAGCAACCGTTTCGGTTTCAGAACACTCTGTACCCCCACGGTGCTCTGGGCCCGGTATGCAAAATCCAGCATCGCAGGCCTTTCAGAGTCGCTCTGTGTTTGCAGAGAAAGGTGCAGCACACTGCACTTTTCCTTGGGACGGTTTTATTTTCCGACCTCTAAACAGCTTCGGGAACACAGTTCAAGAATCCCTAACTCGCCAAGGACGTGGTCGCCCTTGCCCTAGGTAAGCTCAACAGAACAAAGCACTCTGTTTCTATGTCCTTCCAACACATCTCATGTGAGGTAAGAAATTCCCCTAGGACATTATCAGCGCGCGTTCCAAAATCCACAGAAGCACAGTTCATGGTGTAAAACGACAGGCGTAAGGAAGATGCAGAGGCCTCTTGGACATCCTCCAGCGTCCTTCCTTTAGGCAGTTCGCTATACCCAGAATAGCGGGTATAGAAAAACGTGAATCAGGGTAGGGCCCAGTGGGTTAATTGTGTCTCTTTGGACTTGCTAGACTCAGCCTGTTCTAAGGCTGGAAGTCAACCGCGAAACGGGAGTGTGATCCCAAAGGCTTTTTTGCCAATTTTGAAAGCTCCGCTCATAAGGCCTCAAAGCAACCTGAAAGCATTTGTAACAGCAGGCCTTTTAGTACATGCCAGCATGACTCAGCGTAGACCATGAGTTAGTTTTGTGGAAAGAAGCATTGTGCTTGCACTTCCTAGTTGCAAGCTCATCCTGCTCTGCTCTATAGCAAATGTGAAGCTCAATGTGAGCACTAGCCTCGATGGAAGAGCTTGCCTTGCCTGGCATAAGTGAAAGAGTGCAACAGTTTCGTTAGCCCTAAATTGCTGTTCTGTGTCAGTTTACGGGGAAGAGGCTTTACCGTTCTTGCCACCTCGTGTCGGCAACCGTTTCGGTTTCAGAACACTCTGTACCCCCACGGTGCTCTGGGCCCGGTATGCAAAATCCAGCATCGCAGGCCTTTCAGAGTCGCTCTGTGTTTGTAGAGTAAGGTGCAGCACCCTGCACTTTTCTTTGGACGGTTTGATTTTCTGACCTCTAAACAGTTTCGGGAACACAGTTCAAGAATCCCTAAATCGCCAATGACGTGTTCGCCCTTGCCCTAGGTAAGCTCAACAGAACAAAGCACTCTGTTTCTATTTCCTTCCAACACCTCTTATGTGAGGTAAGAAATTCCCCTGGGAGAGTATCAGCGTGCGTTCCAATTTCGAAAGAAGCACAGTTCGTGGTCTAAAACGACAGGCGTACGGAACATGCAGAGACCTCTTTGGCATCCACCAGGGTGCGTCCTTTAGGCAGTTCGCTATGCCCAGAATAGCGGGTGTAGAAAAACGTGAATCAGCGAAAGGCCCAGTGGGTTAATTGTGTCTCTTTTGACATGCTAGACTCAGCCTGTACTAAGGCTGGAAGTCAACCGGGAAATAGGAGTGTGATCCCAAATGCTTTTTTCCAGTTTCGAAAGCTCCGTTCAAAAGGCGTCAAAGCAACCTGAAAAGCATTTTTAACAGCAGGCCTTTCAGTACATGCCAGCATGACTCAGCGTAGACCATGAGTTCGTTTTGTGGAAAGAAGCATTGTGCTTGCACTTCCTGGTTGCACGCTCATCCTGCTCTGCTCTATAGCAAATGTGAAGCTCATTGTGAGCAGTAGCCTGAAAGGAAGAGGTTGACTTGCCTTGCCTAAGTGAAAGAGTGCAACAGCTCCGTGAGCCCTAAATTACTGTTCTGTGTCATTTTACGGGGACGAGGCTTTACAGTTCTCCTTGCCACCTCGTGTCCGCAACCGTTTCGGTTTCAGAACACTCTATGCTCCCACGGTTCTCTGGGCCCTGTATGCAAAATCCGGCATGCAGTCCTTTCAGAGTCGCTCTGTGTTTGCAGAGTAAGGTGCAGCACACGGCACTTTTCCTTTTGATGGTTTGATTTTCCGACCCCTAAACAGCTTCGGGAACACAGTTCAGGAATCCCTAACTCGCCAATGACGTGGTCACGCTTGCCCTAGGTAAGCTGAACAGAACAAAGCCCTCTGTTTCTATTTCCTTCCAACACCTCTTATGTGAGGTAAGCAATTCCTCAAGGAGAGGGTCAGCGTGCGTTCCAAATTCCACAAAAGTACAGTTCGTGGTGTAAGACGACAGGCGTACGGAACATGCAGAGACCTCTTGGGCATCCACCAGCGTCCGTCCTTTAGGCAGTTCGCTATACCCAGAATAGCGGGTATAGAAAAACGTGAATCAGCGAAGGGCCCAGTGGGTTAATTGTGTCTCTTTTGACATGCTAGACTCAGCCTGTACTGAGGCTCGAAGTCAACCGGGAAACAGGAGTTTGATCCCAAAGGCTTATTTTCCAGTTTGGGAAGCTCCGTTTATAAGGCGTCAAAGGAACCTGAAAAGCCTTTGTAACGGCAGGCCTTTCAGTACATGCCAGCATGACTCAGCTAAGACCATGAGTTTGTTTTGTGGAAAGAAGCATTGTACTTGCACTTCCTAGTTGCAAGCTCATCCTGCTCTGCTCTATAGCAAATGTGAAGCTCAATGTGAGCACTAGCCTCGAAGGAAGAGCTTGCCTTGCCTTGCCTAAGTGAAAGAGTGCAACAGCTTCGTGAGCCGTAAATTGCTATTCTGTGTCAGTTTACGGGGAAGAGGCTTTACCGTTCTTGCCACCTCGTGTCAGCAACCGTTTCGGTTTCAGAACACTCTGTACCCCCACGGTGCTCTGGGCCCGGTATGCAAAATCCAGCATCGCAGGCCTTTCAGAGTCGCTCTGTGTTTGTAGAGTAAGGTGCAGCACCCTGCACTTTTCTTGGGACGGTTTGATTTTCCGACCTCTAAACAGCTTCGGGAACACAGTTCAAGAATCCCTAAATCGCCAATGACGTGGTCGCCCTTGCCCTAGGTAAGCTCAACAGAACAAAGCACTCTGTTTCTATTTCCTTCCAACACCACTTATGTGAGGTAAGAAATTCCCCTGGGAGAGTATCAGCGAGCGTTCCAATTTCGAAAGAAGCACAGTTCGTGGTCTAAAACGACAGGCGTATGGAACATGCAGAGACCTCTTTGGCATCCACCAGGGTCCGTCCTTTAGGCAGTTCGCTATGCCCAGAATAGCGGGTGTAGAAAAACGTGAATCAGCGAAGGGCCCAGTGGGTTAATTGTGTCTCTTTTGACATGCTAGACTCAGCCTGTACTAAGGCTGGAAGTCAACCGGGAAACAGGAGTGTGATCCCAAATGCTTTTTTCCAGTTTCGAAAGCTCCGTTCAAAAGGCGTCAAAGCAACCTGAAAAGCATTTTTAACAGCAGGCCTTTCAGTACATGCCAGCATGACTCAGCGTAGACCATGAGTTCGTTTTGTGGAAAGAAGCATTGTGCTTGCACTTCCTGGTTGCACGCTCATCCTGCTCTGCTCTATAGCAAATGTGAAGCTCATTGTGAGCAGTAGCCTGAAAGGAAGAGGTTGACTTGCCTTGCCTAAGTGAAAGAGTGCAACAGCTCCGTGAGCCCTAAATTACTGTTCTGTGTCAGTTTACGGGGACGAGGCTTTACAGTTCTCCTTGCCACCTCGTGTCCGCAACCGTTTCGGTTTCAGAACACTCTATGCTCCCACGGTTCTCTGGGCCCTGTATGCAAAATCCGGCATGCAGTCCTTTCAGCGTCGCTCTGTGTTTGCAGAGTAAGGTGCAGCACACGGCACTTTTCCTTTTGATGGTTTGATTTTCCGACCCCTAAACAGCTTCGGGAACACAGTTCAAGCATCCCTAACTCGCCAAGGACGTGGTCGCCCTTGCCCTAGGGAAGCTCAACAGAACAAAGCATTCTGTTTCTATTTCCTTCCAACACCACTTATGTGAGGTAAGAAATTCCCCCAGGAGAATATCAGCGTGCGTTCCAAATTCCACAGAAGCACAGTTCCTGGTGTAAAACGACAGGCGTACGGAAGATGCAGAGGCCTCTTGGACATCCTCCAGCGTCCTTCCTTTAGGCAGTTCGCTATATCCAGAATAGCGGGTATCGAAAAACGTGAATCAGCGAAGGGCCCAGTGGGTTAATTGTGTCTCTTTGGACTTGCTAGACACAGCCTGTACTAAGGCTGGACGTCAACAGCGAAACGGGAGTGTGATCCCAAAGGCTTTTTTGCCAATTTTGAAAGCTCCGTTCATAAGGCGTGAAAGCAACCTGAAAAGCATTGTAAGGGCAGCTCTTTCAGTATATGCCAGCATGACTCAGCGTAGACCATGAGTTAGTTTTGTGGAAAGAAGCATTGTGCTTGCACTTCCTAGTTGCAAGCTCATCCTGTTCTGCTCTATAGCAAATGTGAAGCTCAATATGAGCACTAGCGTCGAAGGAAGAGCTTGACTTGCCTTGCCTAAGTGAAAGAGTGCAACAGCTCCGTGAGCCCTAAATTGCTGTTCTGTGTCAGTTTACGGGGAAGAGGCTTTACCGTTCTCCTTGCCACCTCGTGTCAGCAACCGTTTCGGTTTCAGAACACTCTGTACCCGCACGGTTCTCTGGGCCTTCTAGGCAAAATCCAGCGTCGTAGGCCTATCAGAGTCGCTCTGTGTTTGTAGAGTAAGGTGCAGCACACTGCATTTTTCCTTGGGACGGTTTGAATTTCTGACATCTAAACAGCTTCGGGAACACAGTTGAAGAATCCCTAACTCGCCAAGGACGTGGTCGCCCTTGCCCTAGCTAAGCTCAACAGAACAAAGCACTCTGTTTCTATTTCCTTCCAACACCTCTTATGTGAGGTAAGCAAGTCCTAAAGGAGAGGGTAAGCGTGCGTTCCAAATTCCACAAAAGTACACTTCGTGGTGTGAAACGACAGGCGTACGGAAGATGCAGAGACCTCTCGGGCATCCACCAGCGTCCGTCCTTTAGGCAGTTCGCTATACCCAGAATAGCGGGTATAGAAAAACGTGAATCAGCGAAGGACCCAGTGGGTTAATTGTGTCTCTTTTGACATGCTAGACTCAGCCTGTACTAAGGCTGGAAGTTAACCGGGAAACAGGAATTTGATCCCAAAGACTTTTTTTCCAGTTTGGGAAGCTCCGTTTATAAGGCGTCAAAGGAACCTGAAAATCATTTGTAACGGCAGGCCTTTCAGTACATGCCAGCATGACTCAGCGAAGACCATGAGTTAATTTTGTGGAAAGAAGCATTGTGCTTGCACTTCCTAGTTGCAAGCTCATCCTGCTCTGCTCTATAGCAAATGTGAAGCTCAATGTGAGCACAAGCCTCGAAGGAAGAGCTTGACTTGCCTTGCCTAAGTGAAAGAGTGCAACAGCTCCGTGAGCCCTTAATTGCTGTTCTGTGCCAGTTGACGGGGAAGAGGCTTTACCGTTCTTGCCACCTCGTGTCAGAAACCGTTTCGGTTTCAGAACACTCTGTACCCCCACGGTGCTCTGGGCCCTGTATGCAAAATGCAGCATCGCAGGCCTTTCAGAATCGCTCTGTGTTTGTAGAGTAAGGTGCAGCACACGGCACTTTTCCTTGGGACGGTTTGATTTTCCGACCTCTAAACAGCTTCGGGAACACAGTTCAAGAATCCCTACCTCGCCAAGGACGTGGTCGCCCTTGCCCTAGGTAAGCTCAACAGAACAAAGCACTCTCTTTCTAATTCCTTCCAACACCTCTTATGTGAGGTAAGCAAATCCTCAAGGAGAGGGTCAGCGGGCGTTCCAAATTCCACAGAAGCACAGTTCGTGGTGTAAAACGACAGGCGTACGGAAGATGCAGAGGCCTCTTGGACATCCTCCAGCGTCCTTTCTTTACGCAGTTCGCTATACCAAGAATAGCGGGTATAGAAAAACGTGAATCAGCGAAGGGCCCAGTGTGTTAATTGTGTCTCTTTTGACATGCTAGACTCAGCCTGTACTAAGGCTGGAAATCAACCGTGAAACAGGAGTGTGATCCTAAAGGCTTTTTTCCAGTTTTGAAAGCTCCGTTCATAAGGCGTGAAAGCAACCTGAAAAGCATTGTAAGGGCAGCTCTTTCAGTATATGGAAGCATGACTCAGCGTAGACCATGAGTTAGTTTTGTGGACAGAAGCATTGTGCTTGCACTTCCTAGTTGCAAGCTCATCCTGCTCTGCTCTATAGCAAATGTGAAGCTCAATGTGAGCACTAGCCTCGAAGGAAGAGCTTGACTTGCCTTGCCTAAGTGAAAGAGTGCAACAGCTCCGTGAGCCCTAAATTGCTGTTCTGTGTCAGTTTACGGGGAAGAGGCTTTACAGTTCTTGCCACCTCGTGTCAGAAACCGTTTCGGTTTCAGAACACTGTGTACACCCACGGTGCTCTGGGCCCTGTATGCAAAATCCAGCATCGCAGGCCTTTCAGAGTCGCTCTGTGTTTGCAGAGTAAGGTGCAGCACACGGCAATTTTTCTTTGGACGGTTTGATTTTCCGACCTCTAAACAGCTTCGGGAACACAGTTCAAGAATCCCTACCTCGCCAAGGACGTGGTCGCCCTTGCCCTAGGTAAGCTCAACAGAACAAAGCACTCTGTTTCTAATTCCTTCCAACACCTCTTATGTGAGGTAAGCAATTCCTCAAGGAGAGGGTCAGCGTGCGTTCCAAATTCCACAGAAGCACAGTTCGTGGTGTAAAACGCAGGCGTACGGAAGATGCAGAGACCTCTTGGGCATCCACCAGCGTCAGTCCTTTAGGCAGTTCGCTATACCCAGAATAGCGGGTATAGAAAAACGTGAATCAGCGAATGGCCCAGTGGGTTAATTATGTCTCTTTTGACATGCTAGACTCAGCCTGTAGTAAGGCTGGAAGTCAACAGCGAAACGGGAGTGTGATCCCAAAGGCTTTTTTGCCAATTTTGAAAGCTCCGTTCATAAGGCGGGAAAGCAACCTGAAAAGCATTGTAAGGGCAGCTCTTTCAGTATATGCCAGCATGACTCAGCGTAGACCATGAGTTAGTTTTGTGGAAAGAAGCATTGTGCTTGCACTTCCTAGTTGCAAGCTCATCCTGCTCTGCTCTATAGCAAATGTGAAAGTCAATGTGAACACTAGCCTCGAAGGAAGAGCTTGACTTGCCTTGCCTAAGTGAAAGAGTGCAACAGCCCTCATGAGCCATAAATTGCTGTTCTGTGTCAGTTTATGGGGAAGAGGCTTTACCGTTCTGCTTGCCACCTCGTTTCAGCAACCGTTTCGGTTTCAGAACACGCTATACCCCCACGGTGCTCTGGGCCCTGTATGCAAAATCCAGCATCGCAGGCCTTTCAGAGTCGCTCTGTGTCTGCAGAGTAAGGTGAGGCACACGGCACTTTTCCTTGGGTCGGTTTGATTTTCCGACCTCTAAACAGCTTCGGGAACACAGTTCAAGAATCCCTAACTCGCCAAGGACGTGGTCGCCAATGCCCTAGGTAAGCTCAACAGAACAAAGCACTCTGTTTCTATTTCCTTCCAACACCTCTTATGTGAGGTAAGCAATTCCTCAAGGAGAGGGTCAGCGTGCGTTCCAAATTCCAGAGAAGCACAGTTCGTGGTGTAAAACGATAGGCGTACGGAAGATGCAGAGATCTCTTGGGCATCCACCAGCGTCCATCCTTTAGGCAGTTCGCTATACCCAGAATAGCGGGTATAGAAAAACGTGAATCAGTGAAGGGCCCAGTGGGTTAATTGTGTCTCTTTTGACATGCTAGACTCAGCCTGTTCTAAGGCTGGAAGTCAACCGGGAAACAGGCGTGTGATCCCAAAGCCTTTTTTCCAGTTGGGAAAGCTCCGTTCATAAGGTGTCAAAGCAACCTGAAAAGCATTTGTAACGGCAGGCCTTTCAGTACATGCCAGCATGACTCAGCGTAGACCATCAGTTAGTTTTGTGGAAAGAAGCATTGTGCTTGCACTTCCTAGTTGCAAGCTCATCCTGCTCTGCTCTATAGCAAATGTGAAGCTCAATGTGAGCACTAGCCTCGAAGGAAGAGCTTGACTTGCCTTGCCTAAGTGAAAGAGGGCAACAGCTCCGTGAGCCCTAAATTGCTGTTCTGTGTCAGTTTACGGGGAAGAGGCTTCACCGTTCTCCTTGCCACCTCGTGTCAGCAACCGTTTCGGTTTCAGAACACTCTATACCCCCACGGTGCTCTGGGCCCTGTATGGAAAATCGAGCATCGCAGGCCATTAAGAGTCGCTCTGTGTTTGCACAGTAAGGTGCAGCAAAAGGCACTTTTCCTTGGGACGGTTTGATTTTCCGACCTCTAAACAGCTTCGGGAACACAATTCAAGAATCCCTACCTCGCCAAGGACGTGGTCGCCCTTGCCCTAGGTAAGCTCAACAGAACAAAGCACTCTGTTTCTATTTCCTTCCAACACCTCTTATGTGAGGTAAGAAATTCCCGTAGGAGAGTATCAGCGTGCGTTCCAAATTCCACAGAAGCACAGTTTGTGGTGTAAAACGACAGGCGTACGGAAGATGCAGAGGCCTTTTGGACATCCTCCAGCGTCCTTCCTTTAGGCAGTTCGCTATACCCAGAATAGCGGGTATAGAAAAACGTGAATCAGCGAAGGGCCCAGTGGGTTAATTGTGTCTATTTGGACTTGCTATACTCAGCCTGTACATAGCTGGAAGTCAACAGCGAAACGGGAGTGTGATCCCAATGGGTTTTTTGACAATTTTGAAAGCTCCGTTCATAAGGCGGGAAAGCAACCTGAAAAGCATTGTAAGGGCAGCTCTTTCAGTATATGCCAGCATGACTCAGCGGAGACCATGAGTTAGTTTTGTGGAAAAGAGAATTGTGCTTGCACTTCCTAGTTGCAAGCTCATCCTGCTCTGCTCTTTAGCAAATGTGAAACTCAATGTGAGGACTAGCCTCGAAGGAAGAGCTTGACTTGCCTTGCCTAAGTGAAAGAGTGCAACAGCTCCGTGAGCCCTAAATTGCTTTTCTGTGTCAGTTGACGGGGAAGAGGCTTTACCGATCTCCTTGCCACCTCGTGTCAGCAACCGTTTCGGTTTCAGAACACTCTATACCCCTACGGTTCTCTGGGCCTTCTAGGCAAAATCCAGCGTCGTAGGCCTTTCAGAGTCGCTCTCTGTTGCAGAGTAATGTGCAGGACAAGGCACTTTTCCTTGGGACGGTTTGATTTTCCGACCTCTAAACAGCTTCGGGAACACAGTTCAAGAATCCCTAACTCGCCAAGGACCTGGTCGCCCTTGCCCTAGGTACGCTCAGCAGAACAAAGCACTCTGTTTCTATTTCCTTCCAACACCTCTTATGTGAGGTAGGAAATTCCCCTAGGAGAGTATCAGCGTGCGTTCCAAATTCCACAGAAGCACAGTTCGTGGTGTAAAACGACAGACGTACGGAAGATGCAGAGGCCTCTTGGACACCCTCCAGCGTCCTTCCTTTAGGCAGTTCGCTATACCCAGAATAGTGGGTATAGAAAAACGTGAATCAGCGAAGGGCCCAGTGGGTTAATTGTGTCTCTTTTGACATGCTAGACTCAGCCTGTACTAAGGCTGGAAGTCAACCGGGAAACAGGAGTGTGATCCCAAAGGCTTTTTTGCCAATTTTGAAAGCTCCGTTCATAAGGCGTGAAAGCAACCTGAAAAGCATTGTAAGGGCAGCTCTTTCAGTATATGCCAGCATGACTCAGCGTAGACCATGAGTTAGTTTTGTGGAAAGAAGCATTGTGCTTGCACTTCCTAGTTGCAAGCTCATCCTGCTCTGCTCTATAGCAAATGTGAAGCTCAATGTGAGCACTAGCCTCGAAGGAAGAGCTTGACTTGCCTTGCCTAAGTGAAAGAGGGCAACAGCTCCGTGAGCCCTAAATTGCTGTTCTGTGTCAGTTGACGGGGAAGAGACTTTACCGTTCTGCTTGCCACCTCGTGTCAGCAACAGATTCGGTTTCAGAACACTCTGTACCCCCACGGTTCTCTATGCCTTCTAGTCAAAATCCAGCGTCGTAGGCCTTTCAGAGTCGCTCTGCGTTTGTAGAGTAAGGTGCAGCACACTGCACTTTTCCTTGGGACGGTTTGATTTTCCGACCTCTAAACAGCTTCGGGAACACAGTTCAAGAATCCTTAACTCGCCAAGGACCTGGTCGCCCTTACCCTAGGTAAGCTCAACAGAACAAAGCACACTGTTTCTATTTCCTTCCAACACCTCTTATGTGAGGTAAGAAAATCCCCTAGGAGAGTATCAGCGTGCGTTCCAAATTCCACAGAAGCACAGTTCGTGGTGTAAAACGACAGGCGTACGAAAGACGCAGAGTCCTCTTGGACATCCTCCAGCGTCCTTCCTTTAGGCAGGTCGCTATACCCAGAATAGTGGGTATAGAAAAACGTAAATCAGCGAAGGGCCCAGTGGGTTAATTGTGTCTCTTTGGACTTGCTAGACTCAGCCTGTACTAAGGTTGGAAGTCAACAGCAAAACGGGAGGGTGATCCCAAACGCTTTTTTGCCAATTTTGAAAGCTCCGTTCATAAGGCGTGAAAGAAACCTGAAAAGCATTGTAAGGGCAGCTCTTTCAGTATATGCCAGCATGACTCAGCGTAGACCATGAGTTAGTTTTGTGGAAAGAAGCATTGTGCTTGCACTTCCTAGTTGCAAGCTCATCCTGCTCTTCTCTATAGCAAATGTGAAGCTCAATGTGAGCACTAGCCTCGAAGGAAGAGCTTGACTTGCCTTGCCTAAGTGAAAGAGTGCAACAGCACCTTGAACCCTACATTGCTGTTCTGTGTCAGTTGACGGGGAAGAGGCTTTACCGTTCTCCTTGCCACCTCGTGTCAGCAACCGTTTTGGTTTCAGAACACTGTGTACCCCCACGGTGCTCTGGGCCTTCTAGGCAAAATCCAGCGTCGTAGGCCTTTCAGAGTCGCTGTGTGTTTGCAGAGTAAGGTGCAGCACACTGCACTTTTCCTTCGGACGGTTTGATTTTCCGACCTCTAAACAGCTTCGGGAACACAGTTCAAGAATCCCTAACTCGCCAAGGACGTGGTCGCCCTTGCCCTAGGTAAGCTGAACAGAACAAAGCACTCTGTTTCTATTTCCTTCCAACACCTCTTATGTGAGGTAAGAAATTCCCCTAGGGGAGTATCAGCGTGCGTTCCAAATTCCACAGAAGCACAGCTCATGCTGTAAAACGACAGGCATACGGAAGATGCAGAGGCCTCTGGGACATCCTCCAGCGTCCTTCCTTTAGGCAGTTCGCTATACCAGAATAGCGGGTATCGAAAAACGTGAATCAGCGAAGGGCCCAGTGCGTTAATTGTGTCTTTTTTGACATGCTAGACTCAGCCTGTACTAAGGCTGGAAGTCAACCGGGAAACAGGAGTGTGATTCCAAAGGCTTTTTTTTCCAGTTTGGCAAGCTCCGTTCCTAAGGCGTCAAAGCAACCTGAAAAGCATTTGTAACGGCAGGCCTTTCAGTACATGCCAGCATGAATCAGCGTAGACCATGAGTTAGTTTTGTGGAAAGAAGCACTGTGCTTGCACTTCCTAGTTGCAAGCTCATCCTGCTCTGCTCTATAGCAAATGTGCAGCTCAATGTGAGCACTACCCTCGAAGGAAGAGTTTGACTTGCCTTTCCTATGTGAAAGAGTGCAACAGCTCCGTGAGCCCTAAATTGTTGTTCTGTGTCAGTTGACGGGGAAGAGGCTTTACCGTTCTCCTTGCCACCTCGTGTCAACAACCGTTTCGGTTTCAGAACACTCTGTACCCCCACGGTGCTCTGGGCCCTGTATGCAAAATCCAGCATCGCAGGCCTTTCAGAATCGCTCTGTGTTTGCAGAGTAAGGTGGGGCACACGGCACTTTTCCTTGGGACGGTTTGATTTTCCGACCTCTAAACAGCTTCGGGAACACAGTTCAAGAATCCCTGGGGCTTCCCTGGTGGCGCAGTGGTTGAGAATCCGCCTGCTGATGCAGGAGACACGGGTTCGTGCCCTGGTCCGGGAAGATCCCACATGCCGCGGAGCAACTAAGCCCGTGAGCCATGGCCGCTGAGCCTGTGCGTCCGGAGCCTGTGCCCCGCAACGGGAGAGGCCACAACAGTGAGAGGCCCGCATACCGCAAAAAAAAAAAAAAAAAAAAAAAAAAAAAGAATCCCTAACTCGCCAAGGACGTGGTCGCCCTTGCCTTAGGTAAGCTCAGCAGAACAAAGCACTCTGTTTCTAATTCCTTCCAACACCTCTTATGTGAGGTAAGCAATTCCTCAAGGAGAGGGTCAGCGTGCGTTCCAAATTCCACAGAAGCACAGTTCGTGGTGTAAAACGCAGGCGTACGGAAGATGCAGAGACCTCTTGGGCATCCACCAGCGTCAGTCCTTTAGGCAGTTCGCTATACCCAGAATAGCGGGTATAGAAAAACGTGAATCAGCGAAGGGCCCAGTGGGTTAATTATGTCTCTTTTGACATGCTAGACTCAGCCTGTAGTAAGGCTGGAAGTCAACAGCGAAACGGGAGTGTGATCCCAAAGGCTTTTTTGCCAATTTTGAAAGCTCCGTTCATAAGGCGTGAAAGCAACCTGAAAAGCATTGTAAGGGCAGCTCTTTCAGTATATGCCAGCATGAAACAGCGTAGACCATGAGTTAGTTTTGTGG
Source organism: Kogia breviceps (assembly GCF_026419965.1). Taxonomy (NCBI): domain Eukaryota; kingdom Metazoa; phylum Chordata; class Mammalia; order Artiodactyla; family Physeteridae; genus Kogia; species Kogia breviceps. Next base: position 33,367,611 of record NC_081326.1, read on the forward strand.
AAAGAAGCATTGTGCTTGCACTTCCTAGTTGCAAGCTCATCCTGCTCTGCTCTATAGCAAATGTGAAAGTCAATGTGAACACTAGCCTCGAAGGAAGAGCTTGACTTGCCTTGCCTAAGTGAAAGAGTGCAACAGCCCTCATGAGCCATAAATTGCTGTTCTGTGTCAGTTTATGGGGAAGAGGCTTTACCGTTCTGCTTGCCACCTCGTTTCAGCAACCGTTTCAGTTTCAGAACACGCTATACCCCCACGGTGCTCTGGGCCCTGTATGCAAAATCCAGCATCGCAGGCCTTTCAGAGTCGCTCTGTGTCTGCAGAGTAAGGTGAGGCACACGGCACTTTTCCTTGGGTCGGTTTGATTTTCCGACCTCTAAACAGCTTCGGGAACACAGTTCAAGAATCCCTAACTCGCCAAGGACGTGGTCGCCAATGCCCTAGGTAAGCTCAACAGAACAAAGCACTCTGTTTCTATTTCCTTCCAACACCTCTTATGTGAGGTAAGCAATTCCTCAAGGAGAGGGTCAGCGTGCGTTCCAAATTCCAGAGAAGCACAGTTCGTGGTGTAAAACGATAGGCGTACGGAAGATGCAGAGATCTCTTGGGCATCCACCAGCGTCCATCCTTTAGGCAGTTCGCTATACCCAGAATAGCGGGTATAGAAAAACGTGAATCAGTGAAGGGCCCAGTGGGTTAATTGTGTCTCTTTTGACATGCTAGACTCAGCCTGTTCTAAGGCTGGAAGTCAACCGGGAAACAGGCGTGTGATCCCAAAGCCTTTTTTTCCAGTTGGGAAAGCTCCGTTCATAAGGTGTCAAAGCAACCTGAAAAGCATTTGTAACGGCAGGCCTTTCAGTACATGCCAGCATGACTCAGCGTAGACCATGAGTTAGTTTTGTGGAAAGAAGCATTGTGCTTGCACTTCCTAGTTGCAAGCTCATCCTGCTCTGCTCTATAGCAAATGTGAACCTCAATGTGAGCACTAGCCTCGAAGGAAGAGCTTGACTTGCCTTGCATAAGTGAAAGAGTGCAACAGCTCCTTGAACCCTACATTGCTGTTCTGTGTCAGTTGACGGGGAAGAGGCTTTACCGTTCTCCTTGCCACCTCGTGTCAGCAACCGTTTCGGTTTCAGAACACTCTATACCCCCACGGTGCTCTGGGCCCTGTATGGAAAATCGAGCATCGCAGGCCATTAAGAGTCGCTCTGTGTTTGCACAGTAAGGTGCAGCAAAAGGCAATTTTCCTTGGGACGGTTTGATTTTCCGACCTCTAAACAGCTTCGGGAACACAATTCAAGAATCCCTACCTCGCCAAGGACGTGGTCGCCCTTGCCCTAGGTAAGCTCAACAGAACAAAGCACTCTGTTTCTATTTCCTTCCAACACCTCTTATGTGAGGTAAGAAATTCCCGTAGGAGAGTATCAGCGTGCGTTCCAAATTCCACAGAAGCACAGTTTGTGGTGTAAAACGACAGGCGTACGGAAGATGCAGAGGCCTTTTGGACATCCTCCAGCGTCCTTCCTTTAGGCAGTTCGCTATACCCAGAATAGCGGGTATAGAAAAACGTGAATCAGCGAAGGGCCCAGTGGGTTAATTGTGTCTATTTGGACTTGCTATACTCAGCCTGTACATAGCTGGAAGTCAACAGCGAAACGGGAGTGTGATCCCAATGGGTTTTTTGACAATTTTGAAAGCTCCGTTCATAAGGCGGGAAAGCAACCTGAAAAGCATTGTAAGGGCAGCTCTTTCAGTATATGCCAGCATGACTCAGCGGAGACCATGAGTTAGTTTTGTGGAAAAGAGAATTGTGCTTGCACTTCCTAGTTGCAAGCTCATCCTGCTCTGCTCTTTAGCAAATGTGAAACTCAATGTGAGCACTAGCCTCGAAGGAAGAGCTTGACTTGCCTTGCCTAAGTGAAAGAGTGCAACAGCTCCGTGAGCCCTAAATTGCTTTTCTGTGTCAGTTGACGGGGAAGAGGCTTTACCGATCTCCTTGCCACCTCGTGTCAGCAACCGTTTCGGTTTCAGAACACTCTATACCCCTACGGTTCTCTGGGCCTTCTAGGCAAAATCCAGCGTCGTAGGCCTTTCAGAGTCGCTCTCTGTTGCAGAGTAATGTGCAGGACAAGGCACTTTTCCTTGGGACGGTTTGATTTTCCGACCTCTAAACAGCTTCGGGAACACAGTTCAAGAATCCCTAACTCGCCAAGGACGTGGTCGCCCTTGCCCTAGGTACGCTCAGCAGAACAAAGCACTCTGTTTCTATTTCCTTCCAACACCTCTTATGTGAGGTAGGAAATTCCCCTAGGAGAGTATCAGCGTGCGTTCCAAATTCCACAGAAGCACAGTTTGTGGTGTAAAACGACAGACGTACGGAAGATGCAGAGGCCTCTTGGACATCCTCCAGCGTCCTTCCTTTAGGCAGTTCGCTATACCCAGAATAGTGGGTATAGAAAAACGTGAATCAGCGAAGGGCCCAGTGGGTTAATTGTGTCTCTTTTGACATGCTAGACTCAGCCTGTACTAAGGCTGGAAGTCAACCGGGAAACAGGAGTGTGATCCCAAAGGCTTTTTTGCCAATTTTGAAAGCTCCGTTCATAAGGCGTGAAAGCAACCTGAAAAGCATTGTAAGGGCAGCTCTTTCAGTATATGCCAGCATGACTCAGCGTAGACCATGAGTTAGTTTTGTGGAAAGAAGCATTGTGCTTGCACTTCCTAGTTGCAAGCTCATCCTGCTCGGCTCTATAGCAAATGTGAAGCTCAATGTGAGCACTAGCCTCGAAGGAAGAGCTTGACTTGCCTTGCCTAAGTGAAAGAGGGCAACAGCTCGGTGAGCCCTAAATTGCTGTTCTGTGTCAGTTGACGGGGAAGAGACTTTACCGTTCTGCTTGCCACCTCGTGTCAGCAACAGATTCGGTTTCAGAACACTCTGTACCCCCACGGTTCTCTATGCCTTCTAGTCAAAATCCAGCGTCGTAGGCCTTTCAGAGTCGCTCTGCGTTTGTAGAGTAAGGTGCAGCACACTGCACTTTTCCTTGGGACGGTTTGATTTTCCGACCTCTAAACAGCTTCGGGAACACAGTTCAAGAATCCTTAACTCGCCAAGGACCTGGTCGCCCTTACCCTAGGTAAGCTCAACAGAACAAAGCACACTGTTTCTACTTCCTTCCAACACCTCTTATGTGAGGTAAGAAAATCCCCTAGTAGAGTATCAGCGTGCGTTCCAAATTCCACAGAAGCACAGTTCGTGGTGTAAAACGACAGGCGTACGAAAGACGCAGAGGCCTCTTGGACATCCTCCAGCGTCCTTCCTTTAGGCAGTTCACTATACCCAGAATAGTGGGTATAGAAAAACGTGAATCAGCGAAGGGCCCAATGGGTTAATTGTGTCTCTTTGGACTTTTTAGACTCAGGCTGTACTAAGGCTGGAAGTCAACAGCGAAACGGGAGTGTGATCCCAAACGCTTTTTTGCCAATTTTGAAAGTTCCGTTCATAAGGCGTCAAAGCAACCTGAAAAGCATTGTAAGGGCAGCTCCTTCAGTATATGCCAGCATGACGCAGCGTAGACCATGAGTTAGTTTTGTGGAAAGAAGCATTGTGCTGGCACTTCCTAGTTGCAAGCTCATCCTGCTCTGCTCTATAGCAAATGTGAAGCTCAATGTGAGCACTAGCCTTGAAGGAAGAGCTTCACTTGCCTTGCCTAAGTGAAGGAGTGCAACAGTTCCGTGAGCCCTACATTGCTGATCTGTGTCAGTTTATGGGGAAGAGGCTTTACCGTTCTCCTTGTCACCTCGTGTCAGAAACCGTTTCGGCTTCAGCACACTCTGTACCCCCACGATGCTCTGGGCCCTGTATGCAAAATCCAGCATCGCAGGCCTTTCAGAGTCGCTCTGTGTTTGCAGAGTAAGGTGCAGCACACTGCACTTTTCCTTGGGACGGTTTGATTTTCCGACCTCTAAACAGCTTCGGGAACACAGTTCAAGAATCCCTAACTCGCCAAGGACGTGGTCGCCCTTGCCCTAGTTAAGCTCAACAGAACAAAGCATTCTGTTTCTATTTCCTTCCAACACCTCTTATGTGAGGTAAGCAATTCCTCAAGGAGAGGGTCCGCGTGCGTTCCAAATTCCACAGAAGCACAGTTCGTGGTGTAAAACGACAGGCGTACGGAAGATGCAGAGACCTCTTGGGCATCCAGCAGCGTCCGTCCTTTAGGCAGTTCGCTATACCAGAATAGCGGGTATTGAAAAACTTGGATCAGCGAAGGGCCCAGTGGGTTAATTGTGTCTCTTTTGACATGCTAGACTCAGCCTGTACTAAGGCTGGAAGTCAACCGGGAAACAGGAATGTGATCCCAAAGGCTTTTTTTCCAGTTTGGAAAGCTCCGTTCATAAGGCGTCAAAGCAACCTGAAAAGCATTTGTAACGTCAGGCCTTTCAGTACATGCCAGCATGACTCAGCGTAGACCATGAGTTAGTTTTGTGGAAAGAAGCATTGTGCTTGCACTTCCTAGTTGCAAGCTCATCCTGCTCTGCTCTATAGCAAATGTGAAGCTCAATGTGAGCACTAGCCTCGAAGGAAGAGCTTGACTTGCCTTGCCTAAGTGAAAGACTGCCAACAGCTCTGTGAGCCCTAAATTGCTGTTCTGTGTCAGTTTACGGGGAAGAGACTTTACCGTTCTCCTTGCCACCTCGTGTCAGCAACCATTTCGGTTTCAGAACACTCTGTACCCCCACGGTGCTCTGGGCCCTCTATGCAAAATCCAGCATCGCAGGCCTTTCAGAGTCGCTCTGTGTTTGCAGAGTAAGGTGCAGCACACTGCACTTTTCCTTGGGACGGTTTGATTTTCAGACCTCTAAACAGCTTCGGGAACACAGTTCAAGAATCCCTAACTCGCCAAGGATGTGGTCGCCCTTGCCCTAGGTAAGCTCAAAAGAACAAAGCACTCTGTTTCTTTTTTTTTTTTTTTTTTTAAAAAAACATCTTTATTGGAGTATAATTGTTTTACAATAGTGTGTTAGTTTTTCCTTTACAACAAACTGAATCAGTTATACATTTACATATGTTCCCATATCTCTTCCCTCTTGCTTCACCCTCTCTCCCACCCTCCCTATCCCACCCCTCTAGGTGGTCACAAATCACAGAGGTGATCTCCCTGTGCTATGCAGCAGCTTCCCACTAGCTATCTAATTTACATTTGATAGTATATATATGTCCCTGCCACTCTCTCACTTCGTCACAGCCCACCCTTCCCCCTCCCCATATCCTCAAGTCCATGCTCGAGTAACTCAGTGTTTTATTCCCATCCTACCACTGATCTCTTCAGGATATTTTTTTCCCTTAGAGTCCATATATATGTGTTAGCATACGGTATTTGTTTTTCTCCTTCTGACTTACTTCACTCTGTAGGACAGACTCCAGGTCCACCCACCTCATTATAAATAACTCAGTTTCATTTCTTTTTATGGCTGAGTAATATTCCATTGTATATATATGCCACATCTTCTTTATCCATTCATCTGTTGATGGACACTTAGGTTGCTTCCATGTCCTGGCTATTGTAAATAGAGCTGCAATGAACATTTTGGTACATGAGTCTTTCTGAATTATGGTTTTCTCAGGGTATATGCCCAGTAGTGGGATTGCTGGGTCGTATGGTAGTTCTATTTGTAGTTTTTTAAGGAACCTCCATACAGTTCTCCATAGCGGCTGTATCAATTTACATTCCCACCAGCAGTGCAAGAGAGTTCCCTTTTCTCCACACCCTCTCCAGCATTTATTGTTTCTAGAGTTTTTGATGATGGCCAATCTGACCGGTGTGAGATGATATCTCATTGTAGTTTTGATTTGCATTTCTCTAATGATTAATGAGGTTGAGCATTCTTTCATGTGTTTGTTAGCAATCTGTATCTCTTCTTTGGAGAAATGTCTATTTAGTTCTTCTGCCCATTTTTGGATTGGGTTGTTTGTTTTTTTGTTATTGAGCTGCATGAGTTGCTTATAAATTTTGGAAATTAATCCTTTGTCAGTTGCTTCATTTGCAAATATTTTCTCCCATTCTGAGGGTTGTCTTTTGGTCTTTTTTATGGTATCCTTTGCTGTGCAAAAGCTTTTAAGTTTCATTAGGTCCCATTTGTTTATTTGTGTATTTATTTCCATTTCTCTAGGAGATGGGTCAAAAAGGATCTTGCTGTGATTTATGTCGTATAGTGTTCTGCCTATGTTTTCCTCTAAGAGTTTGATAGCCTCTGGCCTTACATTTAGGTCTTTAACCCATTTTGAGTTTATTTTTGTGTGTGGTGTTAGGGAGTGTTCTAATTTCATACTTTTACATGTAGCTGTCCAGTTTTCCCAGCACCACTTATTGAAGAGGCTGTCTTTTCTCCACTGTATATCCTTCCCTCCTTTATCAAAGATAACGTGACCATATGTGTGTGGGTTTATCTCTGGGCTCTCTATCCTGTTCCATTGATCTATATTTCTGTTTTTCTGCCAGTACCATATTGTCTTGATTACTGTAGCCTTGTAGTAGAGTCTGAAGTCAGGGAGCCTAATTCCTCCAGCTCCATTTCTCGTCCTCAAGATTGCTTTGGCTATTCGGGGTCTTTTGTGTTTCCATACAAATTGTGAAATGTTTTGTTCTAGTTCTGTAAAAAATGCCAGTGGTAATTTGATAGGGATTGCATTGAATCGGTAGATTGCTTTGGGTAGTATAGTCATTTTCACAATGTTGATTCTTCCAATCCAAGAACATGGTATATTTCTCCACCTATTTGTATCCTCTTTAATTTCTTTCATCAGTGTCTTATAGTTTTCTGCATACAAGTCTTTTGTCTCCTTAGGTAGGTTTATTCCTAGATATTTTATTCTTTTTGTTGCAATGGTAAATGGGAGTGTTTTCTTAATTTCACTCTCAGATTTTTCATCATTAGTGTATAAGAATGCCAGAGATTTCTGTGCATTAATTTTGTATCCTGCAACTTTACCAAATTCATTGATTAGCTCTAGTAGTTTTCTGGTAGCATCCTTAGGATTCTCTATGTATAGTATCATGTCATCTGCGAACAGTGACAGCTTTACTTCTTCTTTTCCTATTTGGATTCCTTTTATTTCTTTTTCTTCTCTGATTGCTGTGGCTAGAACTTCCAAAACTATGTTGAATAAGAGTGGCGAGAGTGGGCAACCTTGTCTTGTTCCTGATCTTATTGGAAATGGTTTCAGTTTTTCACCATTGAGAACGATGCTAGCTGTGGGTTTGTCATATATGGCCTTTATTATGTTGAGGAAAGTTCCCTGTATGCCTACTTTCTGCAAGGTTTTTATCATAAATGAGTGTTGAATTTTGTCAAAAGCTTTCTCTGCATCTATTGAGATGATCATATGGTTTTTCTCCTTCAGTTTGTTGATATGGTGTATCACGTTGATTGATTTGCGTATATTGAAGAATCCTTGCATTCCTGGGATAAACCCCACTTGATCATGGTGTATGATCCTTTTAATGTGCTGTTGGATTCTGTTTGCTAATATTTTGTTGAGGATTTTTGCATCTATGTTCATCAGTGATATTGGCCTGTAGTTTTCTTTCTTTGTGATGTCTTTGTCTGGTTTTGGTATCAGGGTGATGTTGGCCTCATAGAATGAGTTTGGGAGTGTTCCTCCCTCTGCTATCTGTTGGAAGAGTTTGAGAAGGATAGGTGTTAGCTCTTCTCTAAATGTTTGATAGAATTCACCTGTGAAGCCATCTGGTCCTGGGCTTTTGTTTGCTGGAAGATTTTTAATCACAGTTTCAATTTCAGTGCTTGTGATTGGTCTGTTCAAATTTTCTATTTCTTCCTGGTTCAGTCTCGGCAGGTTGTGCATTTCTAAGAATTTGTCCATTTCTTCCAGGTTGTCCATTTTATTGGCATAGAGTTGCTTGTAGTAATCTCTAATAATCTTTTGTATTTCTACAGTGTCAGTTGTTACATCTCCTTTTTCATTTCTAATTCTATTGATTCGAGTCTTCTCCCTTTTATTCTTGATGAGTCTGGCTAATGGTTTATCAATTTTATTTATCTTCTCAAAGAACCAGCTTTTAGTTTTATTGATCTTTGCTATTGTTTCCTTCACTTCTTTTTCATTTATTTCTGATCTGATCTTTATGATTTCTTTCCTTCTGCTAAATTAGGGGTTTTCTTGTTCTTCTTTCTCTAATTGCTTTATGTGCAAAGTTAGGTTGTTTATTCGAGATGTTTCCTGTTTCTTAAGGTATGATTGTATTGCTATAAACTTGCCTCTTAGAACTGCTTTTGCTGTATCCCATAGGTTTTGGGTCGTTGTGTCTCCATTGTCATTTGTTTCTAAGTATTTTTTGATTTCCCCCTTGATTTCTTCAGTGATCACTTCGTTATTAAGTAGTGTATTGTTTAGCCTCCATGTGTTTGTATTTTTTACAGATCTTTTCCTATAATTGATATCTAGTCTCATAGCGTTGTGGTCGGAAAAGATACTTGATACGATTTCAATTTTCTTAAATTTGCCAAGGCTAGATTTGTGACCCAGTATATGATCAATCCTGGAGAATGTTCCATGAGCACTTGAGAAAAATGTGTATTCTGTTGTTTTTGGATGGAATGTCCTATAAATATCAATTAAGTCCATCTTGTGTAATGTATCATTTAAAGCTTGTGTTTCCTTATTTATTTTCATTTTGGATGATCTGTCCATTGGTGAAAGTGGGGTGTTAAAGTCTCCCATTATAATTGTGTTACTGTCGATTTCCCCTTTTAAGGCTGTTAGTATTTGCCTTATGTATTGAGGTGCTCCTATGTTGGGTGCATAAATATTTACAATTGTTATATCTCCTTCCTGGATCGATCCCTTGATCATTATGTAGTGTCCTTCTTTGTCTCTTGTAATAGTCTTTATTTTAAAGTCTATTTTGTCTGATATGAGAATTGCTACTCCAGCTTTCTTCTGATTTCCATTTGCATGGAATATCTTTTTCCATCCCCTTACTTTCAGTCTGTATGTGTCCCTAGGTCTGAAGTGGGTCTCTTGTAGACAGCATATATATGGGTCTTGTTTTTGTATCCATTCAGCCAGTCTGTGTCTTTTGGTGGGAGCATTTAATCCATTTACATTTAAGGTAATTATCGACATGTATGTTCCTATTCCCATTTTCTTAATTGTTTCGGGTTGTTCTTGTAGGTATTTTCCTTCTCTTGTGTTTCTTGCCTAGAGAAGTTCCTTTAGGATTTGTTGTAGAGCTGGTTTGGTGGTGCTGAACTCTCTCAGCTTTTGCTTGTCTGTAAAGGTTTTAATTTCTCCATCAAATCTGAATGAGATCCTTGCTGGGTAGAGTAATCTTGGTTGTAGGTTTTTTTCCTTCATCACTTTAAATATGTCCTGCCACTCCCTTCTGGCTTGTAGAGTTTCTGCTGAAAGATCAGATGTTAATCTTATGGGGATTCCCTTGTGTGTTATTTGTTGTTTTTCCCTTGCTGCTTTTAATATGTTTTCTTTGTATTTAATTTTTGACAGTTTGATTATTATGTGTCTTGGCGTGTTTCTCTTTGGGTTTATCCTGTATGGAACTCTCTGTGCTTCCTGGACTTGATTGATTATTTCCTTTCCTATATTAGGGAAGTTTTCAACTATAATCTCTTCAAATATTTTCTCAGTCCCTTTCTTTTTCTCTTCTTCTTCTGGGACCCCTATAATTCGAATGTTGGTGCGTTTAATGTTGTCCCAGAGGTCTCTGAGACTGTCCTCAGTTCTTTTCATTCTTTTTTCTTTCTTCTGCTCTGCAGTAGTTATTTCCACTATTTTATCTTCCAGGTCACTTATCCGTCCTTCTGCCTCAGTTATTCTGCTATTGATCCCATCCAGAGTATTTTTAATTTCATTTATTTTGTTGCTCATCGTTGCTTGCTTCCTCTTTATTTCTTCTAGGTCCCTGTTAACTGTTTCTTGGAAATTGTCTATTCTACTTCCAAGATTTTGCATCATCTTCACCATCATTATTCTAAATTCTCTTTCAGGTAGATTGGCTATTACCTCTTCATCTGTTAGGTCTGGTGTGTTTTTATCTTGCTCCTTCATCTGTTGTGTGTTTTTCTGTCTTCTCATTTCGCTTATCTTACTGTGTTTGGGGTCCTTTTTGCACGCTGCAGGTTCGTAGTTCCTGTTGTTTTTGGTGGCTGTCCCCGGTGGCTAAGGTTGGTTCAGTGGGTTGAGTAGATTCCCTGGTTGGGGGGACTAGTGCCTCTGTTCTGGTGGATGAGGCTGGATCTTGTCTTTCTGGTGGGCAGGTCCTCGTCTGGTGGTGTGTTTGGGGATGTTGGTTACCTTATTATGATTTTAGGCAGCCTCTCTGCTAATGGATGTGGCTGTAGACCTGTCTTGCTCTTTGTTGGGGATAGGGTGTTCAGCACTGTTCTTTGCTGGTCCTTGATTGAAGCTGGGTCTTGGTGTTGAGATGGAGATCTCTGGGAGATTTACGCCGTCTGATATTACGTGGAGCTGGGAGGTCTCTTGTGGACTAGTGTCTTGAGGTTGGTTCTCCCACCTCAGGGACACCGCCCTGGTGCCTGGCTGGGGCGCCAAGAACCTTTAATCCACACGGCTCAAAATAAAAGGTAGAATAAATAGAAAGGAAAGAAAAGGAAGGAAGGAGGGAGGGAGGGAAGGAAGGAAGAAAGGAAGGAAGAAATGAAGGAAGGAAGCAAGAAAGGAAGGAAGGAAGGTGCAGAGGAAGAAAGGGAGGAAGGAAGAGAGGAAGGGAGGAAAGAAGGGGGGAAGGAAGGAAGAAAGGAGGGAAGGAGGGAAGAAAGGAAGAAAGAAAGGGAGAAGACAGAGTAGTATAAAGTATAGTTATTAAAATGAAAAATAATTATTAAGAAGAAAAATTTCCTTTAAAAAAAAAAAACAGAAAAATGGGTTGGTCTAACCCTAGGACAAATGGTGAAAGCAAAGCTATACAGACAAAATCTCACACAGCAGCACACACATACACACTCACAAAAAGAAAAAAAAGGGGAAAATAATAGTATATCTTGCTCCCAAAGTCGACCTCCTCAACTTGGGATGATTTGTTGTCTATTCAGGTTTTCAACAGATGCAGGGCACTTAAAGTTGATTGTGGAGCTTTAATCCGCCGCTTCTGAGGCTGCTGGGAGCGACCTCCCCCTCTCCTCTCTGTTCGCACAGCTCCTGGGGTTCAGCTTTGGACTTGGTCCCGCCTCTGCGTGTAGGTTGTCCGAGGGCGACTGCCCTTCGCTCAGACAGGACGATGTTAAAGGAGCAGTTGATTCGGGGGCTCCAGCTCACTCAGGCTGGGGGGAGGGAGTGGCACGGGGGCGGGGCGAGTCCGCGGCGGCAGAAGCCGACGTGACGCTGCACAGGCCCAAGGTGCGCCGTGTGTTCTCCCGGGGAAGCTGTCCCTGGATCCCGGGACCCCGGTAGTGGCGGACTGCACGGGCTCCCGGGAGGGCCGGTGTGGAGAGTGACCTGTGCTCACACACAGGCCTCTTGGTGGTAGCAGCAGCAACCTTAGCGTCCGACACCCGTCTCTACTGTCCGTGCCGACAGACGCGGCTCATGCCCGTTTCTGGAGTTCCTCTACGCGGTGCTCTTAATCCCCTCACCTCACAGCCGAGGAAGCAAAGAGGCAAGAAAAAGTCTCTTGTCTCTTCGGCAGCTCCGCGCCCGCTTCTAGGTCTCCTTTAAGTGGCGCACTTAATCCCCTCTCCTCGCGCCCAGGCAGCAAAGAGGGAGGAAAAGGTCTCTTGCCTCTTCGGCAGCTCCAGACTTCTCCCGAACTCCCTCTCGGCCAGCCGTGGCACACTAGCCCCATTCAAGCTGTCTTCACTCTGCCAACTCCAGACCTTTCCCTGGGATCCGACTGAAGCCCAAGCCTCAGCTCCCGGCCCCGCCCGCCCCGGCGGGCGAGCAGACTAGCCTCTCGGGCTGGTGAGTGCCGATCGGCACCGATCCTCTGCGGGAATCTCTCCGCATTGCCCTCCGCACCCCTGTGGCTGAGCTGTCCTCCACATCTCCGGAGCTTCCCCCTCCGGCGCCCGCAGTCTCCACCTGCGAAGGGGCCTCTAGTGTGTGGGAGTCTTTCCTCCTTCACGGCTCCCTCCCACTGGTGTAGGTCCCGTCCCTATTCTTTTGTCCCTGTTTATTCTTTTTTCTTTTGCCCTACCCAGATATGTGGGGAGTTTCTTGCCTTTTTGGAGGTCTGAGGTCTTCTGCCAGCGTTCGGTGGGTGTTCTATAGGAGAAGTTCCACATGTAGATGTATTTCTGATGTCTATGTGAGGAGGAAGGAGATCTTCGCGTCTTACTCTTCCGCCATCTTTAAGCCGTCTCTAGCACTCTGTTTCTATGTCCTTCCAACACCTCTTATGTGAGGTAAGCAATTCCTCAAGGAGAGGGTCAGCGTGCGTTCCAAATTCCACAGAAGCACAGTTCGTGGTGTAAAACGACAGGCGTACGGAAGATGCAGAGACCTCTTGGGCATACACCAGCGTCCGTCCTTTAGGCAGTTCGCTATACCAGAATAGCGGGTATAGAAAAACGTGAATCAGTGAAGGGCCCAGTGGGTTAATTGTGTCTCTTTTGACATGCTAGACTCAGCCTGTACTAAGGCTGGAAGTCAACCGGGAAACAGGAGTGTGATCCCAAAGGCTTTTTTTCCAGTTTGGAAACTCCGTTCATAAGGCTTCAATGCAACCTGAAAAGCATTTGTAACGGCAGGCCTTTCAGTACATGCCAGCATGACTCAGCGTAGACCATGAGTTAGTTTTGTGGAAAGAAGCATTGTGCTTGCACTTCCTAGTTGCAAGCTCATCCTGCTCTGCTCTATAGCAAATGTGAAGCTCAATGTGAGCACTAGCCTCGAAGGAAGAGCTTGACTTGCCTTGCCTAAGTGAAAGAGTGCAACAGCTCCGTGAGCCCTACATTGCTGTTCTCTGTCAGTTTAGGGGGAAGAGGCTTTACCGTTTTCCTTGCCACCTCGTGTCAGCAACCGTTTCGGTTTCAGAACACTCTGTACCCCCACGGTTCTCTGGGCCTTCTAGGCAAAATCCAGCGTCGTCGGCCTTTCAGAGTCGCTGTGTGTTTGCAGAGTAAGGTGCAGCACACTGCACTTTTCCTTGGGACGGTTTGATTTTCCGACCTCTAAACAACTTCGGGAACACAGTTCAAGAATCCCTAACTCGCCAAGGACGTGGTCGCCCTTGCCCTAGGTAAGCTCAACAGAACAAAGCACTCTGTTTCTATTTCCTTCCAACACCTCTTATGTGAGGTAAGAAACTCCCCTAGGAGAGTATCAGCGTGCGTTCCAAATTCCACAGAAACTCAGCTCATGCTGTAAAACGACAGGCGTACGGAAGATGCAGAGGCCTCTTGGACATCGTCCTTCCTTTATGCAGTTCGCTTTACTCAGAATAGCGGGTATAGAAAAACGTGATTAAGCGAAGGGACCAGTGGGATAATTGTGTCTCTTTGGAATTTTTAGACTCAGGCTGTACTAAGGCTGGAAGTCAACAGCGAAACGGGAGTGTGATCCCAAAGGCTTTTTTCCAATTTTGAAAGTTCCGTTCATAAGGCGTGAAAGCAACCTGAAAAGCATTGTAAGGTCAGCTCTTTCAGTATATGCCAGCATGACTCAGCGTAGACCATGAGTTAGTTTTGTGGAAAGAAGCATTGTGCTTGCACTTCCTAGTTGAAGCTCATACTGCTCGGCTCTATAGCAAATGTGAAGCTCAATGTGAGCACCAGCCTCGAAGGAAGAGCTTCACTTGCCTTGCCTAAGTGAAGGATTGCAACAGTTCCGTGAGCCCTACATTGCTGTTCTGTTTCAGTTTATGAGGAAGAGGCTTTACCGTTCTCCTTGCCACCTCGTGTCAGCAACCGTTTCGGCTTCAGCACACTCTGTACCCCCACGATGCTCTTGGCCCTGTATGCAAAATCCAGCACCGCAGGCCTTTCAGAGTCGCTCTATGTTTGCAGAGTAAGGTGCAGCACACGGCACTTTTCCTTGGGACGGTTTGATTTTCCGACCTCTAAACGGCTTCGGGAACACAGTTCAAGAATCCCTAACTCGGCAAGGACGTGGTCGCCCTTGCCCTAGGTGAGCTCAACAGAACAAAGCAGTCTGTTTCTATTTCCTTCCAACACCTCTTTTGTGAGGTAAGCAATTCCTCAGGATAGTGTCAGCGTACGTTCCAAATTCCACAGAAGAACAGTTCGTGGTGTAAAACGACCGGCGTGTGGAAGATGCAGAGACGTCTTAGGCATCCACCAGGCTCCGTCCTTTAGGCAGTTCGCTATACCCAGAATAGCGGGTATAGAAAAACGTGAATCAGTGAAGGGCCCAGTGGGTTAATTGTGTCTCTTTGGACTTGCTAGACTCAGCCTGTACTAAGGTTGGAAGTCAACAGCAAAACGGGAGGGTGATCCCAAAGGCTTTTTTGCCAACTTTGAAAGCTCCGTTCATAAGGCGTGAAAGCAACCTGAAAAGCATTGTAAGGGCAGCTCTTTCACTATATGTCAGCATGACTCAGCGTAGACCATGAGTTAGTTTTGTGGAAAGAAGCATTGTGCTTGCACTTCCTAGTTGCAAGCTCATCCTGCTCTGCTCTATAGCAAATGTGAAGCTCAATGTGAGCACTAGCCTCGAAAGAAGAGCTTCATTGCCTTGCCTAAGTGAATGAGGGCAACAGCTCCGTGAGCCCTAAATTGCTGTCTGTGTCAGTTTACGGGGAAGAGGCTTTACCGTTCTCCTTGCCACCTCGTGTCAGCAACCGTTTCGGTTTCAGAACACTCTGTACCCCCACGGTGCTCTGGGCCCTCTATGCAAAATCCAGCATCGCAGGCCTTTCAGAGACGCTCTGTGTTTGCAGAGTAAGGTGCAGCACACTGCACTTTTACTTGGGACGGTTTGGTTTTCCGACCTCTAAACAGCTTCTGGAACACATTTCAATAATCCCTAACTCGCCTAGGACGTGGTGGCCCTTGCCCTAGCTAAGCTCAAGAGAACAAAGCACTCTGTTTCTATTTCCTTCCAACACCTCTTATGTGAGGTAACCAGTTCCTCAAGGAGAGTATCAGCGTGCGTTCCAAATTCCACTGAAGCACACTTCGTGGTGTAAAACGACAAGCGTACGAAAGACGCAGAGGCCTCTTGGACATCCTCCAGCGTCCTTCCTTTAGGCAGTTCGCTATACCCAGATTAGCGGGTGTAGAAAAACGTGAATCAGCGAACGGCCCAGTGGGTTAATTGTGTCACTTTGGACTTCCTAGACTCAGCCTGTACTAAGGTTGGAAGTCAACAGCGAAACGGGAGGATGATCCCAAAGGCTGTTTTGCCAATTTTGAAAGCTCCGTTCATAAGGCGTGAAAGAAACCTGAAAAGCATTGTAAGGGCAGCTCTTTCACTATATGCCAGCATGACTCAGCGTAGACCATGAGTTAGTTTTGTGGAAAGAAGCATTGTGCTTGCACTTCCTGGTTGCAAGCTCATCCTGCTCTGCTCTATAGCAAATGTGAAGCTCAATGTGAGCACTAGCCTCGAAGGAAGAGCTTGACTTGCCTTGCCTAAGTGAAAGAGTGCAACAGCTCCGTGAGCCCTAAATTGCTGTTCTGTGTCAGTTGACGGGGAAGAGTCTTTACCGTTCTCCTTGCCACCTCGTGTCAGCAACCGTTTAGGTTTCAGAACACTCTGTACCCCCACGGTTCTCTGGGCCTTCTAGGCAAAATCCAGCGTCGTCGGCCTTTCAGAGTCGCTGTGTGTTTGCAGAGTAAGGTGCAGCACACTGCACTTTTCCTTGGGAAGGTTTGATTTTCCGACCTCTAAACAGCTTCGGGAACACAGTTCAAGAATCCCTAACTCGCCAAGGACGTGGTCGCCCTTCCCTAGGTAAGCTCAACAGAACAAAGCATTCTGTTTCTATTTCCTTCCAACACCTCTTATGTGAGGTAAGAAATTCCCCTAGGAGATTATCAGCGTGCGTTCCAAATTCCACAGAAGCACAGTTTATGGTGTAAAACGACAGGCGTACGGAAGATGCAGAGGCCTCTTGGACATCCTCCAGCGTCCTTCCTTTAGGCAGTTCGCTATACCCAGAATAGCGGGTATAGAAAAACGTGAATCAGCGAAGGGTCCAGTGGGTTAATTGTGTCTCTTTGGACTTTTTAGACTCAGGCTGTACTAAGGCTGGAAGTCAACAGCGAAACGGGAGTGTGATCCTAAAGGCTTTTTTCCAATTTTGAAAGTTCCGTTCAAAAGGCGTGAAAGCAACCTGAAATGCATTGTAAGGGCAGCTTTTTCAGTATATGCCAGCATGACGCAGCGTAGACCATGAGTTCGTTTTGTGGAAAGAAGCATTGTGCTTGCACTTCCTAGTTGCAAGCTCATCCTGCTCGGCTCTATAGCAAATGTGAAGCTCAATGTGAGCACTAGCCTCGAAGGAAGAGCTTCACTTGCCTTGCCTAAGTGAAGGAGTGTAACAGTTCCGTGAGCCCTACATTGCTAATCTCTGTCAGTTTATAGGGAAGAGGCTTTACCGTTCTCCTTGCCACCTCGTGTCAGCAACCGTTTTGGCTTCAGCACACTCTGTACCCACACGATGCTCTGGGCCCTGTATGCAAAATCCAGCATCGCAGGCCTTTCAGAGTCGCTCTGTGTTTGCAGAGTAAGGTGCAGCACAATGCACTTTTCCTTGGGACGGTTTGATTTTCCGACCTCTAAACAGCTTCGGGAACACAGTTCAAGAATCCCTAACTCGCCAAGGACGTGGTCGCCCTTGCCCTAGGTAAGCTCAGCAGAACAAAGCACTCTGTTTATATTTCCTTCCAACACCTCTTATGTGAGGTAAGCAATTCCTCAAGGAGAGTGTCAGTGTGCGTTCCAAATTCCACAGAAGCACAGCTCGTGGTGTAAAACGACAGGCATACGGAAGATGCAGAGACCTCTTGGGCATCCACCAGCGTCCGTCCTTTAGGCAGTACACTATACGAGAATAGCGGGTATAGAAAAACGTGAATTAGTGAACGGCCCAGTGGGTTATTTGTGTCTCTTTTGACAAGCTAGACTCAGCCTGTACTAATGCTGGAAGTCAACCGGGAAACAGGAGTGTGATCCCAAAGGCTTCTTTTCGAGTTTTGAAAGCTCCGTTCATAAGGGGTCAAAGCAACCTGAAAAGCATTTGTAACGGCAGGCCTTTCAGTACATGCCAGCATGACTCAGCGTAGACCATGAGTTAGTTTTGTGGAAAGAAGCATTGTGCTTGCACTTCCTAGTTGCAAGCTCATCCTGCTCTGTTCTATAGCAAATGTGAAGCTCAATGTGAGCACTAGCCTCAAAGGAAGTGCTTCATTTGCCTTGCCTAAGTGCAAGAGTGCAAGCCCTCCGTGAGCCCTAAATTGCTGTTCTGTGTCAGTTGACGGGGAAGAGGCTTTACCGTTCTCCTTGCCACCTCGTGTCAGCCACCGTTTCGGTTTCAGAACACTCTGTACCCCCACGGTGCTCTGGGCCTTCTAGGCAACATCCAGCGTCGTAGGCCTTTCAGAGTCGCTCTGTGTTTGTAGAGTAAGGTGCAGCACACTGCACTTTTCCTTGGGACGGTTTGATTTTCCAACCTCTAAACAACTTCGGGAACACAGTTGAAGAATCCCTAACTCGCCAAGTTCGTGGTCGCCCTTGCCCTAGGTAAGCTCAACAGACCAAAGCCCTCTGTTTGTTTTTCCTTCCAACACCTCTTATGTGAGGTAAGAAATTCCCCTAGGAGAGTATCAGCGTGTGTTCCAAATCCCACAGAAGCACATTTCATGGTGTAAAACGACAGGCGTACAGAAGATGCAGAGGCCTCTTGGGCATCCTCCAGCATCCTTCCTTTCGGCAGGTCGCTATACCCAGAATAGCGGGTATAGAAAAACGTGAATCAGCCAAGGGCCCAGTGGCTTAATTGTGTCTCTTTGGGCTGGCTAGACTCATCCTGTACTAAGGCTGGAAGTCAACTGCGAAACGGCAGTGTGATCCCAAAGGCTTTTTTGCCAATTTTGAAAGCTCCGTTCATAAGGCGTGAAAGCAACCTGAAAAGCATTGTAAGGGCAGCTCTTTCAGTATATGCCAGCATGACTCAGCGGAGACCATGAGTTAGTTTTGTGGAAAGAAGCATTGTGCTTGCACTTCCTAGTTGCAAGCTCATCCTGCTCTGCTCTATAGCCAATGTGAAGCTCAATGTGAGCACGAACCTCGAGGGAAGAGCTGGACTTGCCTTGCCTAATTGAAGGAGTGCAACAGCTCTGTGAGCCCGAAATTGCTGTTCTGCGTCAGTTTATGGGGAAGAGGCTTTATCGTTCTCGTTGCCACCTCATGTCAGCAACGGTTTCGGCTTCAGCACACTCTGTACCCCCACGATGTTCTGAGCCCTGTATGCAAAATCCAGCATCGCAGGCCTTTCAGAGCCGCTCTGTGTTTGCAGAGTAAGGTGCAGCACACTGCACTTTTCCTTGGGACGGTTTGATTTTCCGACCTCCAAACAGCTTCGGGAACACAGTTCAAGAATCCCTAACGAGCCAAGGACGTGGTCGCCCTTGCCCTAGGTAAGCTCAACAGACCAAAGCACTCTGTTTCTATTTCCTTGCAACACCTTTTATGTGAGGTAAGAAATTCCACTAGGAGAGTATCAGCGTGCGTTCCAAATCCCACAGAAGCACAGTTCATGGTGTGAAACGACAGTCGTACGGAAGATGCAGAGGCCTCTTTGGCATCCTCCAGCGTCCTTCCGTTAGGCATTTCGCTCTACCCAGAATAGCGGGTATAGAAAAACGTGAATCAGCCAAGGGCCCAGTGGTTTAATTGTGTCTCTTTGGACTTGCGAGACTCAGACTGTACTAAGGCTGGAAGTCAACCACGAAACGGGAGTGTGATCCCAAAGGCTTTTTTGCCAATTTTGAAAGCTCCGTTCATAAGGCGTGAAAGCAACCTGAAAAGCATTGTAAGGGCAGCTCTTTCAGTATATTCCAGCATGACTCAGCGGAGACCATGAGTTAGTTTTGTGGAAAGAAGCATTCTGCTTGAACTTCCTACTTGCAAGCTCATCCTGCGCTGCTCTATAGCAAATGTGAAGCTCAATGTGAGCACTAGCCTCGAAGGAAGAGCTTGACTTGCCTTGCCTAAGTGAAAGAGTGCAACAGCTCCGTGAGCCCTAAATTGCTGTTCTGTGTCAGTTAACGGGGAAGAGGCTTTACCGTTCTCCTGCCCCTCGTGTCAGCAACCGTTTCGGTTTCAGAACACTCGGTACCCCCACGGTGCTCTGGGCCCTGTATGCAAAATCGAGCATCGCAGGCCATTCAGAGTCGCTCTGTGTTTGCAGAGTAAGGTGCAGCACACTGCAGTTTTCCTTGGGACGGTTTGATTTTCCGACCTCTAAACAGCTTCGGGAACACAGTTCAAGAATCCCTAACTCGCGAAGGACGTTGTCGCCCTTGCCCTAGGTAAGCTCAACAGAGAAAAGTACTCTGTTTCTATTTCCTTCCAACACCTCTTATGTGAGGTAAGAAATTCCCCTAGGAGAGTATCAGCGTGCGTTCCAAATTCCACAGAAGCACAGTTCGTGGTGTAAAACGACAGGCGTACGGAAGATGCAGAGGCCTCTTGGACATCCTCCAGCGTCCTTCCTTTAGGCAGTTCGCTATACGCAGAATAGCGGGTGTAGAAAAACGTGAATCAGCGAAGGGCCCAGTGGGTTAATTGTGTCTCTTTGGACTTGCTAGACTCATCCTGTACTAAGGCTGGAAGTCAACAGCAAAACTGGAGTGTGATCCCAAAAGCTTATTTGACAATTTTGAAAGCTCCGTTCATAAGGCGTGAAAGCAACCTGAAAAGCGTTGTAACGGCAGCGCTTTAAGTATATTCCAGCATGACTCAGCGTAGACCATGAGTTAGTTTTGTGGAAAGAAGCATTGTGCTTGCACTTCCTAGTTGCAAGCTCATCCTGCTCTGCTCTATAGCAAATGTGAAGCTCAATGTGAGCACTAGCCTCGAAGGAAGAGCTGGACTTGCCTTGCCTAAGTGAAGGAGTGAAACAGCTCCGTGAGTCCGAAATTGCTGTTCTGTGTCAGTTTATGGGTTAGAGGCTTTATCGTTCTCCTTGCCACCTCGTGTCAGCAACCGTTTCGGCTTCAGCACACTCTGTAACCCCACGGTGCTCTGGGCCCTGTATGCAAAATCCATCATCGCAGGCCTTTCAGAGTCGCTCCGTGTTTGCAGAGTAAGGTGCAGCACACTGCACTTTTCCTTGGGATGGTTTGATTTTCCGACCTCTAAACAGCTTCGGGAACACAGTTAAGGAATCCCTAACTCGCCAAGGACGTGTTCACCCTTGCCCTAGGTAAGCTCAACAGACCAAAGCACTCTGTTTCTATTTCCTTCCAACACGTCTTATGTGAGGTAAGCAATTCCTCAAGGAGAGGGTCAGCGTGCGTTCCAAATTCCACAGAGGCACAGTTCGTGGTGTAAAACGACAGGCGTTCGGAAGATGAAGAGACCACTTGGGCATCCACCAGCGTCCGTCCTTTAGGCAGTTCGCTATACCCAGAATAGCGGGTATAGAAAAACGTGAATCAGCGAAGGGCCCTGTGGGTTAACTGTGTCTCTTTTGACATGCTAGACCCAGCCTGTACTAAGGCTGGACGTCAACTGGGAAACTGGAGTGTGATCCCAAAGGCTTTTTTTCCAGTTTTGAAATCTCCGTTAATAAGGCGTCAAAGCCACCTGAAAAGCAATTGTAAGGGCAGGCCTTTCAGTACATGCCAGCATGACTCAGCGTAGACCATGAGTTAGTTTTGTGAAAAGAAGCATTGTGCTTGCACTTCCTAGTTGCAAGCTCATCCTACTCTGCTCTATAGCAAATGTGAAGCTCAATGTGAGCACTAGCCTCGAAGGAAGAGCTTGACTTGCCTTGCCTAAGTGAAAGAGTGCAACAGCTCCGTGAGCCCTAAATTGCTGTTCTGTGTCAGTTGTCGGGGAAGAGGCTTTACCGTTCTCCTTGAAACCTCGTGTCAGCAACCGTTTCGGTTTCAGAACACTCTGTACCCCCACGGTGCTCTGGGCCTTCTAGGCAACATCCAGCGTCGTAGGCCTTTCAGAGTCGCTCTGTGTTTGTAGAGTAAGGTGCAGCACACTGCACTTTTCCTTGGGACGGTTTGATTTTCTGACCTCTAAACAGCTTCAGGAACACAGTTCAAGAATCCCTAACTTGCAAAGGACGTGGTCGCCCTTGCCCTAGGTAAGCTCAACAGACCAAAGCACTCTGTTTCTAATTCCTTCCAACACCTCTTATGTGAGGTAAGAAATTCCCCTAGGAGAGTATCAGCGTGCGTTCCAAATCCCACAGAAGCACAGTTCATGGTGTGAAACGACAGTCGTACGGAAGATGCAGAGGCCTCTTTGGCATTCTCCAGTGTCCTTCCTTTAGGCAGTTCGCTATACCCAGAATAGCGGGTATAGAAAAACGTGAATCAGCGAAGGGCCCAGTGGGTTAATTGTGTCACTTTTGACTTGCTAGACAGTACCTGTACTAAGGCTGGATGTCAACAACGAAACGGGAGTGTGATCCCAAAGGCTCTTTTGCAAATTTTGAAAGCTCCTCTCATAAGGCGTGAAAGCAACCTGAAAAGCATTGTAAGGGCAGCTCTTTCAGTATATGCCAGCATGACTCAGCGTAGACCATGAGTTAGTTTTGTGGAAAGAAGCATTGTGCTTGCACTTCCTAATTTCAAGCTCATCCTGCTCTGCTCTATAGCAAATGTGAAGCTCAATGTGAGCACTAGCCTCGAAGGAAGAGCTTGACTTGCCTTGCCTAAGTGAAAGAGTGCAACAGCTCCGTGAGCCCTAAATTGCTGTTCTGTGTCAGTTGTCGGGGAAGAGGCTTTACCGTTCTCCTTGACACCTCGTGTCAGCAGTCGTTTCGGTTTCAGAACACTCTGTACCCCCACGGTGCTCTGGGCCCTCTATGCAAAATCCAGCATCGCAGGCCTTTCAGAGTCGCTCTGTGTTTGCAGAGTAAGGTGCAGCACACTGCAGTTTTCCTTGGGACGGTTTGATTTTCCAACCTCTAAACAGCTTCGGGAACACAGTTCAAGAATCCCTAACTCGCCAAGGACGTGGTCGCCCTTGCCCTAGGTAAGCTCAAAAGAAAAAAGCACTCTGTTTCTATGTCCTTTCAACACCTCTTATGTGAGGTAAGCAATTCCTCAAGGAGAGGGTCAGCGTGCGTTCCAAATTCCACAGAAGCACAGTTCGTGGTGTAAAACGACAGGCGTACGGAAGATGCAGAGACCTCTTGGGCATCCACCAGCGTCCGTCCTTTAGGCAGTTCACTATACGAGAATAGCGGGTATAGAAAAACGTGAATCAGTGAAGGGCCCAGTGGGTTAATTGTGTCTCTTTTGACATGCTAGACTCAGCCTGTACTAAGGCTGGAAGTCAACCGGGAAACAGGAGTGTGATCCCAAAGGCTTTTTTTCGAGTTTTGAAAGCTCCGTTCATAAGGCCTCAAAGCAACCTGAAAAGCATTTGTAACGGCAGGCCTTTCAGTACATGCCAGCATGACTCAGCGTAGACCATGAGTTAGTTTTGTGGAAAGAAGCATTGTGCTTGCACTTCCTAGTTGCAAGCTCATCCTGCTCTGCTCTATAGCAAATGTGAAGCTCAATGTGAGCACTAGCTTCGAAGGAAGAGCTTGACTTGCCTTGCCTAACTGCAAGAGTGCAAGACCTCCGTGAAGCCTAAATTGCTGTTCTGTGTCAGTTGACGGGGAAGAGGCTTTACCGTTCTCCTTGCCACCTCGTGTCAGCCACCGTTTCGGTTTCAGAACACTCTGTACCCCCACGGTGCTCTGGGCCTTCTAGGCAACATCCAGCGTGGTAGGCCTTTCAGAGTCGCTCTGTGTTTGTAGAGTAAGGTGCAGCACACTGCCCTTTTCCTTGGGACGGTTTGATTTTCCGACGTCTAAAGAGCTTCGGGAACACAGTTCAAGAATCCCTAATTCGCCAAGGACGTGGTCGCCCTTGCCCGAGGTAAGCTCAACAGACCAAAGCACTCTGTTTCTATTTCCTTCCAGCACGTCTAATGTGAGGTAAGCAATTCCTCAAGGAGAGGGTCAGCGTGCGTTCCAAATTCCACAGAAGTACAGCTCGTGTTGTAAAACGACAGGCGTACGGAGGATGCAGAGACCTCTCGGGCATCGACCAGCGTCCGTCCTTTAGGCAATTTGCTATACCCAGAATAGCGGGTATAGAGAAATGTGAATCAGCGAAGGGCCCAGTGGCTTAATTGTGTGTCTTTGGACTTGCTAGACTCAGCCTGTACTAAGTCTAGAAATCAACAGCGAAACGGGAGGGTGATCCGAAAGGCTTTTTTGCCAATTTTGAAAGCTCCGTTCATAAGGTGTGAAAGCAACCTGAAAAGCATTGTAAGGGCAGCTCTTTCAGTATATGCCAGCATGACTCAGCGTAGACCATGAGTTAGTTTTGTGGAAAGAAGCATTGTGCTTGCACTTCCTAGTTGCAAGCTCATCCTGCTCTGCTCTATAGCAAATGTGAAGCTCAATGTGAGCACTAGCCTCGAAGGAAGAGCTGGACTTGCCTTGCCTAAGTGAAGGAGTGCAACAGCTCCGTGAGCCCGAAATTGCTGTTCTGTGTCAGTTTATGGGGAAGAGGCTTTATCGTTCTCCTTGCCACCTCGTGTTAGCAACTGTTTCGGCTTCAGCACACTCTGTACACCCTCGATGCTCTGGGCCCTGTATGCAAAATCCAGCATCGTAGGCCTTTCAGAGTCGCTCTGTGTTTGTAGAGTAAGGTGCAAAACACTGCACTTTTCCTTGGGACGGTTTGATTTTCCGACCTCCAAACAGCTTCGGGAACACAGTTCAAGAATCCCTAACTCGCCAAGGACGTGGTCGCCCTTGCCCGAGGTAAGCTCAACAGGCCAAAGCACTCTGTTTCTATTTCCTTCCAACACCTCTTATGTGAGGTAAGAAATTCCCCTAGGAGAGTATCAGCGTGTGTTCCAAATCCCACAGAAGCACAGTTCATGGTGTAAAACGACAGGCGTACGGAAGATGCAGAGGACTCTTCGGTATCCTCCAGCGTCCTTCCTTTATGCAGTTCGCTATACCCATAATAGCGCGTATGGGAAACGTGAATCAGCGAAGGGCCCAGTGGGTTAATTGTGTCTCTTTGGACTTGCTCGACTCAGCCTGTATTAAGGCTGGAAGTCAACAGCGAAACGGGAGTGTGAATCCCAAAGCCTTTTTTGCCAATTTTGAAACCTCCGTTCATAAGGCGTGAAAGCAACCTGAAAAGCATTGTAAGGGCAGCTCTTTCAGTATATGCCAGCATGACTCAGCGGAGACCATGAGTTAGTTTTGTGGAAAGAAGCATTGTGCTTGCACTTCCTAGTTGCAAGCTCATCCTGCTCTTCTGTATAGCAAATATGAAGCTCAATGTGAGCACTAACATCAAAGGAAGAGCTTGACTTGCCTTGCCTAAGTGAAGGACTGCAACAGCTCCGTGAGCCCGAAATTGCTGTTCTGTGTCAGTTTATGGGGAAGAGGCTTTATCGTTCTCCTTGCCATCTCGGGTCAGCAACCGTTTCGGCTTCAGCACACTCTGTACACCCACGATGCCCTGGTCCCTGTCTGCAAAATCCAGCATCGCAGGCCGTTCAGAGTCGCTCTGTGTTTGCAGAGTAAGATGCAGCACACTGCACTTTTCCTTGGGACGGTTTGATTTTCCGACCTCTAAACAGCTTCGGGAACACAGTTCACGAATCCCTAACTCGCCAAGGACGTGGTCGCCCTTGCCCTAGGTAAGCTCAACAGAACAAAGCACTCTTTTTCTATTTCCTTCCAACTCGTCTTATGTGAGGTAAGCAATTCCTCAAGGAGAGGGTCAGCGTGCATTCCAAATTCCACAGAAGTACAGTTCGTGGTGTAAAACGACAGGCGTACGGAAGATGCAGAGACCTCTTGGGCATCCACCAGCGTCTGTCCTTTAGGCAGTTCGCTATACCCAGAATAGCGGGTATAGAAAAACGTGAATCAGCGAAGGGCGCAGTCGGTTAATTGTGTCTCTTTTGACATGCTAGACCCAGCCTGTACTAAGGCTGGATGTCAACCGGGAAACAGGAGTGTGATCCGAAAGGCTTTTTTTCCAGTTTTGAAAGCTCCGTTCATAAGGCGTCAAAGCAACCTGAAAAGCATTTGTAGCGGCAGGCCTTTCAGTACATGGCAGCATGACGCAGCGTAGACCATGAATGAGTTTTGTGGAAAGAAGCATTGTGCTTGGGCTTCCTAGTAGCAAGCTCATCCTGCTCTCCTCTATAGCAAATGTTAAGCTCAATGTGAGCACTAGCCTCGAAGGAAGAGCTTGAATTGCCTTGCCTAAGTGAAAAAGTGCAACAGATCCGTGAGCCCTAAATTGCTGTTCTGTGTCAGTTGACGGGGAAGAGGCTTTACCGATCTCCTTGCCACGTCGTGTCAGCAACCTTTTCGGTTTCAGAGCACTCTGTACCCCCACGGTTCTCAGGGCCTTCTAGGCAACATCCAGCGTGGTAGGCCATTCAGAGTCGTTCTGTGTTTGTAGAGTAAGGTGCAGCACACTGCACTTTTCCTTGGGACGGTGTGATTTATTGAACTCTAAAGAGCTTCGGAAACACAGTTCAAGAATCCCTAACTCGCCAAGGACGTGGTCGCCCTTGCCCTAGGTAAGCTCAACAGAACAAAGCACTCTGTTTCTATTTCCTTCCAACACGTCTTATGTGAGGTAAGCAATTCCTCAAGGAGAGGGTCACCGTGCGTTCCAATTCCACAGAAGCACAGTTCGTGGTGTAAAACGACAGGGGTACGGAAGATGCAGAGACCTCTTGGGCATCCACCAGCGTCTGTCCTTTAGGCAGTTCATATACCCAGAATAGCGGGTATAGGAAAACGTGAATCAGCGAAGGGCCCAGTGGCTTAATTGTGTCTCTTTGGACTTGCTAGACTCAGCCTGTACTAAGGCTGGAAGTCAACAGCGAAACGGGAGTGGGATCCCAAAGGCTTTTTTGCTAATTTTGAAACTCCGTTCATAAGGCGTGAAAGCAACCTGAAAAGCATTGTAAGGGCAGCTCTTTCAGTATATGCCAGCATGACTCAGCGGAGACCATGAGTTAGTTTTGAGGAAAGAAGCATTGTGCTTGCACTTCCTAGTTGCAAGCTCATCCTGCTCTGCTCTATAGCAAATGTGAAGCTCAATGTGAGCACTAGTCTCGAAGGAAGAGCTGGACTTGCCTTGCCTAATTGAAGGAGTGCAACAGCTCTGTGAGCCCGAAATTGCTGTTCTGCGTCAGTTTATGGGGAAGAGGCTTTATCGTTCTCGTTGCCACCTCATGTCAGCAACCGTTTCGGCTTCAGCACTCTCTGTACCCCCACGATGTTCTGAGCCCTGTATGCAAAATCCAGCATGGCAGGCCTTTCAGAGTCGCTCTGTGTTTGCAGAGTAAGGTGCAGCACACTGCACTTTTCCTTGGGACGGTTTTATTTTCCGACCTCCAAACAGATTCGGGAACACAGTTCAAGAATCCCTAACGAGCCAAGGACGTGGTCGCCCTGGCCCTAGGTAAGCTCAACAGACCAAAGCACTCTGTTTCTATTTCCTTCCAACACCTTTTATGTGAGGTAAGAAATTTCACTAGGAGAGTATCAGCGTGCGTTCCAAATTCCACAGAAGCACAGTTCATGGTGTAAAACGACAGTCGTACGGAAGATGCAGAGGCCTCTTGGACATCCTCCAGCGTCCTTCCTTTAGGCAGTTTGCTATACGCAGAATAGCGGGTGTAGAAAAACGTGAATCAGCGAAGGGCCCAGTGGGTTAATTGTGTCTCTTTGGACTTGCTAGACTCAGCCTGTACTAAGGCTGGAAGTCAACAGCGAAACTGGAGTGTGATCCCAAAGGCTTATTTGACAATTTTGAAAGATCCGTTCATAAGGCGTGAAAGCAACCTGAAAAGCGTTGTAAGGGCAGCGATTTCAGTATATTCCAGGATGACTCAGCGTAGACCATGAGTTAGTTTTGTGGAAAGAAACATTGTGCTTGCACTTCCTAGTTGCAAGCTCATCCTGCTCTGCTCTATAGCAAATGTGAAGCTCAATGTGAGCACTAGCCTCGAAGGAAGAGCTGGACTTGCCTTGCCTAAGTGAAGGAGTGAAACAGCTCCGTGAGTCCAAAATTGCTGTTCTGTGTCAGTTTACGGGTTAGAGGCTTTATTGTTCTCCTTGCTACCTCGTGTCAGCAACCGTTTCGGCTTCAGTACACTCTGTAACCCCACGGTGCTCTGGGCCCTGTATGCAAAATCCAGCAGCGCAGGCCTTTTAGAGTCGCTCCGTGTT
The DNA here is from genome assembly GCF_026419965.1 of Kogia breviceps. NCBI lineage: Eukaryota > Metazoa > Chordata > Mammalia > Artiodactyla > Physeteridae > Kogia > Kogia breviceps. The sequence continues at coordinate 33,395,030 of NC_081326.1, forward strand.
TGCAGAGTAAGGTGCAGCACACTGCACTTTTCCTTGGGATGGTTTGATTTTCCGACCTCTAAACAGCTTCGGGAACACAGTTAAGGAATCCCTAACTCGCCAAGGACGTGTTCGCCCTTGCCCTAGGTAAGCTCAACAGACCAAAGCACTCTGTTTCTATTTCCTTCCAACACGTCTTATGTGAGGTAAGCAATTCCTCAAGGAGAGGGTCAGCGTGCGTTCCAAATTCCACAGAGGCACAGTTCGTGGTGTACAACGACAGGCGTACGGAAGATGAAGAGACCACTTGGGCATCCACCAGCGTCCGTCCTTTAGGCAGTTCGCTATACCCAGAATAGCGGGTATGGAAAAACGTGAATCAGCGGAGGGCCGAGTGGGTTAATTGTGTCTCTTTTGACATGCTAGACGCAGCCTGTACTAAGGCTGGACGTCAACCGGGAAACTGGAGTGTGATCCCAAAGGCCTTTTTTCCAGTTTTGAAAGCTCCGTTAATAAGGCGTCAAAGCCACCTGAAAAGCAATTGTAACGGCAGGCCTTTCAGTACATGCCAGCATGACTCAGCGTAGACCATGAGTTAGTTTTGTGGAAAGAAGCATTGTGCTTGCACTTCCTAGTTGCAAGCTCATCCTACTCTGCTCTATAGCAAATGTGAAGCTCAATGTGAGCACTAGCCTAGAAGGAAGAGCTTGACTTGCCTTGCCTAAGTGAAAGAGTGCAACAGCTCCGTGAGCCCGAAATTGCTGTTCTGTGTCAGTTTATGGGGTAGAGGCTTTATCGTTCTCCTTGCCACCTCGTGTCAGCAACCGTTTCGGCTTCAGCACACTCTGTACCCCCACGATGCTCTGGGCCCTGTATGAAAATCCAGCATGGCAGGCCTTTCAGAGTCGCTCTGTGTTTGCAGAGTAAGGTGCAGCACACTGCACTTTTCCTTGGGACGGTTTGATTTTCCGACCTCCAAACAGCTTCGGGAACACAGTTCAAGAATCCCTAACTCGCCAAGGACGTGGTCGCCCTTGCCCTAGGTAAGCTCAACAGACAAAAGCACTCTGTTTCTATTTCCTTCCAACACATTTTATGTGAGGTAAGAAATTACACTAGGAGAGTATCAGTGTGCGTTCCAAATCCCACAGAAGCACAGTTCATGGTGTAAAACGACAGTCGTACGGAAGATGCAGAGGCCTCTTGGACATCCTCCAGCGTCCTTCCTTTAGGCAGTTCGCTATACGCAGAATAGCGGGTGTAGAAAAACGTAAATCAGCGAAGGGCCCAGTGGGTTAATTGTGTCTCTTTGGACTTGCTAGACTCATCCTGTACTAAGGCTGGAAGTCAACAGCGAAACTGGAGTGTGATCCCAAAGGCTTATTTGACAATTTTGAAAACTCCGTTCATAAGGCGTGAAAGCAACCTGAAAAGCGTTGTAAGGGCAGCGCTTTCAGTATATTCCAGGATGACTCAGCGTAGACCATGAGTTAGTTTTGTGGAAAGAAACATTGTGCTTGCACTTCCTAGTTGCAAGCTCATCCTGCTCTGCTCTATAGCAAATGTGAAGCTCAATGTGAGCAATAGCCCCGAAGGAAGACCTGGACTTGCCTTGCCTAAGTGAAGGAGTGAAACAGCTCCGTGAGTCCGAAATTGCTGTTCTGTGTCAGTTTATGGATAAGAGGCTTTATCGTTCTCCTTGCCACCTGTTGTCAGCAACCGTTTCGGCTTCAGTACACTCTGTAACCCCACGGTGCTCTGGGCCCTGTATGCAAAATCCATCATCGCAGGCCTTTCAGAATCGCTCCGTGTTTGCAGAGTAAGGTGCAGCACACTGCACTTTTCCTTGGGATGGTTTGATTTTCCGACCTCTAAACAGCTTCGGGAACACAGTTAAGGAATCCCTAACTCGCCAAGGACGTGTTCGCCCTTTCCCTAGGTAAGCTCAACAGACCAAAGCACTCTGTTTCTATTTCCTTCCAACACGTCTTATGTGAGGTAAGCAATTCCTCAAGGAGAGGGTCAGCGTGCGTTCCAAATTCCACAGAAGCACAGTTCGTGGTGTACAACAACAGGCGTACGGAAGATGAAGAGACCACTTGGGCATCCACCAGCGTCCGTCCTTTAGGCAGTTCGCTATACCCAGAATAGCGGGTATAGAAAAACGTGAATCAGCGAAGGGCCGAGTGGGTTAATTGTGTCACTTTTGACTTGCTAGACCGAACCTGTACTAAGGCTGGATGTCAACAACGAAACGGGAGTGTGATCCCAAAGGCTTTTTTGCAAATTTTGAAAGCTCCTTTCATAAGGCGTGAAAGCAACGTGAAAAGCATTTTAAGGGCAGCTCTTTCAGTATATGCCAGCATGACTCAGCGTAGACCATGAGTTAGTTTTGTGGAAAGAAGCATTGTGCTTGCACTTCCTAGTTGCAAGCTCATCCTGCTCTGCTCTATAGCAAATGTGAAGCTCAATGTGAGCAGTAGCCTCGAAAGAAGAGCTTGACTTGCCTTGCCTAAGTGAAAGAGTGCAACAGCTCCGTGAGCCCTAAATGGCTGTTCTGTGTCAGTTTACGGGGAAGAGCCTTTACCGTTCTCCTTGCCACCTCGTGTCAGCAACCGTTTCGGTTTCAGAACACTCTGAAACCCCACGGTGCTCTGGGCCCTCTATGCAAAATCCAGCATCGCAGGCCTTTCAGAGTCGCTCTGTGTTTGCAGAGTAAGGTGCAGCACAATGCACTTTTCCTTGGGACGGTTCTATTTTCCAACCTCTAAACAGCTTCGGGAACACAGTTCAAGAATCCCTAACTCGCCAAGGCCGTGGTCGCCTTTGCCCTAGGTAAGCTCAAAAGAAAAAAGCACTCTGTTTCTATGTCCTTTCAACACCTCTTATGTGAGGTAAGCAATTCCTCAAGGAGAGGGTCAGCGTGCGTTCCAAATTCCACAGAAGCACAGTTCGTGGTGTAAAACGACAGGCGTACGGAAGATGCAGAGACCTCTTGGGCATCCACCAGCGTCCGTCCTTTAGGCAGTTCACTATACGAGAATAGCGGGTATAGAAAAACGTGAATCAGTGAACGGCCCAGTGGGTTAATTGTGTCTCTTTTGACATGCTAGACTCAGCCAGTACTAAGGCTGGAAGTCAACCGGGAAACAGGAGTGTGATCCCAAAGGCTTTTTTTCGAGTTTTGAAAGCTCCGTTCATAAGGCGTCAAAGCAACCTGAAAAGCATTTGTAACGGCAGGCCTTTCAGTACATGCCAGCATGACTCAGCGTAGACCATGAGTTAGTTTTGTGGAAAGAAGCATTGTGCTTGCACTTCCTAGTTGCAAGCTCATCCTGCTCTGCTCTATAGCAAATGTGAAGCTCAATGTGAGCACTAGCCTCGAAGGAAGAGCTGGACTTGCCTTGCCTAAGTGCAAGAGTGCAAGACCTCCGTGAGCCCTAAATTGCTGTTCTGTGTCAGTTGACGGGGAAGAGGCTTTACCGTTCTCCTTGCCACCTCGTGTCAGCCACCGTTTCGGTTTCAGAACACTCTGTACCCCCACGGTGCTCTGGGCCTTCTAGGCAACAACCAGCGTCGTAGGCCTTTCAGCGTCGCTCTGTGTTTGTAGAGTAATGTGCAGCACACTGCACTTTTCCTTGGGACGGTTTGATTTTCCAACCTCTAAACAACTTCGGGAACACAGTTCAAGAATCCCTAACTCGCCAAGGACGTGGTCGCCCTTGCCCTAGGTAAGCTCAACAGACCAAAGCACTCTGTTTGTTTTTCCTTCCAACACCTCTTATGTGAGGTAAGAAATTCCCCTAGGAGAGTATCAGCGTGCGTTCCAAATCCCACAGAAGCACAGTTCATGGTGTAAAACGACAGGCGTATGGAAGATGCGGAGGCTTCTTGGGCATCCTCCAGCATCCTTCCTTTCGGCAGGTCGCTATACCCAGAATAGCGGGTATAGAAAAACGTGAATCAGCCAAGGGCCCAGTGGCTTAATTGTGTCTCTTTGGGCTTGCTAGACTCATCCTGTACTAAGGCTGGAAGTCAACTGCGAAACGGGAGTGTGATCCCAAAAGCTTTTTTGCCAATTTTGAAAGCTCCGTTCATAAGGCGTCAAAGCAACCTGAAAAGCATTAGTAGCAGCAGGCCTTTCAGTACATGCCAGCATGACTCAGCGTAGACCATGAGTTAGTTTTGTGGAAAGAAGCATTGTGCTTGCGCTTCCTAGTTGCAAGCTCATCCTGCTCTGCTCTATAGCAAATGTGAAGCTCAATGTGAGCACTAGCTTCGAAGGAAGAGCTTGACTTGCCTTGCCTAAGTGAAAGAGTGCAACAGCTCCGTGAGCCCTAAATTGCTGGTCTGTGTCAGTTTACGGGGAAGAGGCTTTACCGTTCTCCTTGCCACCTCGTGTCAGCAACCGTTTCTGTTTCAGAACACTCTGTACCCCCACGGTGCTCTGGGCCCTGTATGCAAAATCGAGCATCGCAGGCCTTTCAGAGTCGCTCTGTGTTTGCAGAGAAAGGTGCAGCACACGGCACTTTTCCTTGGGACGGTTTGATTTTCCGACCTCTAAACAGCTTCGGGAACACAGTTCAAGAATCCCTAACTCGCCAAGGACGTGGTCGCCCTTGCCCTAGGTAAGCTCAACAGAACAAAGCACTCTGTTTCTATTTCCTTCCAACACCTCTTATTTGAGGTAAGAAATTCCGCTAGGAGATTATCAGCGCGCGTTCCAAATTCCACAGAAGCACAGTTCATGGTGTAAAACGACAGGCGTAAGGAAGATGCAGAGGCCTCTTGGACATCCTCCAGCGTCCTTCCTTTAGGCAGTTCGCTATACCCAGAATAGCGGGTATAGAAAAACGTGAATCAGCGAAGGGCCCAGTGGGTTAATTGTGTCTCTTTTGACATGCTAGACTCAGCCTGTACTAAGGCTGGAAGTCAACCGGGAAACAGGAGTGTGATCCCAAAGGCTTTTTTGCCAATTTTGAAAGCTCGGTTCATAAGGCGTGAAAGCAACCTGAAAAGCATTGTAAGGGCAGCTCTTTCAGTATATGCCAGCATGACTCAGCATAGACCATGAGTTAGTTTTGTGGAAAGAAGCATTGTGCTTGCACTTCCTAGTTGCAAGCTCATCCTGCCCTGCTCTATAGCAAATGAGAAGCTCAATGTGAGCACTATACTCGAAGGAAGAGCTTAACTTGCCTTGCCTAAGTGAAAGAGTGCAACAGCTCCGTGAGCCCTAAATTGCTGTTCTGTGTAAGTTTACGGGGAAGAGGCTTTACCGTTCTCCTTGCCACCTCGTGTCAGCAACCGTTTCGGTTTCAGAACACTCTGTACCCCCACGGTGCTCTGGGCCCTGTATGCAAAATCCAGCAATCGCAGGCCTTTCAGAGTCGCTCTGTGTTTGCAGAGAAAGGTGCAGCACACGGCACTTTTCCTTGGGACGGTTTGATGTTCCGACCTCTAAACAGCTTCGGGAACACAGTTCAAGAATCCCTAACTCGCCAAGGACGTGGTCGCCCTTGCCCTAGGTAAGCTCAACAGAACAAAGCACTCTGTTTCTATTTCCTTCCAACACCTCTTATGTGAGGTAAGAAATACCCCTAGGAGATTATCAGCGTGCGTTCCAAATTCGACAGAAGCACAGTTCGTGGTGTAAAACGATAGGCGTAAGGAAGATGCAGAGGCCACTTGGATATCCTCCAGCGTCCTTCCTTTAGGCAGTTCGCTATACCAAGAATAGCGGGTATAGAAAAACGTGAATCAGCGAAGGGCCCAGTGTGTTAATTGTGTCTCTTTTGACATGCTAGACTCAGCCTGTACTAAGGCTGGAAGTCAACAGCGAATCGGGAGTGTGATCCCAAAGGCTTTTTTGTCAATTTTGAAAGCTCCGTTCATAAGGCGTGAAAGCAACCTGAAAAGCATTGTAAGGGCAGCTTTTTCAGTATATGCCAGCATGACTCAGCGTAGACCATGAGTTAGTTTTGTGGACAGAAGCATTGTGCTTGCAATTCCTAGTTGCAAGCTCATCCTGCTCTGCTCTATAGCAAATGTGAAGCTCAATGTGAGCACTAGCCTCGAAGGAAGAGCTTGACATGCCTTGCCTAAGTGAAAGAATGCAACAGCTCCGTGAGCCCTAAATTGCTGTTCTGTGTCAGTTTACGGGGAAGAGGCTTTACCATTCTCCTTGCCACCTCGTGTCAGCAACCGTTTCGGTTTCAGAACACTCTGTACCCCCACGGTGCTCTGGGCCCTGTATGCAAAATCGAGCATCGCAGGCCTTTCAGAGTTGCTCTGTGTTTGCAGAGAAAGGTGCAGCACACGGCACTTTTCCTTGGGACGGTTTGATTTTCCGACCTCTAAACAGCTTCGGGAACACAGTTCAAAAATCCCTAACTCGCCAAGGACGTGGTCGCCCTTGCCCTAGGTAAGCTCAACAGAACAAAGCACTCTGTTTCTATTTCATTCCAACACCTCTTATGTGAGGTAAGAAATTCCCCTAGGAGATTATAAGCGTGCGTTCCAAATTCCACAGAAGTACAATTCATGGTGTAAAACGACAGGCGTAGGGAAGATGCAGAGGCCTCTTGGACATCCTCCAGCGTCCATCCTTTAGGCAGTTCGCTATACCCAGAATAGCGCGTATAGAAAAACGTGAATCAGCGAAGGGCCCAGTGGGTAAATTGTGTCTCTCTGGACTTGCTAGACTCAGCCTGTACTAAGGCTTGAAGTCAACCGGGAAACAGGAGTGTGATCCCAAAGGCTTTTTTTCGAGTTTTGAAAGCTCCGTTCATAAGGCCTCAAAGCAACCTGAAAAGCATTTGTAACGGCAGGCCTTTCAGTACATGCCAGCATGACTCAGCGTAGACCATGAGTTAGTTTTGTGGAAAGAAGCATTGTGCTTGCACTTCCTAGTTGCAAGCTCATCCTGCTCTGCTCTATAGCAAATGTGAAGCTCAATGTGAGCACTAGCTTCGAAGGAAGAGCTTGACTTGCCTTGCCTAACTGCAAGAGTGCAAGACCTCCGTGAAGCCTAAATTGCTGTTCTGTGTCAGTTGACGGGGAAGAGGCTTTACCGTTCTCCTTGCCACCTCGTGTCAGCCACCGTTTCGGTTTCAGAACACTCTGTACCCCCACGGTGCTCTGGGCCTTCTAGGCAACATCCAGCGTGGTAGGCCTTTCAGAGTCGCTCTGTGTTTGTAGAGTAAGGTGCAGCACACTGCCCTTTTCCTTGGGACGGTTTGATTTTCCGACGTCTAAAGAGCTTCGGGAACACAGTTCAAGAATCCCTAATTCGCCAAGGACGTGGTCGCCCTTGCCCGAGGTAAGCTCAACAGACCAAAGCACTCTGTTTCTATTTCCTTCCAGCACGTCTAATGTGAGGTAAGCAATTCCTCAAGGAGAGGGTCAGCGTGCGTTCCAAATTCCACAGAAGTACAGCTCGTGTTGTAAAACGACAGGCGTACGGAGGATGCAGAGACCTCTCGGGCATCGACCAGCGTCCGTCCTTTAGGCAATTTGCTATACCCAGAATAGCGGGTATAGAGAAATGTGAATCAGCGAAGGGCCCAGTGGCTTAATTGTGTGTCTTTGGACTTGCTAGACTCAGCCTGTACTAAGTCTAGAAATCAACAGCGAAACGGGAGGGTGATCCGAAAGGCTTTTTTGCCAATTTTGAAAGCTCCGTTCATAAGGTGTGAAAGCAACCTGAAAAGCATTGTAAGGGCAGCTCTTTCAGTATATGCCAGCATGACTCAGCGTAGACCATGAGTTAGTTTTGTGGAAAGAAGCATTGTGCTTGCACTTCCTAGTTGCAAGCTCATCCTGCTCTGCTCTATAGCAAATGTGAAGCTCAATGTGAGCACTAGCCTCGAAGGAAGAGCTGGACTTGCCTTGCCTAAGTGAAGGAGTGCAACAGCTCCGTGAGCCCGAAATTGCTGTTCTGTGTCAGTTTATGGGGAAGAGGCTTTATCGTTCTCCTTGCCACCTCGTGTTAGCAACTGTTTCGGCTTCAGCACACTCTGTACACCCTCGATGCTCTGGGCCCTGTATGCAAAATCCAGCATCGTAGGCCTTTCAGAGTCGCTCTGTGTTTGTAGAGTAAGGTGCAAAACACTGCACTTTTCCTTGGGACGGTTTGATTTTCCGACCTCCAAACAGCTTCGGGAACACAGTTCAAGAATCCCTAACTCGCCAAGGACGTGGTCGCCCTTGCCCGAGGTAAGCTCAACAGGCCAAAGCACTCTGTTTCTATTTCCTTCCAACACCTCTTATGTGAGGTAAGAAATTCCCCTAGGAGAGTATCAGCGTGTGTTCCAAATCCCACAGAAGCACAGTTCATGGTGTAAAACGACAGGCGTACGGAAGATGCAGAGGACTCTTCGGTATCCTCCAGCGTCCTTCCTTTATGCAGTTCGCTATACCCATAATAGCGCGTATGGGAAACGTGAATCAGCGAAGGGCCCAGTGGGTTAATTGTGTCTCTTTGGACTTGCTCGACTCAGCCTGTATTAAGGCTGGAAGTCAACAGCGAAACGGGAGTGTGAATCCCAAAGCCTTTTTTGCCAATTTTGAAACCTCCGTTCATAAGGCGTGAAAGCAACCTGAAAAGCATTGTAAGGGCAGCTCTTTCAGTATATGCCAGCATGACTCAGCGGAGACCATGAGTTAGTTTTGTGGAAAGAAGCATTGTGCTTGCACTTCCTAGTTGCAAGCTCATCCTGCTCTTCTGTATAGCAAATATGAAGCTCAATGTGAGCACTAACATCAAAGGAAGAGCTTGACTTGCCTTGCCTAAGTGAAGGACTGCAACAGCTCCGTGAGCCCGAAATTGCTGTTCTGTGTCAGTTTATGGGGAAGAGGCTTTATCGTTCTCCTTGCCATCTCGGGTCAGCAACCGTTTCGGCTTCAGCACACTCTGTACACCCACGATGCCCTGGTCCCTGTCTGCAAAATCCAGCATCGCAGGCCGTTCAGAGTCGCTCTGTGTTTGCAGAGTAAGATGCAGCACACTGCACTTTTCCTTGGGACGGTTTGATTTTCCGACCTCTAAACAGCTTCGGGAACACAGTTCACGAATCCCTAACTCGCCAAGGACGTGGTCGCCCTTGCCCTAGGTAAGCTCAACAGAACAAAGCACTCTTTTTCTATTTCCTTCCAACTCGTCTTATGTGAGGTAAGCAATTCCTCAAGGAGAGGGTCAGCGTGCATTCCAAATTCCACAGAAGTACAGTTCGTGGTGTAAAACGACAGGCGTACGGAAGATGCAGAGACCTCTTGGGCATCCACCAGCGTCTGTCCTTTAGGCAGTTCGCTATACCCAGAATAGCGGGTATAGAAAAACGTGAATCAGCGAAGGGCGCAGTCGGTTAATTGTGTCTCTTTTGACATGCTAGACCCAGCCTGTACTAAGGCTGGATGTCAACCGGGAAACAGGAGTGTGATCCGAAAGGCTTTTTTTCCAGTTTTGAAAGCTCCGTTCATAAGGCGTCAAAGCAACCTGAAAAGCATTTGTAGCGGCAGGCCTTTCAGTACATGGCAGCATGACGCAGCGTAGACCATGAATGAGTTTTGTGGAAAGAAGCATTGTGCTTGGGCTTCCTAGTAGCAAGCTCATCCTGCTCTCCTCTATAGCAAATGTTAAGCTCAATGTGAGCACTAGCCTCGAAGGAAGAGCTTGAATTGCCTTGCCTAAGTGAAAAAGTGCAACAGATCCGTGAGCCCTAAATTGCTGTTCTGTGTCAGTTGACGGGGAAGAGGCTTTACCGATCTCCTTGCCACGTCGTGTCAGCAACCTTTTCGGTTTCAGAGCACTCTGTACCCCCACGGTTCTCAGGGCCTTCTAGGCAACATCCAGCGTGGTAGGCCATTCAGAGTCGTTCTGTGTTTGTAGAGTAAGGTGCAGCACACTGCACTTTTCCTTGGGACGGTGTGATTTATTGAACTCTAAAGAGCTTCGGAAACACAGTTCAAGAATCCCTAACTCGCCAAGGACGTGGTCGCCCTTGCCCTAGGTAAGCTCAACAGAACAAAGCACTCTGTTTCTATTTCCTTCCAACACGTCTTATGTGAGGTAAGCAATTCCTCAAGGAGAGGGTCACCGTGCGTTCCAATTCCACAGAAGCACAGTTCGTGGTGTAAAACGACAGGGGTACGGAAGATGCAGAGACCTCTTGGGCATCCACCAGCGTCTGTCCTTTAGGCAGTTCATATACCCAGAATAGCGGGTATAGGAAAACGTGAATCAGCGAAGGGCCCAGTGGCTTAATTGTGTCTCTTTGGACTTGCTAGACTCAGCCTGTACTAAGGCTGGAAGTCAACAGCGAAACGGGAGTGGGATCCCAAAGGCTTTTTTGCTAATTTTGAAACTCCGTTCATAAGGCGTGAAAGCAACCTGAAAAGCATTGTAAGGGCAGCTCTTTCAGTATATGCCAGCATGACTCAGCGGAGACCATGAGTTAGTTTTGAGGAAAGAAGCATTGTGCTTGCACTTCCTAGTTGCAAGCTCATCCTGCTCTGCTCTATAGCAAATGTGAAGCTCAATGTGAGCACTAGTCTCGAAGGAAGAGCTGGACTTGCCTTGCCTAATTGAAGGAGTGCAACAGCTCTGTGAGCCCGAAATTGCTGTTCTGCGTCAGTTTATGGGGAAGAGGCTTTATCGTTCTCGTTGCCACCTCATGTCAGCAACCGTTTCGGCTTCAGCACTCTCTGTACCCCCACGATGTTCTGAGCCCTGTATGCAAAATCCAGCATGGCAGGCCTTTCAGAGTCGCTCTGTGTTTGCAGAGTAAGGTGCAGCACACTGCACTTTTCCTTGGGACGGTTTTATTTTCCGACCTCCAAACAGATTCGGGAACACAGTTCAAGAATCCCTAACGAGCCAAGGACGTGGTCGCCCTGGCCCTAGGTAAGCTCAACAGACCAAAGCACTCTGTTTCTATTTCCTTCCAACACCTTTTATGTGAGGTAAGAAATTTCACTAGGAGAGTATCAGCGTGCGTTCCAAATTCCACAGAAGCACAGTTCATGGTGTAAAACGACAGTCGTACGGAAGATGCAGAGGCCTCTTGGACATCCTCCAGCGTCCTTCCTTTAGGCAGTTTGCTATACGCAGAATAGCGGGTGTAGAAAAACGTGAATCAGCGAAGGGCCCAGTGGGTTAATTGTGTCTCTTTGGACTTGCTAGACTCAGCCTGTACTAAGGCTGGAAGTCAACAGCGAAACTGGAGTGTGATCCCAAAGGCTTATTTGACAATTTTGAAAGATCCGTTCATAAGGCGTGAAAGCAACCTGAAAAGCGTTGTAAGGGCAGCGATTTCAGTATATTCCAGGATGACTCAGCGTAGACCATGAGTTAGTTTTGTGGAAAGAAACATTGTGCTTGCACTTCCTAGTTGCAAGCTCATCCTGCTCTGCTCTATAGCAAATGTGAAGCTCAATGTGAGCACTAGCCTCGAAGGAAGAGCTGGACTTGCCTTGCCTAAGTGAAGGAGTGAAACAGCTCCGTGAGTCCAAAATTGCTGTTCTGTGTCAGTTTACGGGTTAGAGGCTTTATTGTTCTCCTTGCTACCTCGTGTCAGCAACCGTTTCGGCTTCAGTACACTCTGTAACCCCACGGTGCTCTGGGCCCTGTATGCAAAATCCAGCAGCGCAGGCCTTTTAGAGTCGCTCCGTGTTTGCAGAGTAAGGTGCAGCACACTGCACTTTTCCTTGGGATGGTTTGATTTTCCGACCTCTAAACAGCTTCGGGAACACAGTTAAGGAATCCCTAACTCGCCAAGGACGTGTTCGCCCTTGCCCTAGGTAAGCTCAACAGACCAAAGCACTCTGTTTCTATTTCCTTCCAACACGTCTTATGTGAGGTAAGCAATTCCTCAAGGAGAGGGTCAGCGTGCGTTCCAAATTCCACAGAGGCACAGTTCGTGGTGTACAACGACAGGCGTACGGAAGATGAAGAGACCACTTGGGCATCCACCAGCGTCCGTCCTTTAGGCAGTTCGCTATACCCAGAATAGCGGGTATGGAAAAACGTGAATCAGCGGAGGGCCGAGTGGGTTAATTGTGTCTCTTTTGACATGCTAGACGCAGCCTGTACTAAGGCTGGACGTCAACCGGGAAACTGGAGTGTGATCCCAAAGGCCTTTTTTCCAGTTTTGAAAGCTCCGTTAATAAGGCGTCAAAGCCACCTGAAAAGCAATTGTAACGGCAGGCCTTTCAGTACATGCCAGCATGACTCAGCGTAGACCATGAGTTAGTTTTGTGGAAAGAAGCATTGTGCTTGCACTTCCTAGTTGCAAGCTCATCCTACTCTGCTCTATAGCAAATGTGAAGCTCAATGTGAGCACTAGCCTAGAAGGAAGAGCTTGACTTGCCTTGCCTAAGTGAAAGAGTGCAACAGCTCCGTGAGCCCGAAATTGCTGTTCTGTGTCAGTTTATGGGGTAGAGGCTTTATCGTTCTCCTTGCCACCTCGTGTCAGCAACCGTTTCGGCTTCAGCACACTCTGTACCCCCACGATGCTCTGGGCCCTGTATGAAAATCCAGCATGGCAGGCCTTTCAGAGTCGCTCTGTGTTTGCAGAGTAAGGTGCAGCACACTGCACTTTTCCTTGGGACGGTTTGATTTTCCGACCTCCAAACAGCTTCGGGAACACAGTTCAAGAATCCCTAACTCGCCAAGGACGTGGTCGCCCTTGCCCTAGGTAAGCTCAACAGACAAAAGCACTCTGTTTCTATTTCCTTCCAACACATTTTATGTGAGGTAAGAAATTACACTAGGAGAGTATCAGTGTGCGTTCCAAATCCCACAGAAGCACAGTTCATGGTGTAAAACGACAGTCGTACGGAAGATGCAGAGGCCTCTTGGACATCCTCCAGCGTCCTTCCTTTAGGCAGTTCGCTATACGCAGAATAGCGGGTGTAGAAAAACGTAAATCAGCGAAGGGCCCAGTGGGTTAATTGTGTCTCTTTGGACTTGCTAGACTCATCCTGTACTAAGGCTGGAAGTCAACAGCGAAACTGGAGTGTGATCCCAAAGGCTTATTTGACAATTTTGAAAACTCCGTTCATAAGGCGTGAAAGCAACCTGAAAAGCGTTGTAAGGGCAGCGCTTTCAGTATATTCCAGGATGACTCAGCGTAGACCATGAGTTAGTTTTGTGGAAAGAAACATTGTGCTTGCACTTCCTAGTTGCAAGCTCATCCTGCTCTGCTCTATAGCAAATGTGAAGCTCAATGTGAGCAATAGCCCCGAAGGAAGACCTGGACTTGCCTTGCCTAAGTGAAGGAGTGAAACAGCTCCGTGAGTCCGAAATTGCTGTTCTGTGTCAGTTTATGGATAAGAGGCTTTATCGTTCTCCTTGCCACCTGTTGTCAGCAACCGTTTCGGCTTCAGTACACTCTGTAACCCCACGGTGCTCTGGGCCCTGTATGCAAAATCCATCATCGCAGGCCTTTCAGAATCGCTCCGTGTTTGCAGAGTAAGGTGCAGCACACTGCACTTTTCCTTGGGATGGTTTGATTTTCCGACCTCTAAACAGCTTCGGGAACACAGTTAAGGAATCCCTAACTCGCCAAGGACGTGTTCGCCCTTTCCCTAGGTAAGCTCAACAGACCAAAGCACTCTGTTTCTATTTCCTTCCAACACGTCTTATGTGAGGTAAGCAATTCCTCAAGGAGAGGGTCAGCGTGCGTTCCAAATTCCACAGAAGCACAGTTCGTGGTGTACAACAACAGGCGTACGGAAGATGAAGAGACCACTTGGGCATCCACCAGCGTCCGTCCTTTAGGCAGTTCGCTATACCCAGAATAGCGGGTATAGAAAAACGTGAATCAGCGAAGGGCCGAGTGGGTTAATTGTGTCACTTTTGACTTGCTAGACCGAACCTGTACTAAGGCTGGATGTCAACAACGAAACGGGAGTGTGATCCCAAAGGCTTTTTTGCAAATTTTGAAAGCTCCTTTCATAAGGCGTGAAAGCAACGTGAAAAGCATTTTAAGGGCAGCTCTTTCAGTATATGCCAGCATGACTCAGCGTAGACCATGAGTTAGTTTTGTGGAAAGAAGCATTGTGCTTGCACTTCCTAGTTGCAAGCTCATCCTGCTCTGCTCTATAGCAAATGTGAAGCTCAATGTGAGCAGTAGCCTCGAAAGAAGAGCTTGACTTGCCTTGCCTAAGTGAAAGAGTGCAACAGCTCCGTGAGCCCTAAATGGCTGTTCTGTGTCAGTTTACGGGGAAGAGCCTTTACCGTTCTCCTTGCCACCTCGTGTCAGCAACCGTTTCGGTTTCAGAACACTCTGAAACCCCACGGTGCTCTGGGCCCTCTATGCAAAATCCAGCATCGCAGGCCTTTCAGAGTCGCTCTGTGTTTGCAGAGTAAGGTGCAGCACAATGCACTTTTCCTTGGGACGGTTCTATTTTCCAACCTCTAAACAGCTTCGGGAACACAGTTCAAGAATCCCTAACTCGCCAAGGCCGTGGTCGCCTTTGCCCTAGGTAAGCTCAAAAGAAAAAAGCACTCTGTTTCTATGTCCTTTCAACACCTCTTATGTGAGGTAAGCAATTCCTCAAGGAGAGGGTCAGCGTGCGTTCCAAATTCCACAGAAGCACAGTTCGTGGTGTAAAACGACAGGCGTACGGAAGATGCAGAGACCTCTTGGGCATCCACCAGCGTCCGTCCTTTAGGCAGTTCACTATACGAGAATAGCGGGTATAGAAAAACGTGAATCAGTGAACGGCCCAGTGGGTTAATTGTGTCTCTTTTGACATGCTAGACTCAGCCAGTACTAAGGCTGGAAGTCAACCGGGAAACAGGAGTGTGATCCCAAAGGCTTTTTTTCGAGTTTTGAAAGCTCCGTTCATAAGGCGTCAAAGCAACCTGAAAAGCATTTGTAACGGCAGGCCTTTCAGTACATGCCAGCATGACTCAGCGTAGACCATGAGTTAGTTTTGTGGAAAGAAGCATTGTGCTTGCACTTCCTAGTTGCAAGCTCATCCTGCTCTGCTCTATAGCAAATGTGAAGCTCAATGTGAGCACTAGCCTCGAAGGAAGAGCTGGACTTGCCTTGCCTAAGTGCAAGAGTGCAAGACCTCCGTGAGCCCTAAATTGCTGTTCTGTGTCAGTTGACGGGGAAGAGGCTTTACCGTTCTCCTTGCCACCTCGTGTCAGCCACCGTTTCGGTTTCAGAACACTCTGTACCCCCACGGTGCTCTGGGCCTTCTAGGCAACAACCAGCGTCGTAGGCCTTTCAGCGTCGCTCTGTGTTTGTAGAGTAATGTGCAGCACACTGCACTTTTCCTTGGGACGGTTTGATTTTCCAACCTCTAAACAACTTCGGGAACACAGTTCAAGAATCCCTAACTCGCCAAGGACGTGGTCGCCCTTGCCCTAGGTAAGCTCAACAGACCAAAGCACTCTGTTTGTTTTTCCTTCCAACACCTCTTATGTGAGGTAAGAAATTCCCCTAGGAGAGTATCAGCGTGCGTTCCAAATCCCACAGAAGCACAGTTCATGGTGTAAAACGACAGGCGTATGGAAGATGCGGAGGCTTCTTGGGCATCCTCCAGCATCCTTCCTTTCGGCAGGTCGCTATACCCAGAATAGCGGGTATAGAAAAACGTGAATCAGCCAAGGGCCCAGTGGCTTAATTGTGTCTCTTTGGGCTTGCTAGACTCATCCTGTACTAAGGCTGGAAGTCAACTGCGAAACGGGAGTGTGATCCCAAAAGCTTTTTTGCCAATTTTG
This sequence comes from Kogia breviceps, assembly GCF_026419965.1. Lineage (NCBI taxonomy): Eukaryota > Metazoa > Chordata > Mammalia > Artiodactyla > Physeteridae > Kogia > Kogia breviceps. Next base: position 33,410,742 of record NC_081326.1, read on the forward strand.
AAAGCTCCGTTCATAAGGCGTCAAAGCAACCTGAAAAGCATTAGTAGCAGCAGGCCTTTCAGTACATGCCAGCATGACTCAGCGTAGACCATGAGTTAGTTTTGTGGAAAGAAGCATTGTGCTTGCGCTTCCTAGTTGCAAGCTCATCCTGCTCTGCTCTATAGCAAATGTGAAGCTCAATGTGAGCACTAGCTTCGAAGGAAGAGCTTGACTTGCCTTGCCTAAGTGAAAGAGTGCAACAGCTCCGTGAGCCCTAAATTGCTGGTCTGTGTCAGTTTACGGGGAAGAGGCTTTACCGTTCTCCTTGCCACCTCGTGTCAGCAACCGTTTCTGTTTCAGAACACTCTGTACCCCCACGGTGCTCTGGGCCCTGTATGCAAAATCGAGCATCGCAGGCCTTTCAGAGTCGCTCTGTGTTTGCAGAGAAAGGTGCAGCACACGGCACTTTTCCTTGGGACGGTTTGATTTTCCGACCTCTAAACAGCTTCGGGAACACAGTTCAAGAATCCCTAACTCGCCAAGGACGTGGTCGCCCTTGCCCTAGGTAAGCTCAACAGAACAAAGCACTCTGTTTCTATTTCCTTCCAACACCTCTTATTTGAGGTAAGAAATTCCGCTAGGAGATTATCAGCGCGCGTTCCAAATTCCACAGAAGCACAGTTCATGGTGTAAAACGACAGGCGTAAGGAAGATGCAGAGGCCTCTTGGACATCCTCCAGCGTCCTTCCTTTAGGCAGTTCGCTATACCCAGAATAGCGGGTATAGAAAAACGTGAATCAGCGAAGGGCCCAGTGGGTTAATTGTGTCTCTTTTGACATGCTAGACTCAGCCTGTACTAAGGCTGGAAGTCAACCGGGAAACAGGAGTGTGATCCCAAAGGCTTTTTTGCCAATTTTGAAAGCTCGGTTCATAAGGCGTGAAAGCAACCTGAAAAGCATTGTAAGGGCAGCTCTTTCAGTATATGCCAGCATGACTCAGCATAGACCATGAGTTAGTTTTGTGGAAAGAAGCATTGTGCTTGCACTTCCTAGTTGCAAGCTCATCCTGCCCTGCTCTATAGCAAATGAGAAGCTCAATGTGAGCACTATACTCGAAGGAAGAGCTTAACTTGCCTTGCCTAAGTGAAAGAGTGCAACAGCTCCGTGAGCCCTAAATTGCTGTTCTGTGTAAGTTTACGGGGAAGAGGCTTTACCGTTCTCCTTGCCACCTCGTGTCAGCAACCGTTTCGGTTTCAGAACACTCTGTACCCCCACGGTGCTCTGGGCCCTGTATGCAAAATCCAGCAATCGCAGGCCTTTCAGAGTCGCTCTGTGTTTGCAGAGAAAGGTGCAGCACACGGCACTTTTCCTTGGGACGGTTTGATGTTCCGACCTCTAAACAGCTTCGGGAACACAGTTCAAGAATCCCTAACTCGCCAAGGACGTGGTCGCCCTTGCCCTAGGTAAGCTCAACAGAACAAAGCACTCTGTTTCTATTTCCTTCCAACACCTCTTATGTGAGGTAAGAAATACCCCTAGGAGATTATCAGCGTGCGTTCCAAATTCGACAGAAGCACAGTTCGTGGTGTAAAACGATAGGCGTAAGGAAGATGCAGAGGCCACTTGGATATCCTCCAGCGTCCTTCCTTTAGGCAGTTCGCTATACCAAGAATAGCGGGTATAGAAAAACGTGAATCAGCGAAGGGCCCAGTGTGTTAATTGTGTCTCTTTTGACATGCTAGACTCAGCCTGTACTAAGGCTGGAAGTCAACAGCGAATCGGGAGTGTGATCCCAAAGGCTTTTTTGTCAATTTTGAAAGCTCCGTTCATAAGGCGTGAAAGCAACCTGAAAAGCATTGTAAGGGCAGCTTTTTCAGTATATGCCAGCATGACTCAGCGTAGACCATGAGTTAGTTTTGTGGACAGAAGCATTGTGCTTGCAATTCCTAGTTGCAAGCTCATCCTGCTCTGCTCTATAGCAAATGTGAAGCTCAATGTGAGCACTAGCCTCGAAGGAAGAGCTTGACATGCCTTGCCTAAGTGAAAGAATGCAACAGCTCCGTGAGCCCTAAATTGCTGTTCTGTGTCAGTTTACGGGGAAGAGGCTTTACCATTCTCCTTGCCACCTCGTGTCAGCAACCGTTTCGGTTTCAGAACACTCTGTACCCCCACGGTGCTCTGGGCCCTGTATGCAAAATCGAGCATCGCAGGCCTTTCAGAGTTGCTCTGTGTTTGCAGAGAAAGGTGCAGCACACGGCACTTTTCCTTGGGACGGTTTGATTTTCCGACCTCTAAACAGCTTCGGGAACACAGTTCAAAAATCCCTAACTCGCCAAGGACGTGGTCGCCCTTGCCCTAGGTAAGCTCAACAGAACAAAGCACTCTGTTTCTATTTCATTCCAACACCTCTTATGTGAGGTAAGAAATTCCCCTAGGAGATTATAAGCGTGCGTTCCAAATTCCACAGAAGTACAATTCATGGTGTAAAACGACAGGCGTAGGGAAGATGCAGAGGCCTCTTGGACATCCTCCAGCGTCCATCCTTTAGGCAGTTCGCTATACCCAGAATAGCGCGTATAGAAAAACGTGAATCAGCGAAGGGCCCAGTGGGTAAATTGTGTCTCTCTGGACTTGCTAGACTCAGCCTGTACTAAGGCTTGAAGTCAACCGGGAAACAGGAGTGTGATCCCAAAGGCTTTTTTGCCAATTTTGAAAGCTCCGTTCATAAGGCGTGAAAGCAACCTGAAAAGCATTGTAAGGGCAGCTCTTTCAGTATATGCCAGCATGACTCAGCGTAGACCATGAGTTAGTTTTGTGGAAAGTAGCTTTGTGCTTGCACTTCCTAGTTGCAAGCTCATCCTGCTCTGCTCTTATAGCAAATGTGAAGCTCAATGTGAGCACTAGCCTCGAAGGAAGAGCTTGACTTGCCTTGCCTAAGTGAAAGAGTGCAACAGCTCCGTGAGCCCTAAATTGCTGTTCTGTGTCAGTTTACGGGGAAGAGGCTTTACCGTTCTCCTTGCCACCTCGTGTCAGCAACCGTTTCGGTTTCAGAACACTCTGTACCCCCACGGTGCTCTGGGCCCTGTATACAAAATCGAGCATCGCAGGCCTTTCAGAGTCGCTCTGTGTTTGCAGAGTAAGGTGCAGCACACTGCATTTTTCCTTGGGACGGTTTGAATTTCCGAACTCTAAACAGCTTCGGGAACACAGTTCAAGAAACCCTAACTCGCCAAGGACGTGGTCGCCCTTGCCCTAGGTAAGCTCAACAGAACAAAGCACTCTGTTTCTATTTCCTTCCAACACCTCTTATGTGAGGTAAGAAATACCCCTAGGAGATTATCAGCGTGTGTTCCAAATTCGACAGAAGCACAGTTCGTGGTGTAAAACGACAGGCGTAAGGAAGATGCAGAGGCCTCTTGGACATCCTCCAGCGTCCTTCCTTTAGGCCGTTCGCTGTACCCAGAATAGCGGGTATAGAAAAACGTGAATCAGCGAAGGGCCAAGTGGTTAATTGTGCCTCTTTGGACTTGCTAGACTCAGCCTGTACTAAGGCTGGAAGTCAACAGCGAAACGGGAGTGTGATCCCAAAGGCTTTTTTGCCAATTTTGAAAGCTCCGTTCATAAGGCGTGAAAGCAACCTGAAAAGCATTGTAACGGGATCTCTTTCACTATATGCCAGCATGACTCAGCGTAGACCATGAGTTAGTTTTGTGGAAAGAAGCATTGTGCTTGCACTTCCTAGTTGCAAGCTCATCCTGCTCTGCTCTATAGCAAATGTGAAGCTCAATGTGAGCACTAGCCACGAAGGAAGAGCTTGACTTGCCTTGCCTAAGTGAAAGAGTGCAACAGCTCCGTGAGCCCTAAATTGCTGTTCTGTGTCAGTTTACGGGGAAGAGGCTTTACCGTTCTCCTTGCCACCTCGTGTCAGCAACCGTTTCGGTTTCAGAACACTCTGTACCCCCACGGTGCTCTGGGCCCTGTATGCAAAATCCAGCAATCGCAGGCCTTTCAGAGTCGCTCTGTGTTTGCAGAGAAAGGTGCAGCACACGGCACTTGTCCTTGGGACGGTTTGATGTTCCGACCTCTAAACAGCTTCGGGAACACAGTTCAAGAATCCCTAACTCACCAAGGACGTGGTCGCCCTTGCCCTAGGTAAGCTCAACAGAACAAAGCACTCTGTTTCTATTTCATTCCAACACCTCTTAGGTGAGGTAAGAAATTCCCCTAGGAGATTTTAAGCGCGCGTTCCAAATTCCACAGAAGTACAATTCATGGTGTAAAACGACAGGCGTAGGGAAGATGCAGAGGCCTCTTGGACATCCTCCAGCGTCCTTCCTTTAGGCAGTTCGCTATACCCAGAATAGCGCGTATAGAAAAACGTGAATCTGCGAAGGGCCCAGTGGGTAAATTGTGTCTCTCTGGACTTGCTAGACTCAGCCTGTACTAAGGCACGAAGTCAACAGCGAAACGGGAGTGTGATCCCAAAGGCTTTTTTGCCAATTTTGAAAGCTCCGTTCATAAGGCGTGAAAGCAACCTGAAAAGCATTGTAAGGGCAGCTCTTTCAGTATATGCCAGCATGACTCAGCGTAGACCATGAGTTAGTTTTGTGGAAAGTAGCTTTGTGCTTGCACTTCCTAGTTGCAAGCTCATCCTGCTCTGCTCTTATAGCAAATGTGAAGCTCAATGTGAGCACTAGCCTCGAAGGAAGAGCTTGACTTGCCTTGCCTAAGTGAAAGAGTGCAACAGCTCCGTGAGCCCTAAATTGCTGTTCTGTGTCAGTTTACGGGGAAGAGGCTTTACCGTTCTCCTTGCCACCTCGTGTCAGCAACCGTTTCGGTTTCAGAACACTCTGTACCCCCACGGTGCTCTGGGCCCTGTATACAAAATCGAGCATCGCAGGCCTTTCAGAGTCGCTCTGTGTTTGCAGAGTAAGGTGCAGCACACTGCACTTTTCCTTGGGACGGTTTGAATTTCCGACCTCTAAACAGCTTCGGGAACACAGTTCAAGAAACCCTAACTCGCCAAGGACGTGGTCGCCCTTGCCCTAGGTAAGCTCAACAGAACAAAGCACTCTGTTTCTATTTCCTTCCAACACCTCTTATCTGAGGTAAGAAATTCCCCTAGGACATTATCAGCGAGCGTTCCAAATTCCACAGAAGCACAGTTCGTGGTGTAAAACGACAGGCGTATGGAAGATGCAGAGGCCTCTTGGACATCCTCGAGCATCCTTCCTTTAGGCCGTTCGCTATACCCAGAATAGCGGGGATAGAAAAACGTGAATCAGCGAAGGGCCCAGTGGTTAATTGTGCCTCTTTGGACTTGCTAGACTCAGCCTGTACTAAGGCTGGAAGTCAACAGCGAATCGGGAGTGTGATCCCAAAGGCTTTTTTGTCAATTTTGAAAGCTCCGTTCATAAGGCGTGAAAGCAACCTGAAAAGCATTGTAAGGGCAGCTTTTTCAGTATATGCCAGCATGACTCAGCGTAGACCATGAGTTAGTTTTGTGGACAGAAGCATTGTGCTTGCAATTCCTAGTTGCAAGCTCATCCTGCTCTGCTCTATAGCAAATGTGAAGCTCAATGTGAGCACTAGCCTCGAAGGAAGAGCTTGACTTGCCTTGCCTAAGTGAAAGAATGCAACAGCTCCGTGAGCCCTAAATTGCTGTTCTGTGTCAGTTTACGGGGAAGAGGCTTTACCGTTCTCCTTGCCACCTCGTGTCAGCAACCGTTTCGGTTTCAGAAGACTCTGTACCCCCACGGTGCTCTGGGCCCTGTATGCAAAATCGAGCATCGCAGGCCTTTCAGAGTCGCTCTGTGTTTGCAGAGAAAGGTGCAGCACACGGCACTTTTCCTTGGGACGGTTTGATTTTCCGACCTCTAAGCAGCTTCGGGAACACAGTTCAAAAATCCCTAACTCGCCAAGGACGTGGTCGCCCTTGCCCTAGGTAAGCTCAACAGAACAAAGCACTCTGTTTCTATTTCATTCCAACACCTCTTATGTGAGGTAAGAAATTCCCCTAGGAGATTTTAAGCGCGCGTTCCAAATTCCACAGAAGTACAATTCATGGTGTAAAACGACAGGCGTAGGGAAGATGCAGAGGCCTCTTGGACATCCTCCAGCGTCCTTCCTTTAGGCAGTTCGCTATACCCAGAATAGCGCGTATAGAAAAACGTGAATCAGCGAAGGGCCCAGTGGGTAAATTGTGTCTCTCTGGACTTGCTAGACTCAGCCTGTACTAAGGCACGAAGTCAACAGCGAAACGGGAGTGTGATCCCAAAGGCTTTTTTGCCAATTTTGAAAGCTCCGTTCATAAGGCGTGAAAGCAACCTGAAAAGCATTGTAAGGGCAGCTCTTTCAGTATATGCCAGCATGACTCAGCGTAGACCATGAGTTAGTTTTGTGGAAAGTAGCTTTGTGCTTTCACTTCCTAGTTGCAAGCTCATCCTGCTCTGCTCTTATAGCAAATGTGAAGCTCAATGTGAGCACTAGCCTCGAAGGAAGAGCTTAACTTGCCTTGCCTAAGTGAAAGAGTGCAACAGCTCCGTGAGCCCTAAATTGCTGTTCTGTGTCAGTTTACGGGGAAGAGGCTTTACCGTTCTCCTTGCCACCTCGTGTCAGCAACCGTTTCGGTTTCAGAACACTCTGTACCCCCACGGTGCTCTGGGCCCTGTATACAAAATCGAGCATCGCAGGCCTTTCAGAGTCGCTCTGTGTTTGCAGAGTAAGGTGCAGCACACTGCATTTTTCCTTGGGACGGTTTGAATTTCCGAACTCTAAACAGCTTCGGGAACACAGTTCAAGAAACCCTAACTCGCCAAGGACGTGGTCGCCCTTGCCCTAGGTAAACTCAACAGAACAAAGCACTCTGTTTCTATTTCCTTCCAACACCTCTTATGTGAGGTAAGAAATACCCCTAGGAGATTATCAGCGTGTGTTCCAAATTCGACAGAAGCACAGTTCGTGGTGTAAAACGACAGGCGTAAGGAAGATGCAGAGGCCTCTTGGACATCCTCCAGCGTCCTTCCTTTAGGCCGTTCGCTATACCCAGAATAGCGGGTATAGAAAAACGTGAATCAGCGAAGGGCCAAGTGGTTAATTGTGCCTCTTTGGACTTGCTAGACTCAGCCTGTACTAAGGCTGGAAGTCAACAGCGAAACGGGAGTGTGATCCCAAAGGCTTTTTTGCCAATTTTGAAAGCTCCGTTCATAAGGCGTGAAAGCAACCTGAAAAGCATTGTAAGGGGATCTCTTTCAGTATATGCCAGCATGACTCAGCGTGAACCATGAGTTAGTTTTGTGGAAAGAATCATTGCGCTTGCACTTCCTAGTTGCAAGCTCATCCTGCTCTGCGCTTATAGCAAATGTGAAGCTCAATGTGAGCACTATACTCGAAGGAAGAGCTTAACTTGCCTTGCCTAAGTGAAAGAGTGCAACAGCTCCGTGAGCCCTAAATTGCTGTTTTGTGTCAGTTTACGGGGAAGAGGCTTTACCGTTCTCCTTGCCACCTCGTGTCAGCAACCGTTTCGGTTTCAGAACACTCTGTACCCCCACGGTGCTCTGGGCCCTGTATGAAAAATCCAGCAATCGCAGGCCTTTCAGAGTCGCTCTGTGTTTGCAGAGAAAGGTGCAGCACACGGCACTTTTCCTTGGGACGGTTTGATGTTCCGACCTCTAAACAGCTTCGGGAACACAGTTCAAGAATCCCTAACTCGCCAAGGACGTGGTCGCCCTTGCCCTAGGTAAGCTCAACAGAACAAAGCACTCTGTTTCTATTTCCTTCCAACACCTCTTATGTGAGGTAAGAAATTCCCCTAGGAGATTATCATCGTGCGTTCCAAATTCGACAGAAGCACAGTTCGTGGTGTAAAACGATAGGCGTAAGGAAGATGCAGAGGCCACTTGGATATCCTCCAGCGTCCTTCCTTTAGGCAGTTCACTATACCCAGAATAGCGCGTATAGAAAAACGTGAATCAGCGAAGGGCCCAGTGGGTAAATTGTGTCTCTATGGACTTGCTAGACTCAGCCTGTACTAAGGCATGAAGTCAACAGCGAAACGGGAGTGTGATCCCAAAGGCTTTTTTGCCAATTTTGAAAGCTCCGTTCATAAGGCGTGAAAGCAACCTGAAAAGCATTGTAAGGGCAGCTCTTTCAGTATATGCCAGCATGACTCAGCGTACACCATGAGTTAGTTTTGTGGAAAGTAGCTTTGTGCTTGCACTTCCTAGTTGCAAGCTCATCCTGCTCTGCTCTTATAGCAAATGTGAAGCTCAATGTGAGCACTAGCCTCGAAGGAAGAGCTTGACTTGCCTTGCCTAAGTGAAAGAGTGCAACAGCTCCGTGAGCCCTAAATTGCTGTTCTGTGTCAGTTTACAGGGAAGAGGCTTTACCGTTCTCCTTGCCACCTCGTGTCAGCAACCGTTTCGGTTTCAGAACACTCTGTACCCCCACGGTGCTCTGGGCCCTGTATACAAAATCGAGCATCGCAGGCCTTTCAGAGTCGCTCTGTGTTTGCAGAGTAAGGTGCAGCACACTGCACTTTTCCTTGGGACGGTTTGAATTTCCGACCTCTAAACAGCTTCGGGAACACAGTTCAAGAAACCCTAACTCGCCAAGGACGTGGTCGTCATTGCCCTAGGTAAGCTCAACAGAACAAAGCACTCTGTTTCTATTTCCTTCCAACACCTCTTATGTGAGGTAAGAAATTCCCCTAGGAGATTATCAGCGTGCGTTCCAAATTCGACAGAAGCACAGTTCGTGTTGTAAAACGACATGCGTAAGGAAGATACAGAGGCCTCTTGGATATCCTCCAGCGTCCTTCCTTTAGGCAGTTCGCTATACCAAGAATAGCGGGTATAGAAAAACGTGAATCAGCGAAGGGCGCAGTGGGTTAATTGTGTCTATTTGGACTTGCTAGACTCAGCCTGTACTAAGGCTGGAAGTCAACCGGGAAACAGGAGTGTGATCCCCAAGGCTTTTTTGCCAATTTTGAAAGCTCCGTTCAAAAGGCGTGAAAGCAACCTGAAGAGCATTGTAAGGGCAGCTCTTTCAGTATATGCCAGCATGACTCAGCGTAGACCATGAGTTAGTTTTGTGGAAAGAAGCATTGTGCTTGCACTTCCTAGTTGCAAGCTCATCCTGCTCTGATCTATAGCAAATGTGAAGCTCAATGTGAGCACTAGCCTCGAAGGAAGAGCTTGACTTGCCTTGCCGAAGTGAAAGAGTGCAACAGCTCCGTGAGCCCTAAATTGCTGTTCTGTATCAGTTTACGGGGAAGAGGCTTTACCGTTCTCCTTGCCACCTCGTGTCAGCAACCGTTTCGGTTTCAGAACACTCTGTACTCCCACGGTGCTCTGGGCCCTGTATGCAAAATCCAGCATCGCAGGCCTTTCAGAGTCGCTCTGTGTTTGCAGAGAAAGGTGCAGCACACGGCACTTTTCTTGGGACGGTTTGATGTTCCGACCTCTAAACAGCTTCGGGTACACAGTTCAAGAATCCCTAACTCGCCAAGGACGTGGTCGCCCTTGCCCTAGGTAAACTCAACAGAACAAAGCACTCTGTTTCTATTTCCTTCCAACACCTCTTATGTGAGGTAAGAAATTCCCCTAGGAGATTATCAGCGTGTGTTCCAAATTCCACAGAAGTACAGTTCATGGTGTAAAACGACAGGCGTAAGGAAGATGCAGAGGCCTCTTGGACATCCTCCAGCGTCCTTCCTTTAGGCCGTTCGCTATACCCAGAATAGCGGGTATAGAAAAACGTGAATCAGCGAAGGGCCAAGTGGTTAATTGTGCCTCTTTGGACTTGCTAGACTCAGCCTGTACTAAGGCTGGAAGTCAACAGCGAAACGGGAGTGTGATCCCAAAGGCTTTTTTGCCAATTTTGAAAGCTCCGTTCATAAGGCGTGAAAGCAACCTGAAAAGCATTGTAAGGGGATCGCTTTCAGTATATGACAGCATGACTCAGCGTGGAACATGAGTTAGTTTTGTGGAAAGAAGCATTGTGCTTGCACTTCCTAGTTGCAAGCTCATCTTGCTCTGCTCTATAGCAAATGTGAAGCTCAATGTGAGCACTAGCCTCGAAGGAAGAGCTTGACTTGCCTTGCCTAAGTGAAAGAGTGCAACAGCTCCGTGAGCCCTAAATTGCTGTTCTGTATCAGTTTACGGGGAAGAGGCTTTACCGTTCTCCTTGCCACCTCGTGTCAGCAAACGTTTCGGTTTCAGAACACTCTGTACCCCCACGGTGCTCTGGGCCCTGTATGCAAAATCCAGCATCGCAGGCCTTTCAGAGTCGCTCTGTGTTTGCAGAGAAAGGTGCAGCACACGGCACTTTTCCTTGGGACGGTTTGATGTTCCGACCTCTAAACAGCTTCGGGAACACAGTTCAAGAATCCCTAACTCGCCAAGGACGTGGTCGCCCTTGCCCTAGGTAAGCTCAACAGAACAAAGCACTCTGTTTCTATTTCCTTCCAACACCTCTTATCTGAGGTAAGAAATTCCCCTAGGACATTATCAGCGAGCGTTCCAAATTCCACAGAAGCACAGTTCGTGGTGTAAAACGACAGGCGTATGGAAGATGCAGAGGCCTCATGGACATCCTCGAGCATCCTTCCTTTAGGCCGTTCGCTATACCCAGAATAGCGGGGATAGAAAAACGTGAATCAGCGAAGGGCCCAGTGGTTAATTGTGCCTCTTTGGACTTGCTAGACTCAGCCTGTACTAAGGCTGGAAGTCAACAGCGAATCGGGAGTGTGATCCCAAAGGCTTTTTTGTCAATTTTGAAAGCTCCGTTCATAAGGCGTGAAAGCAACCTGAAAAGCATTGTAAGGGCAGCTTTTTCAGTATATGCCAGCATGACTCAGCGTAGACCATGAGTTAGTTTTGTGGAAAGAAGCATTGTGCTTGCACTTCCTAGTTGCAAGCTCATCCTGCTCTGCTCTATAGCAAATGTGAAGCTCAATGTGAGCACTAGCCTCGAAGGAAGAGCTTGACTTGCCTTGCCTAAGTGAAAGAATGCAACAGCTCCGTGAGCCCTAAATTGCTGTTCTGTGTCAGTTTACGGGGAAGAGGCTTTACCGTTCTCCTTGCCACCTCGTGTCAGCAACCGTTTCGGTTTCAGAACAGTTTGTACCCCCACGGTGCTCTGGGCCCTGTATGCAAAATTGAGCATCGCAGGCCTTTCAGAGTCGCTCTGTGTTTGCAGAGAAAGGTGCAGCACACGGCACTTTTCCTTGGGACGGTTTGATTTTCCGACCTCTAAGCAGCTTCGGGAACACAGTTCAAAAATCCCTAACTCGCCAAGGACGTGGTCGCACTTGCCCTAGGTAAGCTCAACAGAACAAAGCACTCTGTTTCTATTTCATTCCAACACCTCTTATGTGAGGTAAGAAATTCCCCTAGGAGATTTTAAGCGCGCGTTCCAAATTCCACAGAAGTACAATTCATGGTGTAAAACGACAGGCGTAGGGAAGATGCAGAGGCCTTTTGGACATCCTCCAGCGTCCTTCATTTAGGCAGTTCGCTATACCCAGAATAGCGCGTATAGAAAAACGTGAATCAGCGAAGGGCCCAGTGGGTAAATTGTGTCTCTCTGGACTTGCTAGACTCAGCCTGTACTAAGGCACGAAGTCAACAGCGAAACGGGAGTGTGATCCCAAAGGCTTTTTTGCCAATTTTGAAAGCTCCGTTCATAAGGCGTGAAAGCAACCTGAAAAGCATTGTAAGGGCAGCTCTTTCAGTATATGCCAGCATGACTCAGCGTAGACCATGAGTTAGTTTTGTGGAAAGTAGCTTTGTGCTTGCACTTCCTAGTTGCAAGCTCATCCTGCTCTGCTCTTATAGCAAATGTGAAGCTCAATGTGAGCACTAGCCTCGAAGGAAGAGCTTGACTTGCCTTGCCTAAGTGAAAGAGTGCAACAGCTCCGTGAGCCCTAAATTGCTGTTCTGTGTCAGTTTACGGGGAAGAGGCTTTACCGTTCTCCTTGCCACCTCGTGTCAGCAACCGTTTCGGTTTCAGAACACTCTGTACCCCCACGGTGCTCTGGGCCCTGTATACAAAATCGAGCATCGCAGGCCTTTCAGAGTTGCTCTGTGTTCGCAGAGTAAGGTGCAGCACACTGCATTTTTCCTTGGGACGGTTTGAATTTCCGACCTCTAAACAGCTTCGGGAACACAGTTCAAGAAACCCAAACTCGCCAAGGACGTGGTCGCCCTTGCCCTAGGTAAGCTCAACAGAACAAAGCACTCTGTTTCTATTTCCTTCCAACACCTCTTATGTGAGGTAAGAAATACCCCTAGGAGATTATCAGCGTGTGTTCCAAATTCGACAGAAGCACAGTTCGTGGTGTAAAACGACAGGCGTAAGGAAGATGCAGAGGCCTCTTGGACATCCTCCAGCGTCCTTCCTTTAGGCCGTTCGCTATACCCAGAATAGCGGGTATAGAAAAACGTGAATCAGCGAAGGGCCAAGTGGTTAATTGTGCCTCTTTGGACTTGCTAGACTCAGCCTGTACTAAGGCTGGAAGTCAACAGCGAAACGGGAGTGTGATCCCAAAGGCTTTTTTGCCAATTTTGAAAGCTCCGTTCATAAGGCGTGAAAGCAACCTGAAAAGCATTGTAAGGGGATCTCTTTCAGTATATGCCAGCATGACTCAGCGTAGACCATGAGTTAGTTTTGTGGAAAGAAGCATTGTGCTTGCACTTCCTAGTTGCAAGCTCATCCTGCTCTGCTCTATAGCAAATGTGAAGCTCAATGTGAGCACTAGCCTCGAAGGAAGAGCTTGACTTGCCTTGCCTAAGTGAAAGAGTGCAACAGCTCCGTGAGCCCTAAATTTCTGTTTTGTGTCAGTTTACGGGGAAGAGGCTTTACCGTTCTCCTTGCCACCTCGTGTCAGCAACCGTTTCGGTTTCAGAACACTCTGTACCCCCACGGTGCTCTGGGCCCTGTATGCAAAATCCAGCAATCGCAGGCCTTTCAGAGTCGCTCTGTGTTTGCAGAGAAAGGTGGAGCACACGGCACTTTTCCTTGGGACGGTTTGATGTTCCGACCTCTAAAGAGCTTCGGGAACACAGTTCAAGAATCCCTAACTCGCCAAGGACGTGGTCGTCCTTGCCCTAGGTAAGCTCAACAGAACAAAGCACTCTGTTTCTATTTCCTTCCAACACCTCTTATGTGAGGTAAGAAATTCCCCTAGGAGAGTATCAGCGTGCGTTCCAAATTCCACAGAAGCACAGTTCGTGGTGTAAAACGACAGGCGTACGGAAGATGCAGAGGCCTCTTGGACATCCTCCATCGTCCTTCCTTTAGGCAGTTCGCTATACCCAGAATAGCGGGGAATAGAAAAACGTGAATCAGCGAAGGGCCCAGTGGGTTAATTGTGTCTCTTTTGACAAGCTAGACTCAGCCTGTAGTAAGGCTGGAAGTCACCCGCGAAACAGGAGTGTGATCCCAAAGGCTTTTTTGCCAATTTTGAAAGCTCCGTTCTAAAGGCGTGAAAGCAACCTGAAAAGCATTGTAAGGGCAGCTCTTTCAGTATATGCCAGCATGACTCAGCGTAGACCATGAGTTAGTTTTGTGGAAAGAAGCATTGTGCTTGCACTTCCTAGTTGCAAGCTCATCCTGCTCTGCTCTATAGCAAATGTGAAGCTCAATGTGAGCACTAGCCTCGAAGGAAGAGCTTGACTTGCCTTGCCTAAGTGAAAGAGTGCAACAGCTCCGTGAGCCATAAGTTGCAGTTCTGTGTCAGTTTACCGGGAGGAGGCTTTACCGTTCTCCTGCCACCTCGTGTCAGCAACCGTTTCGGTTTCAGAAGTTTCTGTACCCCCACGGTGATCTGGGCCCTGTATGCAAAATCGAGCATCGCAGGCGTTTCAGAGTCGCTCTGTGTTTGCAGAGAAAGGTGCAGCACACGGCACTTTTCCTTGGGACGGTTTGATTTTCCGACCTCTAAACAGCTTCGGGAACACAGCTCAAGAATCCCTAATTCGCCAAGGACGTGGTCGCACTTGCCCTAGGTAAGCTCAACAGAAAAAAGTACTCTGTTTCTATTTCCTTCCAACACCTCTTATGTGAGGTAAGAAATTCCCCTAGGAGAGTATCAGCGTGCGTTCCAAATTCCACAGAAGCACAGTTCGTGGTGTAAAACGACAGGCGTACGGAAGATGCAGAGACCTCTTGTACATCCTCCATCGTCCTTGCTTTAGGCAGTTCGCTATACCCAGAATAGCGGGGAATAGAAAAACATGAATCAGCGAAGGGCCCAGTGGGTTTATTGTGTCTCTTTTGACATGCTAGACTCAGCCTGTACTAAGGCTGGAAGTCACCCGCGAAACAGGAGTGTGATCCCAAAGGCTTTTTTGCCAATTTTGAAAGCTTGGTTCAAAAGGCGTGAAAGCAACCTGAAAAGCATTGTAAGGGCAGCTCTTTCAGTATATGCCAGCATGACGCAGCGTAGACCATGAGTTAGTTTTGTGGAAAGAAGCATTGTGCTTGCACTTCCTAGTTGCAAGCTCATCCTGCTCTGCTCTATAGCAAATGTGAAGCTCAATGTGAGCACTAGCCTCGAAGGAAGAGCTTGACTTGCCTTGCCTAAGTGAAAGAGTGCAACAGCTCCGTGAGCCCTAAATTGCTGTTCTGTGTCAGTTTACGGGGAAGAGGCTTTACCGTTCTCCTTGCCACATCGTGCTAGCAACCGTTTCGGTTTCAGAAGACTCTGTACCCCCACGGTGCTCTGGGCCCTGTATGCAAAATCGAGCATCGCAGGCGTTTCAGAGTCGCTCTGTGTTTGCAGAGAAAGGTGGAGCACACGGCACTTTTCCTTGGGACGGTTTGATTTCCCGACCTCTAAACAGCTTCGGGAACACAGCTCAAGAATCCCTAATTCGCCAAGGACGTGGTCGCACTTGCCCTAGGTAAGCTCAACAGAAAAAAGTACTCTGTTTCTATTTCCTTCCAACACCTCTTATGTGAGGTAAGAAATTCCCCTAGGAGAGTATCAGCGTGCGTTCCAAATTCCACGGAAGCACAGTTCGTGGTGTAAAACGACAGGCGTACGGAAGATGCAGAGGCCTCTTGGACATCCTCCATCGTCCTTCCTTTAGGCAGTTCGCTATACCCAGAATAGCGGGGAATAGAAAAACGTGAATCAGCGAAGGGCCCAGTGGGTTAATTGTGTCTCTTTTGACATGCTAGACTCAGCCTGTACTAAGGCTGGAAGTCACCCGCGAAACAGGAGTGTGATCCCAAAGGCTTTTTTGCCAATTTTGAAAGCTCCGTTCAAAAGGCGTGAAAGCAACCTGAAAAGCATTGTAAGGGCAGCTCTTTCAGTATATGCCAGCATGACTCAGCGTAGTCCATGAGTTAGTTTTGTGGAAAGAAGCATTGTGCTTGCACTTCCTAGTTGCAAGCTCATCCTGCTCTGCTCTATAACAAATGTGAAGCTCAATATGAGCACTAGCCTCGAAGGAAGAGCTTGACTTGCCTTGCCTAAGTGAAAGAGTGCAACAGCTCCGTGAGCCTTAAATTGCTGTTCTGTGTCAGGTTACGGGGAAGAGGCTTTACCGTTCTCATTGCCACCTCGTGTCAGCAACCGTTTCGGTTTCAGAACACTCTGTACCCCCACGGTGCTCTCGGCCCTCTATGCAAAATCCAGCATCGCAGGCCTTTCAGAGTCGCTCTGTGTTTGCAGAGTAAGGTGCAGCACACTGCACTTTTCCTTGGGTCGGTTTGATTTTCCGACCTCTAAACAGCTTCGGGAACACAGTTCAAGAATCCCTAACTCGCCAAGGACGTGGTCGCCCTTCCCCTAGGTAAGCTCAACAGAACAAAGAAGTCTGTTTCTATTTCCTTCCAACAACTCTTATGTGAGGTAAGAAATTCCCCTAGGAGATTATCAGCGCGCGTTCCAAATTCCACAGAAGCACAGTTCATGGCGTAAAACGACAGGCTTAAGGAAGATGCAGAGGCCTTTTGGACATCCTCCAGCGTCCTTCCTTTAGGCAGTTCGATATACCCCCAATAGAGGCTATAGAAAAACGTGAATCAGCGAAGGGCCCAGTGGGTTAATTGTGTCTCTTTGGACTTGCTAGACTCAGCCTGTACTAAGGCTGGAAGTCAACCGGGAAACGGGAATGTGTTTCCAAAGGCTTTTTTGCCAGTTTTGAAAGCTCCGTTCAAAAGGCGTGAAAGCACCTGAAAAGCATTTGTAACGGCAGGCCTTTCAGGACATGCCAGCATGACTCAGCGTAGACCGTGAGTTAGTTTTTGGAAAGAAGCATTGTGCTTGCACTTCCTAGTTTCAAGCTCATCCTGCTCTGCTCTATAGCAAATGTGAAGCTCAATGTGAGCACTAGCCTCGAAGGAAGAGCTTGACTTGCCTTGCCTAAGTGAAAGAGTGCAACAGCTCCGTGAGCCCTAAATTGCTGTTCTGTGTCAGTTTACGGGGAAGAGGCTTTACCGTTCTCCTTGCCACCTCGTGTCAGCAACCGTTTCGGTTTCAGAACACTGTGTACCCCCACGGTGCTCTGGGCCCTGTATGCAAAATCGAGCATCGCAGGCCTTTCAGAGACGCTCTGTGTTTGCAGAGAAAGGTGCAGCACACGGCACTTTTCCTTGGGACGGTTTGATTTTTCGACCTCTAAACAGCTTCAGGAAAACAGTTCAAGAATCCCTAACTCGCCAAGGACGTGGTCGCACTTGCCCTAGGTTAGCTCAACAGAACAAAGTACTCTGTTTCTATTTCCTTCCAACACCTCGTATGTGAGGTAAGAAATTCCCCTAGGAGACTATCAGCGTGCGTTACAAATTCCACAGAAGCACAGTTCGTGGTGTAAAACGACAGGCGTACGGAAGATGCAGAGGCCTCTTGGACATCCTCCAGCGTCCTTCCTTTAGGCCGTTCGCTATACCCAGAATAGCGGGTATAGAAAAACGTGAATCACTGAAGGGCCCAGTGGTTAATTGTGCCTCTTTGGACTTGCTAGACTCAGCCTGTACTAAGCCTGGAAGTCAACAGCGCAACGGGAGTGTGATCCCAAAGGCTTTTTTGCCAATTTTGAAAGCTCCGTTCATAAGGCGTGAAAGCAACCTGAAAAGCATTGTAAGGGCAGCTCTTTCAGTATATGCCAGCATGACTCAGCGTAGACCATGAGTTAGTTTTGTGGAAAGAAGCATTGTGCTTGCACTTCCTACTTGCAAGCTCATCCTGCTCTGCTCTATAGCAAATGTGAAGCTCAATGTGAGCACTAGCCTCGAAGGAAGAGCTTGACTTGCCTTGCCTAAGTGAAAGAGTGCAACAGCTCCGTGAGCCCTAAATTGCTGTTCTGTGTCAGGTTACGGGGAAGAGGCTTTACCGTTCTCCTTGCCACCTCGTGTCAGCAACCGTTTCGGTTTCAGAACACTCTGTACCCCCACGGTGCTCTGGGCCCTCTATGCAAAATCCAGCATCGCAGGTCTTTCAGA
The DNA here is from genome assembly GCF_026419965.1 of Kogia breviceps. Taxonomy (NCBI): domain Eukaryota; kingdom Metazoa; phylum Chordata; class Mammalia; order Artiodactyla; family Physeteridae; genus Kogia; species Kogia breviceps. The sequence goes on from NC_081326.1 coordinate 33,428,174, forward strand.
GTCGCTCTGTGTTTGCCGAGAAAGGTGCAGCACACGGCACTTTTCCTTGGGACGGTTTGATTTTCCGACCTCTAAACAGCTTCGGGAACACAGCTCAAGAATCCCTAATTCGCCAAGGACGTGGTCGCCCTTGCCCTAGGTAAGCTCAACAGAAAAAAGTACTCTGTTTCTATTTCCTTCCAACACCTCTTATGTGAGGTAAGAAATTCCCCTAGGAGAGTATCAGCGTGCGTTCCAAATTCCACAGAAGCACAGTTCGTGGTGTAAAACGACAGGCGTACGGAAGATGCAGAGACCTCTTCTACATCCTCCATCGTCCTTGCTTTAGGCAGTTCGCTATACCCAGAATAGCGGGGAATAGAAAAACATGAATCAGCGAAGGGCCCAGTGGGTTTATTGTGTCTCTTTTGACATGCTAGACTCAGCCTGTACTAAGGCTGGAAGTCACCCGCGAAACAGGAGTGTGATCCCAAAGGCTTTTTTGCCAATTTTGAAAGCTTGGTTCAAAAGGCGTGAAAGCAACCTGAAAAGCATTGTAAGGGCAGCTCTTTCAGTATATGCCAGCATGACTCAGCGTAGACCATGAGTTAGTTTTGTGGAAAGAAGCATTGTGCTTGCACTTCCTAGTTGCAAGCTCATCCTGCTCTGCTCTATAGCAAATGTGAAGCTCAATGTGAGCACTAGCCTCGAAGGAAGAGCTTGACTTGCCTTGCCTAAGTGAAAGAGTGCAACAGCTCCGTGAGCCCTAAATTGCTGTTCTGTGTCAATTTACCGGGAAGAGGCTTTACCGTTCTCCTTGCCACATCGTGCTAGCAACCGTTTCGGTTTCAGAAGACTCTGTACCCCCACGGTGCTCTGGGCCCTGTATGCAAAATCGAGCATCGCAGGCCTTTCAGAGTCGCTCTGTGTTTGCAGAGAAAGGTGGAGCACACGGCACTTTTCCTTGGGACGGTTTGATTTTCCGACCTCTAAACAGCTTCGGGAACACAGCTCAAGAATCCCTAATTCGCCAAGGACGTGGTCGCACTTGCCCTAGGTAAGCTCAACAGAAAAAAGTACTCTGTTTCTATTTCCTTCCAACACCTCTTATGTGAGGTAAGAAATTCCCCAAAGGAGAGTATCAGCGTGCGTTCCAAATTCCACGGAAGCACAGTTCGTGGTGTAAAACGACAGGCGTACGGAAGATGCAGAGGCCTCTTGGACATCCTCCATCGTCCTTCCTTTAGGCAGTTCGCTATACCCAGAATAGCGGGGAATAGAAAAACGTGAATCAGCGAAGGGCCCAGTGGGTTAATTGTGTCTCTTTTGACATGCTAGACTCAGCCTGTACTAAGGCTGGAAGTCACCCGCGAAACAGGAGTGTGATCCAAAAGGCTTTTTTGCCAATTTTGAAAGCTCCGTTCAAAAGGCGTGAAAGCAACCTGAAAAGCATTGTAAGGGCAGCTCTTTCAGTATATGCCAGCATGACTCAGCGTAGACCATGAGTTAGTTTTGTGGAAAGAAGCATTGTGCTTGCACTTCCTAGTTGCAAGCTCATCCTGCTTTGCTCTATAGCAAATGTGAAGCTCAATATGAGCACTAGCCTCGAAGGAAGAGCTTGACTTGCCTTGCCTAAGTGAAAGAGTGCAACAGCTCCGTGAGCCCTAAATTGCTGTTCTGTGTCAGGTTACGGGGAAGAGGCTTTACCATTCTCCTTGCCACCTCGTGTCATCAACCGTTTCGGTTTCAGAACACTCTGTACCCCCACGGTGCTCTCGGCCCTCTATGCAAAATCCAGCATCGCAGGCCTTTCAGAGTCGCTCTGTGTTTGCAGAGTAAGGTGCAGCACACTGCACTTTTCCTTGGGACGGTTTGATTTTCCGACCTCTAAACAGCTTCGGGAACACAGTTCAAGAATCCCTAACTCGCCAAGGACGTGGTCGCCCTTGCCCTAGGTAAGCTCAACAGAACAAAGAAGTCTGTTTCTATTTCCTTCCAACACCTCTTATGTGAGGTAAGAAATTCCCCTAGGAGATTATCAGCCCGCGTTCCAAATTCCACAGAAGCACAGTTCATGGTGTAAAACGACAGGCGTAAGGAAGATGCAGAGGCCTCTTGGACATCCTCCCGCGTCCTTCCTTTAGGCAGTTCGCTATACCCCCAATAGAGGGTATAGAAAATCGTGAATCAACGAAGGGCCCAGTGGGTTAATTGTGTCTCTTTGGAATTGCTAGACTCAGCCTGTAGTAAGGCTGGAAGTCAACCGGGAAACTGGAGTGTGTTTCCAAAGGCTTTTTTGTCAATTTTGAAAGCTCCGTTCAAAAGGCGTGAAAGCAACCTGAAAAGCATTGTAAGGGCAGGTCTTTCAGTATATGCCAGCATGACTCGGCGTAGACCATGAGTTAGTTTTGTGGAAAGAAGCATTGTGCTTGCACTTCCTAGTTGCAAGCTCATCCTGCTCTGCTCTATAGCAAATGTGAAGCTCAATGTGAGCACTAGCCTCGAAGGAAGAGCTTGACTTGCCTTGCCTAAGTGAAAGAGTGCAACAGCTCCGTGAGCCCTAAATTGCTGTTCTGTGTCATTTTACGGGGAAGAGGCTTTACCGTTCTCCTTGCCACCTCGTGTCAGCAACCGTTTCGGTTTCAGAACACTCTGTACCCCCACGGTGCTCTGGGCCCTGTATGCAAAATCGAGCATCGCAGGCCTTTCAGAGTCGCTCTGTGTTTGCAGAGAAAGGTGCAGCACACGGCACTTTTCCTTGGGACGGTTTGATTTTCCGACCTCTAAACAGCTTCGGGAACACAGTTCATGAATCCCTACCTCGCCAAGGACGTGATCGCCCTTGCCCTAGATAAGCTCAACAGAAAAAACTACTCTGTTTCTATTTCTTTCCAACACCTCTTATGTGAGGTCAGAAATTCCCCTAGGAGATTATCAGCGCGCGTTCCAAATTCCACAGAAGCTCAGTTCGTGGTGTGAAACGACAGGGGTACGGAAGATGACGAGGCCTCTTGGACATCCTCCAGCGTCCTTCCTTTAGGCCGTTCGCTATACCCAGAATAGCGCGTATAGAAAAACGTGAATAACTGAAGGGCCCAGTGGTTAATTGTGCCTCTTTGGACTTGCTAGACTCAGCCTGTACTAAGCCTGGAAGTCAACCGGGAAATAGGAGTGTGATCCCAAAGGCTTTTTTGCCAATTTTGAAAGCTCCGTTCATAAGGCGTGAAAGCAACCTGAAAAGCATTGTAAGGGCAGCTCTTTCAGTATATGCCAGCATGACTCAGCGTAGACCATGAGTTAGTTTTGTGGAAAGAAGCATTGTGCTTGCACTTCCTAGTTGCACGCTCATCCTGCTCTGCTGTATAGCAAATGTGAGGCTCAATGTGAGCACTAGCCTCGAAGGAAGAGCTTGACTTGCCTTGCCTAAGTGAAAGAGTGCAAAAGCTCCGTGAGCCCTAAGTTGCTGTTCTGTGTCAGTTGACGGGGAAGGGGCTTAACCGTTCTCCTTGCCACCTCGTGTCAGCAACCGTTTCGGTTTCAGAACACTCTGTACCCCCACGGTGCTCTGGGCCCTGTATACAAAATCGAGCATCGCAGGCCTTTCAGAGTCGCTCTGTGTTTGCAGAGAAAGGTGCAGCACACGGCACTTTTCCTTGGGATGGTTTGATTTTCCGACCTCTAAACAGCTTCGGGAACACAGTTCAAGAATCCCTACCTCGCCAAGGACGTGGTCGCCCTTGCCCTAGGTAAGCTCAACAGAACAAAGAAATCTGTTTCTATTTCCTTCCAACACCTCTTATGTGAGGTAAGAAATTCCCCTAGGACATTATCAGCGCGCGTTCCAAAATCCACAGAAGCACAGTTCATGGTGTAAAACGACAGGCTTAAGGAAGATGCAGAGGCCTCTTGGACATCCTCCAGCGTCCTTCCTTTAGGCAGTTCGCTATACCCAAAAAAGCGGGTATAGAAAAACGTGAATCAGCGAAGGGCCCAGTGGGTTAATTTTGTCTCTTTGGACTTGCTAGACTCAGCCTGTACTAAGGCTGGAAGTCAACAGCGAAACGGGAGTGTGATCCCAAAGGCTTTTTTGCCAATTTTGAAAGCTCCGTTCATAAGACGTGAAAGTAACCTGAAAAGCATTGTAAGGACAGAGCTTTCAGTATATGCCAGCATGACTCAGCGTAGACCATGAGTTAGTTTTGTGGAAAGAAGCATTGTGCTTGCACTTCCTAGTTGCAAGCTCATCCTGCTCTGCTCTATAGCAAATGTGAAGCTCAATGTGAGCACTAGCCTCGAAGGAAGAGCTTGACTTGCCTTGCCTAAGTGAAAGATTGCAACAGCTCCGTGAGCCCTAAATTGCTGTTCTGTGTCAGTTTACGGGGAAGAGGCTTTACCGTTCTCCTTGCCACCTCTTGTCAACAACCGTTTCGGTTTCAGAACACTCTGTACCAACACGGTGCTCTGGGCCCTGTATGCAAAATCGAGCATCGCAGGCCTTCAGAGTGGCTCTGTGTTTGCAGAGTAAGGTGCAGCACACGGCACTTTTCCTTGGGACGATTTGATTTTCTGACATCTAAACAGCTTCGGGAACACAGTTCAAGAATCCCTAACTCGCCAAGGACGTGGTCGCCCATTCCCTAGGTAAGCTCAACAGAACAAAGCACTCTGTTTCTATTTCCTTCCAACACCTCTTATGTGAGGTAAGAAATTCCCCTAGGAGTTTATCAGCGTGCGTTCCAAATTCCACAGAAGCACAGTTCATGGTGTAAAACGACAGGCGTAAGGAAGATGCAGAGGCCTCTTGGACATCCTCCAGCGTCCTTCCTTTAGGCAGTTCGCTATACCCAGAATAGCGGGGAATAGAAAAACGTGAATCAGCGAAGGCCCCAGTGGGTTAATTGTGCCTCTTTGGACTTGCTAGACTCAGCCTATACTAAGGCTGGAAGTCAACCGGGAAACAGGAGTGTGATCCCAAAGGCTTTTTTGCCAAATTTGAAAGCTCCGTTCAAAAGTCGTGAAAGCAACCTGAAAAGCATTTGTAACGGCAGGCCTTTTAGTACATGCCAGCATGACTCAGCGTAGACCGTGAGTTCGTTTTTGGAAAGAAGCATTGTGCTTGCACTTCCTAGTTGCAAGCTCATCCTGCTCTGCTCTATAGCAAATGTGAAGCTCAATGTGAGCACTAGCCTCGAAGGAACAGCTTGACTTGCCTTGCCTTAGTGAAAGAGTGCAACAGCTCCGTGAGCCCTAAATTGCTGTTCTGTATCAGTTTACGGGGAAGAGGCTTTACCGTTCTCCTTGCCACCTCGTGTCAGCAACCGTTTCGGTTTCAGAACACTCTGTACCCGCACGGTTCTCTGGGCCTTCTAGGCAAAATCCAGTGTCGTAGGACTTTCAGAGTCGCTCTGTGTTTGCAGAGTAAGGTGCAGCACACGGCACTTTTCCTTGGGACGGTTTGATTTTCCGACCTCTAAACAGCTTCGGGAACACAGTTCAAGAATCCCTAACTCGCCAAGGACGTGGTCGCCCTTGCCCTACGTAGGCTCAACAGAACAAAGCACTCTGTTTCTATTTCTTTCCAACACCTGTTATGTGAGGTAAGAAATTCCCCTAGGAGAGTATCCGAATGCGTTCCAAATTCCACAGAAGCACAGTTCGTGGTGTAAAATGACAGGCGTACGGAAAATGCAGAGGCCTCTTGGACATCCTCCAGCGTCCTTCCTTTAGGCAGTTCGCTATACCCAGAATATCGGGGAATAGAAAAACGTGAATCAGCGAAGGGCCCAGTGGGTTAATTGTGTCTCTTTTGACATGCTAGACTCAGCCTGTACTAATGCTGGAAGTCAACCGGGAAATAGGAGTGTGATCCCAAAGGCTTTTTTGCCAATTTTGAAAGCTCCGCTCATAAGGCCTCAAAGCAACCTGAAAAGCATTGTAAGGGCAGCTCTTTCAGTATATGCCAGCATGACTCGGCGTAGACCATGAGTTAGTTTTGTGGAAAGAAGCATTGTGCTTGCACTTCCTAGTTGCAAGCTCATCCTGCTCTGCTCTATAGCAAATGTGAAGCTCAATGTGAGCACTAGCCTCGAAGGAAGAGCTTGACTTGCCTTGCCTAAGTGAAAGAGTGCAACAGCTCCGTGAGCCCTAAATTGCTGGTCTGTGTCAGTTTACGGGGAAGAGGCTTTACCGTTCTCCTTGCCACCTCGTGTCAGCAACCGTTTCGGTTTCAGAACACTCTGTACCCCCACGGTGCTCTGGGCCCTGTATGCAAAATCGAGCATCGCAGGCCTTTCAGAGTCGCTCTGTGTTTGCAGAGTAAGGTGCAGCACACGGCACTTTTCCTTGGGACGGATTTATTTTCCGACCTCTAAACAGCTTCGGGAACACAGTTCAAGAATCCCTAACTCGCCAAGGACGTGGTCGACCTTGCCCTAGGTAAGCTCAACAGAAAAAAGTACTCTGTTTCTATTTCCTTCCAACACATGTTATGTGAGGTAAGAAATTCCCCTGGGAGAGTATCAGCGTGCGTTGCAAATTCCACAGAAGCACAGTTCGTGGTGTAAAATGACAGGCGTACGGAAAATTCAGAGGCCTCTTGGACATCCTCCAGCGTCCTTCCTTTAGGCAGTTCGCTATACCCAGAATATCGGGGAATAGAAAAACGTGAATCAGCGAAGGGCCCAGTGGGTTAATTGTGTCTCTTTGGCCTTGCTAGACTCAGCCTGTACTAAGGCTGGAAGACAGCAGCGAAACGGGAGTGTGATCCCAAAGGCTTTTTTGCTATTTTGAAAGCTCCGTTCATAAGGCGTGAAAGCAACCTGAAAAGCATTGTAAGGGCAGCTCTTTCAGTATATGCCAGCATGACTCAGCGTAGACCATGAGTTAGTTTTGTGGAAAGAAGCATTGTGCTTGCACTTCCTAGTTGCAAGCTCATCCTGCTCTGCTCTATAGCAAATGTGAAGCTCAATGTGAGCACTAGCCTCGAAGGAAGCGCTTGACTTGCCTTGCCTAAGTGAAAGAGTGCAAAAGCTCCGTGAGCCCTAAGTTGCTGTTCTGTGTCAGTTGACGGGGAAGAGGCTTAACCGTTCTGCTTGCCACCTCGTGTCAGCAACCGTTTCGGTTTCAGAACACTCTGTACCCCCACGGTGCTCTGGGCCCGGTATGCAAAATCCAGCATCGCAGGCCTTTCAGAGTCGCTCTGTGTTTGCAGAGAAAGGTGCAGCACACTGCACTTTTCCTTGGGACGGTTTTATTTTCCGACCTCTAAACAGCTTCGGGAACACAGTTCAAGAATCCCTTAATCGCCACGGACGTGGTCGCCCTTGCCCTAGGTAAGCTCAACAGAACAAAGCACTCTGTTTCTATTTCCTTCCAACACATCTCATGTGAGGTAAGAAATTCCCCTAGGACATTATCAGCGCGCGTTCCAAAATCCACAGAAGCACAGTTCATGGTGTAAAACGACAGGCGTAAGGAAGATGCAGAGGCCTCTTGGACATCCTCCAGCGTCCTTCCTTTAGGCAGTTCGCTGTACCCAGAATAGCGGGTATAGAAAAACGTGAAACAGCGAAGGACCCAGTGGGTTAATTGTGTCTCTTTTGACTTGCTAGACTCAGCCTGTACTAAGGCTTGAAGTCAACAGCGAAACGGGAGTGTGATCCCAAAGGCTTTTTTGCCAATTTTGAAAGCTCCGTTCATAAGGCGTGAAAGCAACCTGAAAATCATTGTAAGGGCAGCGCTTTCAGTATATGCCAGCATGACTCAGCGTAGACCATGAGTTAGTTTTGTGGAAAGAAGCATTCTGCTTGCACTTCCTAGTTGCAAGCTCATCCTGCTCTGCTCTATAGCAAATGTGAAGCTCAATGTGAGCACTAGCCTCGAAGGAAGAGCTTGACTTGCCTTGCCTAAGTGAAAGACTGCAACAGCTCCGTGAGCCCTAAATTGCTGTTCTGTGTCAGTTTACGGGGAAGAGGCTTTACCGTTCTCCTTGCCACCTCTTGTCAGCAACCGTTTCGGTTTCAGAACACTCTGTACCAACACGGTGCTCTGGGCCCTGTATGCAAAATCGAGCATCGCAGGCCTTCAGAGTCGCTCTGTGTTTGCAGAGTAAGGTGCAGCACACGGCACTTTTCCTTGGGACGGTTTGATTTTCCGACCTCTAAACAGCTTCGGGAACACAGTTCAAGAATCCCTAACTCGCCAAGGACGTGGTCGCCCTTGCCCTAGGTAAGCTCAACAGAACAAAGCACTCTGTTTCTATTACCTTCCAACACCTCTTATGTGAGGTAAGAAATTCCCCTCGGACATTATCAGCGTGCGTTCCAAATTCCACGGAAGCACAGTTCATGGTGTAAAACGACAGGTCTAAGGAACATGCAGAGACCTCTTTGGCATCGACCAGGGTCCGTCCTTTAGGCAGTTCGCTATGCCCAGAATAGCGGGTATAGAAAAACGTGAATCAGCGAAGGGCCCAGTGGGTTAATTGTGTCTCTTTTGACATGCTAGACTCAGCCTGTACTAAGGCTGGAAGTCAACCGGGAAACAGGAGTGTGATCCCAAAGCCTTTTTTTCCAGTTGGGAAAGCCCCGTTCATAAGGTGTCAAAGCAACCTGAAAAGCATTTGTAACGGCAGGTCTTTCAGTATATGCCAGCATGACTCAGCGTAGACCATGAGTTAGTTTTGTGGAAAGAAGCATTGTGCTTGCACTTCCTAGTTGCAAGCTCATCCTGCTCTGCTCTATAGCAAATGTGAAGCTCAATGTGAGCACTAGCCTCGAAGGAAGAGCTTGACTTGCCTTGCCTAAGTGAAAGAGTGCAACAGCTCCGTGAGCCCTAAATTGCTGTTCTGTGTCAGTGTACGTGGAAGAGGCTTTACCGTTCTCCTTGCCACCTCGTGTCACCAACCATTTCGGTTTCAGAACAGTTTGTACCCTCATGGTGCTCTGGGCCCTGTATGCAAAATTGAGCATCGCAGGCCTTTCAGAGTCGCTCTGTGTTTGCAGAGTAAGGTGCAGCACACGGCACTTTTCCTTGGGACGGTTTGATTTTCCGACCTCTAAACAGCTTCGGGAACACAGTTCAAGAATCCCTAACTCGCCAAGGACGTGGTCGCCCTTGCCCTAGGTAAGCTCAACAGAACCAAGCACTCTGTTTCTATTTCCTACCAGCACCTCTTATGTGAGGTAAGCAATTCCTCAAGGACAGGGTCAGCGTGTGTTCCAAATTCCACAGAAGCACAGTTCGTGGTGTGAAATGACAGGCGTACGGAAGATGCAGAGGCCTCTTGGACATCCTCCAGCGTCCTTCCTTTAGGCAGTTCGCTATACCCAGAATAGCGGCTATAGAAAAACGTGAATCAGCGAAGGGCCCAGTGGGTTAATTGTGTCTCTTTTGACATGCTAGACTCAGCCTGTACTAAGGCTGGAAGTCAACAGGGAAACAGGAGTGTGATCCAAAAGGCTTTTTTTCCAGTTTGGAAAGCTCCGTTCATAAGGCGTCAAAGCATCCTGAAAAGCATTTATAACGGCTGCCCTTTCAGTACATGGCAGCATGACTCAGCGTAGACCATGAGTTAGTTTTGTGGAAAGAAGCATTATGCTTGCACTTCCTAGTTGCAAGCTCATCCTGCTCTGCTCTATAGCAAACTTGAAGCTCAATGTGAGCACTAGCTTCGAAGGAAGAGCTTGACTTGCCTTGCCTAAGTGAAAGAGTGCAACAGCTCCGTGAGCCCTAAATTGCTGTTCTGTGTCAGTTTACGGGGAAGAGGCTTTACGGTTCTCCTTGCCACCTCGTGTCAGCAACCATTTCAGATTCAGAACACTCTGTACCCCCACGGTTCTCTGGGCCTTCTAAGCAAAATCCAGCGACGTAGGCCTTTCAGAATCGCTCTGTGTTTGCAGAGTAAGGTGCAGCACACGGCACTTTTCCTTGGGACGGTTTGATTTTCCGACCTCTAAACAGCTTCGGGAACACAGTTCAAGAATCCCTATCTCGCCAAGGACGTGGTCGCCCTTGCCCTAGTTAAGCTCAGCAGAACAAAGCACTCTGTTTCTATTTCCTTCCAACACCTCTTATGTGAGGTAAGAATTTCCCCCAGGAGAGTATCAGCATGCGTTCCAAATTCCACAGAAGCACAGTTCATCGTGTAAAACGACAGGCGTATGGAAGATGCAGAGGCCTCTTGGACATCCTCCAGCGTCCGTCCTTTAGGCAGTTCGCTATACCCAGAATAGCGGGTATAGAAAAACGTGAATCAGGGTAGGGCCCAGTGGGTTAATTGTGTCTCTTTGGACTTGCTAGACTCAGCCTGTACTAAGGCTGGAAGTCAACCGCGAAACGGGAGTGTGATCCCAAAGGCTTTTTTGCCAATTTTGAAAGCTCCGCTCATAAGGCCTCAAAGCAACCTGAAAGCATTTGTAACAGCAGGCCTTTTAGTACATGCCAGCATGACTCAGCGTAGACCATGAGTTAGTTTTGTGGAAAGAAGCATTGTGCTTGCACTTCCTAGTTGCAAGCTCATCCTGCTCTGCTCTATAGCAAATGTGAAGCTCAATGTGAGCACTAGCCTCGATGGAAGAGCTTGCCTTGCCTGGCCTAAGTGAAAGAGTGCAACAGTTTCGTGAGCCCTAAATTGCTGTTCTGTGTCAGTTTACGGGGAAGAGGCTTTACCGTTCTTGCCACCTCGTGTCGGCAACCGTTTCGGTTTCAGAACACTCTGTACCCCCACGGTGCTCTGGGCCCGGTATGCAAAATCCAGCATCGCAGGCCTTTCAGAGTCGCTCTGTGTTTGTAGAGTAAGGTGCAGCACCCTGCACTTTTCTTGGGACGGTTTGATTTTCTGACCTCTAAACAGCTTCGGGAACACAGTTCAAGAATCCCTAAATCGCCAATGACGTGTTCGCCCTTGCCCTAGGTAAGCTCAACAGAACAAAGCACTCTGTTTCTATTTCCTTCCAACACCTCTTATGTGAGGTAAGAAATTCCCCTGGGAGAGTATCAGCGTGCGTTCCAATTTCGAAAGAAGCACAGTTCGTGGTCTAAAACGACAGGCGTACGGAACATGCAGAGACCTCTTTGGCATCCACCAGGGTCCGTCCTTTAGGCAGTTCGCTATGCCCAGAATAGCGGGTGTAGAAAAACGTGAATCAGCGAAGGGCCCAGTGGGTTAATTGTGTCTCTTTTGACATGCTAGACTCAGCCTGTACTAAGGCTGGAAGTCAACCGGGAAACAGGAGTGTGATCCCAAATGCTTTTTTCCAGTTTCGAAAGCTCCGTTCAAAAGGCGTCAAAGCAACCTGAAAAGCATTTTTAACAGCAGGCCTTTCAGTACATGCCAGCATGACTCAGCGTAGACCATGAGTTCGTTTTGTGGAAAGAAGCATTGTGCTTGCACTTCCTGGTTGCACGCTCATCCTGCTCTGCTCTATAGCAAATATGAAGCTCATTGTGAGCAGTAGCCTGAAAGGAAGAGGTTGACTTGCCTTGCCTAAGTGAAAGAGTGCAACAGCTCCGTGAGCCCTAAATTACTGTTCTGTGTCATTTTACGGGGACGAGGCTTTACAGTTCTCCTTGCCACCTCGTGTCCGCAACCGTTTCGGTTTCAGAACACTCTATGCTCCCACGGTTCTCTGGGCCCTGTATGCAAAATCCGGCATGCAGTCCTTTCAGAGTCGCTCTGTGTTTGCAGAGTAAGGTGCAGCACACGGCACTTTTCCTTTTGATGGTTTGATTTTCCGACCCCTAAACAGCTTCGGGAACACAGTTCAGGAATCCCTAACTCGCCAATGACGTGGTCACGCTTGCCCTAGGTAAGCTGAACAGAACAAAGCCCTCTGTTTCTATTTCCTTCCAACACCTCTTATGTGAGGTAAGCAATTCCTCAAGGAGAGGGTCAGCGTGCGTTCCAAATTCCACAAAAGTACAGTTCGTGGTGTAAGACGACAGGCGTACGGAACATGCAGAGACCTCTTGGGCATCCACCAGCGTCCGTCCTTTAGGCAGTTCGCTATACCCAGAATAGCGGGTATAGAAAAACGTGAATCAGCGAAGGGCCCAGTGGGTTAATTGTGTCTCTTTTGACATGCTAGACTCAGCCTGTACTGAGGCTCGAAGTCAACCGGGAAACAGGAGTTTGATCCCAAAGGCTTTTTTTCCAGTTTGGGAAGCTCCGTTTATAAGGCGTCAAAGGAACCTGAAAAGCCTTTGTAACGGCAGGCCTTTCAGTACATGCCAGCATGACTCAGCTAAGACCATGAGTTTGTTTTGTGGAAAGAAGCATTGTACTTGCACTTCCTAGTTGCAAGCTCATCCTGCTCTGCTCTATAGCAAATGTGAAGCTCAATGTGAGCACTAGCCTCGAAGGAAGAGCTTGCCTTGCCTTGCCTAAGTGAAAGAGTGCAACAGCTTCGTGAGCCGTAAATTGCTATTCTGTGTCAGTTTACGGGGAAGAGGCTTTACCGTTCTTGCCACCTCGTGTCAGCAACCGTTTCGGTTTCAGAACACTCTGTACCCCCACGGTGCTCTGGGCCCGGTATGCAAAATCCAGCATCGCAGGCCTTTCAGAGTCGCTCTGTGTTTGTAGAGTAAGGTGCAGCACCCTGCACTTTTCTTGGGACGGTTTGATTTTCCGACCTCTAAACAGCTTCGGGAACACAGTTCAAGAATCCCTAAATCGCCAATGACGTGGTCGCCCTTGCCCTAGGTAAGCTCAACAGAACAAAGCACTCTGTTTCTATTTCCTTCCAACACCACTTATGTGAGGTAAGAAATTCCCCTGGGAGAGTATCAGCGAGCGTTCCAATTTCGAAAGAAGCACAGTTCGTGGTCTAAAATGACAGGCGTACGGAACATGCAGAGACCTCTTTGGCATCCACCAGGGTCCGTCCTTTAGGCAGTTCGCTATGCCCAGAATAGCGGGTGTAGAAAAACGTGAATCAGCGAAGGGCCCAGTGGGTTAATTGTGTCTCTTTTGACATGCTAGACTCAGCCTGTACTAAGGCTGGAAGTCAACCGGGAAACAGGAGTGTGATCCCAAATGCTTTTTTCCAGTTTCGAAAGCTCCGTTCAAAAGGCGTCAAAGCAACCTGAAAAGCATTTTTAACAGCAGGCCTTTCAGTACATGCCAGCATGACTCAGCGTAGACCATGAGTTCGTTTTGTGGAAAGAAGCATTGTGCTTGCACTTCCTGGTTGCACGCTCATCCTGCTCTGCTCTATAGCAAATGTGAAGCTCATTGTGAGCAGTAGCCTGAAAGGAAGAGGTTGACTTGCCTTGCCTAAGTGAAAGAGTGCAACAGCTCCGTGAGCCCTAAATTACTGTTCTGTGTCAGTTTACGGGGACTAGGCTTTACAGTTCTCCTTGCCACCTCGTGTCCGAAACCGTTTCGGTTTCAGAACACTCTATGCTCCCACGGTTCTCTGGGCCCTGTATGCAAAATCCGGCATGCAGTCCTTTCAGCGTCGCTCTGTGTTTGCAGAGTAAGGTGCAGCACACGGCACTTTTCCTTTTGATGGTTTGATTTTCCGACCCCTAAACAGCTTCGGGAACACAGTTCAAGCATCCCTAACTCGCCAAGGACGTGGTCGCCCTTGCCCTAGGGAAGCTCAACAGAACAAAGCATTCTGTTTCTATTTCCTTCCAACACCTCTTATGTGAGGTAAGAAATTCCCCCAGGAGAATATCAGCGTGCGTTCCAAATTCCACAGAAGCACAGTTCCTGGTGTAAAACGACAGGCGTACGGAAGATGCAGAGGCCTCTTGGACATCCTCCAGCGTCCTTCCTTTAGGCAGTTCGCTATATCCAGATTAGCGGGTATCGAAAAACGTGAATCAGCGAAGGGCCCAGTGGGTTAATTGTGTCTCTTTGGACTTGCTAGTCTCAGCCTGTACTAAGGCTGGACGTCAACAGCGAAACGGGAGTGTGATCCCAAAGGCTTTTTTGCCAATTTTGAAAGCTCCGTTCATAAGGCGTGAAAGCAACCTGAAAAGCATTGTAAGGGCAGCTCTTTCAGTATATGCCAGCATGACTCAGCGTAGACCATGAGTTAGTTTTGTGGAAAGAAGCATTGTGCTTGCACTTCCTAGTTGCAAGCTCATCCTGTTCTGCTCTATAGCAAATGTGAAGCTCAATATGAGCACTAGCGTCGAAGGAAGAGCTTCACTTGCCTTGCCTAAGTGAAAGAGTGCAACAGCTCCGTGAGCCCTAAATTGCTTTTCTGTGTCAGTTTACGGGGAAGAGGCTTTACCGTTCTCCTTGCCACCTCGTGTCAGCAACCGTTTCGGTTTCAGAACACTCTGTACCCGCACGGTTCTGCGGGCCTTCTAGGCAAAATCCAGCGTCGTAGGCCTATCAGAGTCGCTCTGTGTTTGTAGAGTAAGGTGCAGCACACTGCATTTTTCCTTGGGACGGTTTGAATTTCTGACCTCTAAACAGCTTCGGGAACACAGTTGAAGAATCCCTAACTCGCCAAGGACGTGGTCGCCCTTGCCCTAGTTAAGCTCAACAAAACAAAGCATTCTGTTTCTATTTACTTCCAACACCTCTTATGTGAGGTAAGAAATTCCCCTATGAGAGTATCGGCGTGCGTTCGAAATTCGACAGAAACACAGTTCGTGGTGTAAAACGACAGGCGTACGGAACATGCAGAGACCTCTTGGGCATCCACCAGCGTCTGTCCTTTAGGCAGTTCGCTATACCCAGAATAGCGGGTATAGAAAAACGTGAATCAGCGAAGGGCCCAGTGGGTTAATTGTGTCTCTTTGGACTTGCTAGACTCAGCCTGTACTAAGGCTGGAAGTCAACAGCGAAAGGGGAGTGTGATCCCAAAGGCTTTTTTGCCAATTTTGAAAGCTCCGTTCATAAGGCGTGAAAGCAACCTGAAAAGCATTGTAAGGGCAGTTCTTTCAGTATATGCCAGCATGACTCAGCGTAGACTATGAGTTAGTTTTGTGGAAAGAAGCATTGTGCTTGCACTTCCTAGTTGCAAGCTCATCCTGCTCTGCTCTATAGCAAATGTGAAGCTCAATGTGAGCACTAGCCTCGAAGGAAGAGCTTGACTTGCCTTGCCTAAGTGAAAGAGTGCAATAGCTCCGTGAGCCCTAAATTGCTGTTCTGTGTCAGTTTACGGGGAAGAGGCTTTACCGTTCTCCTTGCCACCTCGTGTCAGCAACCGTCTCGGTTTCAGAACACTCTATGCCCCCACGGTTCTCTGGGCCTTCTAGGCAAAATCCAGCGTCGTAGGTCTTTCAGAGTCGCTCTGTGTTTGTAGAGTAAGGTGCAGCACACGGCACTTTTCCTTGGGACGGTTTGATTTTCCGACCTCTAAACAGCTTCGGGAACACAGTTCAAGAATCCCTAACTCGCCAAAGACGTGGTCGCCCTTGCCCTAGGTAAGCTCAGCAGAACAAAGCACTCTGTTTCTATTTCCTTCCAACACCTCTTATGTGAGGTAAGAAATTCCCCTGGGAGAGTATCAGGGTGCGTTCCGAATTCCACAGAAGCATAGTTCATGGTGTAAAACGACAGGCGTATGGAAGATGCAGAGGACTCTTGGACATCCTCCAGCGTCCTTCCTTTAGGCAGTTCACTATACCCAGAATAGCGGGTATAGAAAAACGTGAATCAGCGAAGGGCCCAATGGGTTAATTGTGTCTCTTTGGACTTGCTAGACTCAGCCTGTACTAAGGTTGAAAGTCAACAGCGAAACGGGAGTGTGATCCCAAAGGCTTTCTTGCCAATTTTGAAAGCTCCGTTCATAAGGCGTGAAAGCAACCTGAAAAGCATTGTAAGGGCAGCTCTTTCAGTATATGCCAGCATGACTCAGCGTAGACCATGAGTTAGTTTTGTGGAAAGAAGCATTGTGCTTGCACTTCCTAGTTGCCAGCTCATCCTGCTCTGCTCTATAGCAAATGTGAAGCTCAATGTGAGCACTAGCCTCGAAGGAAGAGCTTGACTTGCCTTGCCTAAGTGAAAGAGTGCAACAGCTCCGTGAGCCCTAAATTGCTGTTCTGTGTCAGTTTACGGGGAAGAGGCTTTACCGTTCTCCTTGCCACCTCGTGTCAGCAACCGTTTCGGTTTCAGAACACTCTGCACCCCCACGGTGCTCTGGGCCCTGTATGCAAAACTCAGCATCGCAGGCCTTTCACAGTCGCTCTGTGTTTGCAGAGTAAGGTGCGGCACACGGCACTTTTCCTTAGGACTGTTTGATTTTCCGACCTCTAAACAGCTTCGGGAACACACTTCAAGAATCCATAACTCGCCAAGGACGTGGTCGCCCTTGCCCTAGCTAAGCTCAACAGAACAAAGCACTCTGTTTCTATTTCCTTCCAACACCTCTTATGTGAGGTAAGCAAGTCCTAAAGGAGAGGGTAAGCGTGCGTTCCAAATTCCACAAAAGTACACTTCGTGGTGTGAAACGACAGGCGTACGGAAGATGCAGAGACCTCTCGGGCATCCACCAGCGTCCGTCCTTTAGGCAGTTCGCTATACCCAGAATAGCGGGTATAGAAAAACGTGAATCAGCGAAGGACCCAGTGGGTTAATTGTGTCTCTTTTGACATGCTAGACTCAGCCTGTACTAAGGCTGGAAGTTAACCGGGAAACAGGAATTTGATCCCAAAGACTTTTTTTCCAGTTTGGGAAGCTCCGTTTATAAGGCGTCAAAGGAACCTGAAAATCATTTGTAACGGCAGGCCTTTCAGTACATGCCAGCATGACTCAGCGAAGACCATGAGTTAATTTTGTGGAAAGAAGCATTGTGCTTGCACTTCCTAGTTGCAAGCTCATCCTGCTCTGCTCTATAGCAAATGTGAAGCTCAATGTGAGCACAAGCGTCGAAGGAAAAGCTTGACTTGCCTTGCCTAAGTGAAAGAGTGCAACAGCTCCGTGAGCCCTAAATTGCTGTTCTGTGCCAGTTGACGGGGAAGAGGCTTTACCGTTCTTGCCACCTCGTGTCAGAAACCGTTTCGGTTTCAGAACACTCTGTACCCCCACGGTGCTCTGGGCCCTGTATGCAAAATGCAGCATCGCAGGCCTTTCAGAATCGCTCTGTGTTTGTAGAGTAAGGTGCAGCACACGGCACTTTTCCTTGGGACGGTTTGATTTTCCGACCTCTAAACAGCTTCGGGAACACAGTTCAAGAATGCCTACCTCGCCAAGGACGTGGTCGCCCTTGCCCTAGGTAAGCTCAACAGAACAAAGCACTCTGTTTCTAATTCCTTCCAACACCTCTTATGTGAGGTAAGCAAATCCTCAAGGAGAGGGTCAGCGTGCGTTCCAAATTCCACAGAAGCACAGTTCGTGGTGTAAAACGACAGGCGTAAGGAAGATGCAGAGACCTCTTGGGCATCCACCAGCGTCCGTCCTTTAGGCAGTTCGCTATACCCAGTATAGCGGGTATAGAAAAACGTGAATCAGCGAAGGGCCCAGTGTGTTAATTGTGTCTCTTTTGACATGCTAGACTCAGCCTGTACTAAGGCTGGAAATCAACCGTGAAACAGGAGTGTGATCCTAAAGGCTTTTTTCCAGTTTTGAAAGCTCCGTTCATAAGGCGTGAAAGCAACCTGAAAAGCATTGTAAGGGCAGCTCTTTCAGTATTTGGAAGCATGACTCAGCGTAGACCATGAGTTAGTTTTGTGGACAGAAGCATTGTGCTTGCACTTCCTAGTTGCAAGCTCATCCTGCTCTGCTCTATAGCAAATGTGAAGCTCAATGTGAGCACTAGCCTCGAAGGAAGAGCTTGACTTGCCTTGCCTAAGTGAAAGAGTGCAACAGCTCCGTGAGCCCTAAATTGCTGTTCTGTGTCAGTTTACGGGGAAGAGGCTTTACCGTTCTCCTTGCCACCTCGTGTCAGCAACCGTTTCGGTTTCAGAACACTCTGTACCCCCACGATGCTCTGGGCCCTTTATGCAAAATCCAGCATCGCAGGCCTTTCAGAGTCGCTCTGTGTTTGCAGAGTAAGGTGCAGCACACGGCACTTTTCCTTGGGACGGTTTGATTTTCCGACCTCTAAACAGCTTCGGGAACACAGTTCAAGAATCCCTAACTCGCCAAGGACGTGTTCGCCCTTGCCCTAGGTAAGCTCAACAGAACAAAACACTCTGTTTCTATATCCTTCCAAGACCTCTTATGTGAGGTAAGCAATTCCTCAAGGAGAGCGTCAGCGTGCGTTACAAATTCCACAGAAGTACAGTTGGTGGTGTAAAACCACAGGTGTACGGAAGATGCAGAGACCTCTTGGGCATCCACCAGCGTCCGTCCTTTAGGCATTTCGCTATACCCACAATAGCGGGTATAGAAAAACGTGAATCAGCGAAGGGCCCAGTGGGTATTGTGTCTCTTTTGACATGCTATACTCAGCCTGTACTAAGGCTGGAAGTCAACCGGGAAACAGGAGTGTGATCCCAAAGTCTTTTTTTCCAGTTTGGGAAGCTCCGTTGATAAGGCGTCAAAGCAACCTGAAAAGCATTTGTAACGGGAGGCCTTTCAGTACATGCCAGCATGACTCAGCGTAGACCATGAGTTAGTTTTGTGGAAAGAAGCATTTTGCTTGCACTTCCTAGTTGCAAGCTCATCCTGCTCTGCTCTACAGCAAATGTGAAGCTCAATGTGAGCACAAGCCTCGAAGGAAGAGCTTGACTTGCCTTGCCTAAGTGAAAGAGTGCAACAGCTTCGTGAGCCCTAAATTGCTGTTCTGTGTCAGTTTACGGGGAAGAGGCTTTACAGTTCTTGCCACCTCGTGTCAGAAACCGTTTCGGTTTCAGAACACTGTGTACACCCACGGTGCTCTGGGCCCTGTATGCAAAATCCAGCATCGCAGGCCTTTCAGAGTCGCTCTGTGTTTGCAGAGTAAGGTGCAGCACACGGCAATTTTTCTTTGGACGGTTTGATTTTCCGACCTCTAAACAGCTTCGGGAACACAGTTCAAGAATCCCTACCTCGCCAAGGACGTGGTCGCCCTTGCCCTAGGTAAGCTCAACAGAACAAAGCACTCTGTTTCTAATTCCTTCCAACACCTCTTATGTGAGGTAAGCAATTCCTCAAGGAGAGGGTCAGCGTGCGTTCCAAATTCCACAGAAGCACAGTTCGTGGTGTAATACGCAGGCGTACGGAAGATGCAGAGACCTCTTGGGCATCCACCAGCGTCAGTCCTTTAGGCAGTTCGCTATACCCAGAATAGCGGGTATAGAAAAACGTGAATCAGCGAAGGGCCCAGTGGGTTAATTATGTCTCTTTTGACATGCTAGACTCAGCCTGTAGTAAGGCTGGAAGTCAACAGCGAAACGGGAGTGTGATCCCAAAGGCTTTTTTGCCAATTTTGAAAGCTCCGTTCATAAGGCGTGAAAGCAACCTGAAAAGCATCGTAAGGGCAGCTCTTTCAGTATATGCCAGCATGAAACAGCGTAGACCATGAGTTAGTTTTGTGGAAAGAAGCATTGTGCTTGCACTTCCTAGTTGCAAGCTCATCCTGCTCTGCTCTATAGCAAATGTGAAAGTCAATGTGAACACTAGCCTCGAAGGAAGAGCTTGACTTGCCTTGCCTAAGTGAAAGAGTGCAACAGCCCTCATGAGCCATAAATTGCTGTTCTGTGTCAGTTTATGGGGAAGAGGCTTTACCGATCTCCTTGCCACCTCGTGTCAGCAACCGTTTCGGTTTCAGAACACTCTATACCCACACGGTGCTCTGGGCCCTGTATGCAAAATCCAGCATCGCAGGCCTTTCAGAGTCGCTCTGTGTCTGCAGAGTAAGGTGAGGCACACGGCACTTTTCCTTGGGTCGGTTTGATTTTCCGACCTCTAAACAGCTTCGGGAACACAGTTCAAGAATCCCTAACTCGCCAAGGACGTGGTCGCCAATGCCCTAGGTAAGCTCAACAGAACAAAGCACTCTGTTTCTATTTCCTTCCAACACCTCTTATGTGAGGTAAGCAATTCCTCAAGGAGAGGGTCAGCGTGCGTTCCAAATTCCAGAGAAGCACAGTTCGTGGTGTAAAACGATAGGCGTACGGAAGATGCAGAGATCTCTTGGGCATCCACCAGCGTCCATCCTTTAGGCAGTTCGCTATACCCAGAATAGCGGGTATAGAAAAACGTGAATCAGTGAAGGGCCCAGTGGGTTAATTGTGTCTCTTTTGACATGCTAGACTCAGCCTGTTCTAAGGCTGGAAGTCAACCGGGAAACAGGCGTGTGATCCCAAAGCCTTTTTTTCCAGTTGGGAAAGCTCCGTTCATAAGGTGTCAAAGCAACCTGAAAAGCATTTGTAACGGCAGGCCTTTCAGTACATGCCAGCATGACTCAGCGTAGACCATGAGTTAGTTTTGTGGAAAGAAGCATTGTGCTTGCACTTCCTAGTTGCAAGCTCATCCTGCTCTGCTCTTTAGCAAATGTGAAACTCAATGTGAGCACTAGCCTCGAAGGAAGAGCTTGACTTGCCTTGCCTAAGTGAAAGAGTGCAACAGCTCCGTGAGCCCTAAATTGCTTTTCTGTGTCAGTTGACGGGGAAGAGGCTTTACCGATCTCCTTGCCACCTCGTGTCAGCAACCGTTTCGGTTTCAGAACACTCTATACCCCTACGGTTCTCTGGGCCTTCTAGGCAAAATCCAGCGTCGTAGGCCTTTCAGAGTCGCTCTCTGTTGCAGAGTAATGTGCAGGACAAGGCACTTTTCCTTGGGACGGTTTGATTTTCCGACCTCTAAACAGCTTCGGGAACACAGTTCAAGAATCCCTAACTCGCCAAGGACGTGGTCGCCCTTGCCCTAGGTACGCTCAGCAGAACAAAGCACTCTGTTTCTATTTCCTTCCAACACCTCTTATGTGAGGTAGGAAATTCCCCTAGGAGAGTATCAGCGTGCGTTCCAAATTCCACAGAAGCACAGTTCGTGGTGTAAAACGACAGACGTACGGAAGATGCAGAGGCCTCTTGGACATCCTCCAGCGTCCTTCCTTTAGGCAGTTCGCTATACCCAGAATAGTGGGTATAGAAAAACGTGAATCAGCGAAGGGCCCAGTGGGTTAATTGTGTCTCTTTTGACATGCTAGACTCAGCCTGTACTAAGGCTGGAAGTCAACCGGGAAACAGGAGTGTGATCCCAAAGGCTTTTTTGCCAATTTTGAAAGCTCCGTTCATAAGGCGTGAAAGCAACCTGAAAAGCATTGTAAGGGCAGCTCTTTCAGTATATGCCAGCATGACTCAGCGTAGACCATGAGTTAGGTTTGTGGAAAGAAGCATTGTGCTTGCACTTCCTAGTTGCAAGCTCATCCTGCTCTGCTCTATAGCAAATGTGAAGCTCAATGTGAGCACTAGCCTCGAAGGAAGAGCTTGACTTGCCTTGCCTAAGTGAAAGAGGGCAACAGCTCCGTGAGCCCTAAATTGCTGTTCTGTGTCAGTTGACGGGGAAGAGACTTTACCGTTCTGCTTGCCACCTCGTGTCAGCAACAGATTCGGTTTCAGAACACTCTGTACCCCCACGGTTCTCTATGCCTTCTAGTCAAAATCCAGCGTCGTAGGCCTTTCAGAGTCGCTCTGCGTTTGTAGAGTAAGGTGCAGCACACTGCACTTTTCCTTGGGACGGTTTGATTTTCCGACCTCTAAACAGCTTCGGGAACACAGTTCAAGAATCCTTAACTCGCCAAGGACCTGGTCGCCCTTACCCTAGGTAAGCTCAACAGAACAAAGCACACTGTTTCCATTTCCTTCCAACACCCCTTATGTGAGGTAAGAAAATCCCCTAGGAGAGTATCAGCGTGCGTTCCAAATTCCACAGAAGCACAGTTCGTGGTGTAAAACGACAGGCGTACGAAAGACGCAGAGGCTTCTTGGACATCCTCCAGCGTCCTTCCTTTAGGCAGTTCGCTATACCCAGAATAGTGGGTATAGAAAAACGTGAATCAGCGAAGGGCCCAGTGGGTTAATTGTGTCTCTTTGGACTTGCTAGACTCAGCCTGTACTAAGGTTGGAAGTCAACAGCGAAACGGGAGGGTGATCCCAAACGCTTTTTTGCCAATTTTGAAAGCTCCGTTCATAAGGCGTGAAAGAAACCTGAAAAGCATTGTAAGGGCAGCTCTTTCAGTATATGCCAGCATGACTCAGCGTAGACCATGAGTTAGTTTTGTGGAAAGAAGCATTGTGCTTGCACTTCCTAGTTGCAAGCTCATCCTGCTCTTCTCTATAGCAAATGTGAAGCTCAATGTGAGCACTAGCCTCGAAGGAAGAGCTTGACTTGACTTG